>NC_089911.1:9390197-9736205 GCF_040182565.1 Anser cygnoides
AGGCGCTCCAGGCGCCGGAGCCGAAGCCCCCTGTGGCCTGTGGAGAGGCCCCTGGTGGAGCAGGCTGCCCCCCCCTGCCCCCCCCTTCTCAATACTTGGGAAACTGACCAAACACCACAGCAAATATACCAAAACTTCTAGACTGTTACTTAGATAATGCCTACATCCTCCTTCCCTGCTCATTCAACTTTCCCAACTCATTCAAAAAAACAGCTCTGTCAAACATTACATACCACACCTTTAACACCATCAATAACCCTTTTTAACATTTCTTCTTATCTTTCTCCAGCCTGTACTTTCACCAAAGTCTCAGTCATTAGCCAACTTAATTCCATACCTTTCTCCCTCATCCCATTTTCCTTCTCTCCTCCTTCTTCCACTCCGGATATTCCTACCTGAAGTGGCCAGCCTGCCCACACTTAAAACATCCCATCAAAGCCTGTCCCTGCTAAGATTCAGGCCGCAACACGGGTAGCTTTCCTTGCCTGCCATTCCTTCATCTCTCTTCCTCTCTTTTCCATCCTGGCCCTGACTCCCCCTGAAGATTTTCTTCCTCTTTCTCCAACCCTCTGCCTCACTACCTGCTACACTGTCAATACCATTAGTTTCACTCTCTGCTTTTCCTTCTCATCTCCCCTCTTGACACACACGTTCAGGGCCTCCCACAGGAGGGCCCCCCAGTGACTGTTCACTACATCCCCCCCACTTTCTGGAGCATCTTCTGTGCATCTTGCCAGGCTTCAATCACAAAATGAACTTTCAAGAGCCCTTGGGATACCGGGTCCTCAGGATTCATCCCCAAGTACTTTCTCATTCTGACCCCAAGTCTCTCATATGATTTCTGTGTTGCACACTATTATTCTTCCAGCCAGGATCGGCAAGCGGTTATTTCTGCCCTGCCGGTATTACCCCTGGTCCTGGAGGATGAGTTCTTTCCCATTTTTGTATAGCAGCTCTCCTCCTGATCATTCCCATTTCTTTCCCTGTAAACGACATATTTATATACATAATTCCCCCTCCCCAAGAGTATAAGTTAGGTCCTAGGAAACTCCTAACCTCTCTGCTGGTAAGGAGGGGGGGAAGTTCACTTAAGAGGATACACAGTTAGTGCTAGTACTGTTAGTATCAGGGAAGGCAAAATTCTCAGTACCTCTTCTACCTTGTTCTAATTCTTGCCAGAGCCTAGAGTACGCTCTTCTCTAGGGACAGTGTTAATTGCAGTCCCTGTCTCCTTTCCTGGAGCGACTGCTGCTGCCACCGGTGCAATATTAGGATTATAGGGAGCATAACTTGGCTCCTCCTCCAAAAAAAAAGGAATCTTATTGTTTACACATAAATTTCAAGCCTGAATTTTCATCAGGCCCGTATTTTGGCTAAAATACTGCTGTTTCCTTAATTGGTTCTTTTGTCCAGACTAATACACAATATTTAACCATATTTATTTATTTATTTATTTTACCATCTCCTCCAATTTTGAGATTATTTTTCCAATTTCTTATAATTCTTCAGGAAGAACTTTCGGTAGGCACTCCCCCAGGGATATCTCCCTGTCCCCTGGAACTCATATTTCCCATTTTTCCTATCCTGGAAAATGGGGGTGTACTGCCAAGCACTTCCCCGTGCAAGGGCTACCGCACACCTATGAGTTTACCAGATTCCCTGGTGTACTTCCGAGCACTACCCCGTGCAAGGATTACCGCACACCAAATTTCCCTGGTGTACTGCCAAGCACTTCCCCGTGCAAGGCTTACCGCACACCAAATTTCCCTGGTGTACTTCCGAGCACTACCCCGTGCAAGGATTACCGTACACCAAATTTCCCTGGTGTATTGCCAAGCACTTCCCTGTGCAAGGGCTTACCATACACCAAATTTCCCGAGACTCTTCCTTTCTCTCCCTTATCTCACGCTTCGTCCATCTCCGGCCGCGCCCCTCGCGGAGTTACGGAACCGTGGATCAGGACTCCACACTCGCTTCGTACAAAAGTACGTCTCAATCACACATCACACATCACACAGAGCCTCACCCGACCCCCAAGGCAATACTTAATATTTCTTACCTTGGTCTGTGCACAGAGTTACCGGATCAATTCTTAAAACCCGGAGTGCCTACCTTCTTCCTTTCCCCACTACTTCACGGATCCTGCCTCTTTAATCAGTCTCGGGCCCTCTGTCAGCTCTCCGCAGAACCGCCACCGTCGATGCACAGGACCGCTGAAATCAGCGGGGCATGCCTTCCTGCTGCTGCGGCGGTGGGGCTCCCCAGTAGGTGACTGGATCCCGGACGAGCCCCCAGATTGTGAGAAACACTCTGTAGCCAATAACTTAGGCTCAGGCGAGGATCTCAGTGAAGTAGTAATTTATTCGCGATTGCAATGGCGGGCGTCCCACAAGCAGGAGCGCACCTTCTAGTCACATAGTACAGGTTATATACTTTCTTTCTCGACGACCGGGACCCTCCCCTGTTTCCCCATTGACTGGGTAATCCAGGTTCACAACCTATCCGATACTTCACAGACAATACATGGCCTTCAGTTGCTGGCCTGTTAAATTTCAAATTTCTTTTGACTTTTTTTACTGTTTGAAGTGGTAATGTTTCCTCACTTATCTGATTTGACTTGACACCGTGATTTTCACCTAATTGCTCTAAGGAGTCCGGCTGTCTGCATTTTACAAGGTTTTCTGTTAAGCTTTCTTATCACTGTAAGCATATCTCAATACCACATTCCTTCCTTCTATACAATGTAACACTGCAAAAACAACATTTCCATTCCCACAGTACCACACACTAACGTTAAAGTTCTAGTAAATGGGGGTGTATTTCCAAGCACTTTACCGTGCATGGGGTACTGTACACCTATGGGTTAAACAGATTCCCTGGCGTACTGCCATGCACTGTACCGTGCAAGGGAGTACCGTACACCAGATTTCCCCAAGACTCTTCCTTTCTCCCTTCTACTTTCACTTTGTCCGTTTCTGGTCGTGCCCCTCGCAGAGCTACGGAACCGCAGATTGGGACTCCACACTCGCTTCGTACAAAAGTACGTCTCAATTACACTTCACACAAGAGTGTTACCTGACCTCCAAGGCAATACTTAATATTTCTTACCTTGGCCCATGCACAGAGTTACCGGGTTAGTTCTCGACTCGCCGAGGTGATCGACTCAGTGGCAGACGCGTTCTGCAGCAGAGCTGGGGATTGAAGCAGTCAGAGGGTTTACTGTGTCAAGGCCACTTGAGGCAGCAAAGGAAGCCCTCCAGGACCCGGCAGCCCTCATGAGAGTGGCTGATGAGGCGTGGGTGGAGCCAGAAGCGCCCCCCTCCCTGCCATACAAAGGCAGCCCTTAGTGAGCTCAAGTGACCAGGAGCTCGGAGAACAGGTTGGGCAAACAGGGCAAGGTGCATCAGTCAGGTGCAGTATGGCAGTTTACATGGCAGTTCGAGCAAGGAGGGTGAGCAGGGTCAGTCATATCTGTGTTCTGGGAAGGACCTTCTACTGAAGAAATGGTGTCCACTCACTGAGCCTGCCAGTCTGAGGCTGAAACCCAGATGGGGGGGACGCAGCCTCCCTGGGCAGATGCCTCTACTCAAATAGACCTCCCGGGGATCAAAAGAGAGGCCCAGACCCCCAGTTCTGGGGAGCTCCAGTCTCTGGAGGTTCCCCTAGGGTCTGAAGGCAGTGTCATGGGTGCAAATGTGCCCAGCTGGATGAGCTCTTCAAACAGGTGGCTCAGTTGCGAGAGGAGCTCACCAGGCAGCATAGCATTCAGGAATCTGAGGAGGAGATTGACAAATGGTATTATATGCTGACATGGGCCGAGCAGCAGCCCTGCCTTAAGTCCAGGCAAGGGGTAAGGAAACAAGCGTGCAGCCCAAAACAAGCACATTTGAAAAACTCACAGGACAAGGGAGAGTGGACCCTTGTCTCTGATCAGAGCTGGAGGAGGAGTCTCTCCCCTGCCCCTGAAGTGCCCCTGCACAATAGATACAAGGTTCTAAGGCAGGAGAGAGGAGACTCCGGGAGAACTGGTAAAGACCTCAGAAAGACCAACCACAGGGAACTCAGAAAGGCCAAGCACACAAAGTTGGCTCAGTCTCCCAACTGCATCAAAACCAGTGCCACAAAGAAGGCACGAAGGGTGTTAGTCATTGGAGATTCCTCTCTGAGAGGCACCGAGGCTCCCATTTGCCGTCCGGACAACCTCTCCAGAGAGGTTTGCTGCCTGCCTGGGGCCCGTATTTGTGATATATTTTATATATATTTGATTCTGTGATAATAATAATAAAAAAGTCGTATTTTCAATGCTCTTAAAGTGAGCACTGCTCTTGAAGCTGCTGGCCATTAAAACATGCTTATTACCCCGGTGAGATGATGGTGTTTTGGGAAGTGAACTGAACAGTTGGCGTGAAGCTCAGGCCCTGGAAAGTCAGCTGTGGCTGGCTGTAATGGGGTCGGTGTCACCTGCAGACCCTTTTTTAAAGGGTTTGGACTCTGTGTGAAGGGGACAGAAGGTGCTTTCCTTCACATAGCTGGAGATACAGGTGTGTGACTGTATGAGTTGCCACTGCCCAGAGGCAGAGACTTGGGGTAATTAAGCAGGAGCACAGACACCTAAAGAGAGAATTAACAATAACTAGACACACAAACTTAAAACAAACTGGTGATTCTAGTTTCGGGTAGTGACTCTACTGGTTTCGCATGGCAGAGGGTGTACGCAGGGAGTGCTATGTTACAGTGCCAGCAATAGCTTTCCAAGCACCACTCAGACAGCCACAATTGATTGATTTTGCTCCTCTAATTTTGACTTCTTTTGATCAGTGGGAAAAAGAGATTCCTCTAGGCCAAGGGACCAAACCCCACTATCTCACAGTCGCGGCTAAAGCCTGCTTCTCCCCAAACTGCATTGCGCACTGTTGTATCATGTGAGACTCATGGCCTAATTAAACAGTCTTAAAGAACATGATCCCGATGGTAGCTGTGTTCTTACGCAGTGTATCCTAGTGTTTTCTGTCTCTTGGAAAGTCAGAGAAGTGGTGTTAAATCATCAGCCTTCCTGACATCAGATTGCCAAAAGCTAAGCGATATCTACCATGAGCGTGCACAAGTGGGCTGTCCTACGAGCGTGCTGGCCAGCTGCTGAGCACGGCCGCCTCGCAAGCGGAGACTTCTCGGCCTTATCAACAAGTACCCAGAGCTAAGTGTTAATTGGGCCCTTGCTGCTTAGATGTGCATGTGTGTGAGAGTCTACGAGGAAAAACATGCACGGAAAGTAAAGCTTTCAATTCTCAGCGCGAGTATAGCAGAGGAAGGAAGCAGCAAAATGTATTTAGTGCAGGAGAATAAAGCACGGAGGCTCAACCCTGCCTTCTCTGTGAACAATTACAAAAAAAAAAACCAACAACAAACTGTACTTGGCTCTGGTGAGGCCGCACCTCGAGTACTGTGTTCAGTTTTGGGCCCCTCACTACAGGAAGGACATTGAGGTGCTCGAGAGAGTCCAGAGAAGGGCAACGAAGCTGGTGAGGGGTCTGGAGAACAAGTCTTACGAGGAGTGGCTGAGGGAGCTGGGGTTGTTTAGCCTGGAGAAGAGGAGGCTCAGGGGAGACCTCATCACTCTCTATAGGTACCTTAAAGGAGGCTGTAGAGAGGTGGGGGTTGGTCTATTCTCCCATGTGCCTGGTGACAGGACGAGGGGGAATGGGCTAAAGTTGCGCCAGGGGAGGTTTAGGTTGGATATTAGGAAGAACTTCTTTACGGAAGGGGTTGTTAGGCATTGGAATGGGCTGCCCAGGGAAGTGGTTGAGTCGCCATCCCTGGAGGTCTTTAAGAGACATTTAGATGTAGCCTTTAGTGATATGGTTTAGTGGAGGTCTTGTTAGTGTTAGGGCTGAGGTTGGACTAGATGATCTTGGAGGTCTCTTCCAACCTAGACAATTCTGTGATTCTGTGATATCATGAAGAGGCTACCAAGTCTGGTGGGTCCCAATGACTACCACCCCTTCCTACTTTTTCAAGTAGGACCAAATGAAGCTGTAACAAGGAAATTCCAAAATATCAAAAAGGATTTTATGTCCCTTGGAAAGATGTTGAAGGGATTAGGAGCGCAAGTAGTGTTCTCCTCTGTCCTCCCAGTTGGTGGCTGGGACCCAGGAAGAAGGAGACGAACGAGCCAAGTGAATGATTGGCTGAGAGGTTAGTGCCGTGCCCAAGGTTTTGGGTTCTATGACCCTGGACGTGCTTTTGAGGGACCGGGCATGCTGACACCGGATGGGGCGCAGCTGTCCAGGTGGGGCAAGAGTGTTCTGGGCAGTAAGCTGGCTGGGTTTATGAGGAGAGCTTTAAAGTAGGTGTGGTGGGAAAAGGGGATGCACCTCTGAGTGAAGTAAGTATACCCGAGAACACTATTACTCTATGTAACGGCAGGGAAATACTTGTGAACTGTCCCAATGCAATCAGGAAGGGCTCTAGAAACGCAATACGACTGATAGCCCAGCTGAAATGCCTCTATACCCACGCACGCAGCATGGGAAACAAGCAAGAGGAATTGGAAACCATGGTGCAATTAGACAAATATGACCTGATTGCTATCACGGAAACGTGGTGGGATGGATCACATAACTGGAATATTGGAATAGAGGGCTACAATCTCTTCAGAAGGGATAGACAGGTGTTGTGGTTTAACCCGGCTGGCAGCTAAACACCACACAGCCGTTCGCTCACCCTCCCCCCTCCCTCTCTGGGATGGGGGAGAGAAACGGGAAAGTGAAGCCGGTGAGTTGAGATAAAGACAGTTTATTAAGACAGGAATATAATAATAACAATAATAATAATAGTGATAATGATAATAGTATTAATAATAATAATGTGTAAGAAACAAGTGATGCACAATGCAATTGCTCACCACCCGCTGACCGATGCACAGCCTATCCCTGAGCAGCCGGTGCCCCCCCCCGACCAGCCACCCCTATATATTGTTTAGCATGACGTCAGATGGTATGGAATACCCTTTGGCCAGTTTGGGTCAGCTGTCCTGGGTCTGTCCCCTCCCAGCTCCTGCTGCACCCCTAGCCTGCTCGCTGGCAGGACAGAGTGAGAAGCTGAAAAGTCCCTGGCTTGGTGTAAGCACTGCTCTGCAACAATTAAAACATCAGCATGTTATCAGCGCTCTTCTCATCCTAATCCAAAACATAGCACCCTACCAGCTACTAGGAGGAAAATTAACTCTGTCGTAACTGAAACCAGGACAACAGGTGTCCTGGTTTCAGCTAGGATAGAGTTAATTTTCCGCCTAGTAGCAGGTAGGGTGCTGTGTTTTGGATTTAGGATGAGAAGAATGTTGCTAACACACTCATGTTTTAGTTGGGCCCATGAGAACCTAATGAGGTTCAACAAGGCCAAGTGAAAGGCATTGCACTTGGGCTGGGGCAATCCCAGGTATTTATATAGACTGGGAGAAGAAGAACTTGAGAGCAGTCTGCGGAGGACTTGGGGGTCCTGATGGACGAGAAGCTGGACATGAGCCAGCAGTGTGCGCTTGCAGCCCGGAAGGCCAACTATGTCCTGGGCTGCATTAAAAAAGGGGTGGCCAGCAGGGAGAGGGAGGTGATTGTCCCCCTCTACTCTGCTCTTGTGAGACCCCACCTGGAATACTGCGTGCAGGCCTGGGGCCCCCAGCACAAGAAGGATGTGGAGCTCTTGGAACGGGTCCAGAGGAGGACCACTAAGATGATCAGAGGGCTGGAGCACCTCTCCTATGCAGAAAGGTTGAGGGAACTGGGCTTGTTTAGCTTGGAGAATAGAAGGCTCCGGGGAGACCTCATTGCGGCCGTCCAGTACTTGAAGGGAGCGTATAAACAGGAGGGGGAACTCCTGTTTACATGTGTTGATAGTGATAGGACAAGGGGGAATGGTTTTAAACTAAGACGGGAGATTTAGGTTAGAGATTAGGAGAAAGGTTTTCACTCAGAGGGTGGTGAGGCACTGGAACAGGTTGCCCAGGGAGGTTGTGGATGCCCCATCCCTGGAGGCATTCAAGGCCAGGCTGGATGTGGCTCTGGGCAGGCTGCTCTAGCGGTTGGCAACCCTGCCCAGAGCAGGGGGGTTGAAACTAGATGATCTTTAAGGTCCCTTTCAACCCAGGCCATTCTATGATTCTATGATTCTATGATTCTATGACTTGAAGCAGACATTTATTTATTTCAGTATTTAAGGGTCCTGTGTTGTAGAGCTCTGTTTTCAGAGAGGAGGTGCAAGCTCAAGAGCTGTACAAATGTACCTTAGTTCCTGACCTAGCTCTCTATTTGATTTTACCTGCAAATATTGGGTCCATTCATAGAAAAAAAACCTGCCAAAGCTGATGTGGACTTTAGGAAGCCTTGTTTGCCAGAAAAGATTTTTAATAATTACATATACCTAAGTTGCAATCTTGTTTTAGTTGAAAGAGAATAAAAGGTTTCTTTATTTTTAATGGTCTGGAGAATTATAACTGTATGGGTTTTGTTCCAAAAGTCTCTTAATGCATGTGGAAGACTGGTAGCATTGCACTGAGTATGCCAAACAACTGGGAATTTAACATTATTTGGCAGGCTGGACTGCAAACGTGATACTCTGAGGAAGCCAATTAAAGTTTTCCTTTTTAGCATGACTGTTTTAAGCATATCATTGTTTAACTCAGTAGACAGCCAAGCACCACACAGCTGCTTGCTCACTCCCCATCAGTGGGAGGGGGGAGAGAGTGAGAGAGTCGGAGAGGTAAAAGTGCAAGAACTCATGGGTTTAAGATAAAGACAAGTTTACTAGGTAAAGCAAAAGCTGCGTGCAAAACAAGTATTTCATCTGCCTGCTGATGGGAAGTAGTGAATGTTCGTCCACTTCAGTAAAGCAGAGCTCATCATGCATAATGTTTTTTTGGGAAGACAAATGCCATCACTCTGAACATATGCCCCTCTTCCTCTTTTCCCCCCAGCTTTTATTGCTGAGCATGATGTCATATGGTATGGAATATCTCTTTGGTCAGTTTGGGTCAGCTGTCCTGGTTGTGTCCATTCCCAAGTCCTTGTGCACCCCCTTAGCCTCCTCATTAGCAGGGCAGCATGAGAAGCCAAAAAGTCCTTCACAGAATCAGAGACTGATTAAGGTTGGAAGCAACCTCTGGAGGTCATCTGGTCCAACTCTCCTGCTCAAGCAGGGACACCTGGAGCAGGTTGCCCAGGACCACATCCAGGTGGCTTTTGGAGACCTCCAAGGAGGGACAGTGCACAACCTCTCTGAGCAACCTATACCAGTGCTCAGTCACCTGCACAGTAGAGAAGGGCTTTCTGATGTTCAGATGGAACCTCTTGTGTTCCAGTTTGTGCCTATTGCCTCTTGCCCTGGTACCGGCCACCAATGAAAAGAGTCTGTCTCCATCTTCACTGCACTTTCCCTTCAGGTATTTATAGACATTGGTAAGATCCCCCCTGAGCCTTCTCCAGGCTGAAGATTCCCAACTCTCTCAGCCTTTCCTCATAGGAGAGATGCTTCAGTCCCTTAACCATCTTGGTGGCCCTCCATTGGACTCTTTCTGGTATTTCCATGTCTCTCTTGTACTGGGGGGGTGGTGGTGGGGTGGAGTGTAGAACTGGACATTAGGACTCCAGGTGCAGCCTCACCAGCTCTGAGTAGAGGGGAAGGATCACCTGCCTCAACCTGCTGGTGATACTTTGCCTAAAGCAGCCAAGAATACTGTTAACCTTCTTAGCGGCAAGGGCACATTGCTGGCTTGTGTTCAACTTGGTGTCCTCCATGACCGTCAGGTCCTTTTCTGCAGAGTTGCTTTCCAGCTAGATAGCCCCTAGCTTGTGAATATGGGGTCATCCTTCCCTAGGTGCAGGATTTTGCACTTCATGTTGAATTTCATGAGGTTCCTGCAAGCCCATTTCTCCAGCCTGTTAAGGTCCCTCTGGATGTCTGCACAGCCCTTTGGTGAGTCAGCCACTCCCCCTGGTTTCATGTTATCTGCGAATTTACTGAGGGTGCACTCTACCCCATTGTCCAGATCCTTAATGAAGATATTGAACAAGACTGGTCCCAGTATTGACCCCTAGAGTATTCTGCTAGTTACTGGCCTCCAACTAGATTTTGCACCACTGACTGCTACCTTCTGGGTCCAGCAATTCAGCCAGTTTTCCATCTACCTCACTGTCTGCTTGTCCAGCTCATACTTGAACAGCTTCTCTATGAGGATCTTATTGGGGACAGTGTCAAAAGCCTTCCTGAAGTCCAGGAAGACAATATCCACTGCTCCCCCTTCATCTATCAGGCTGTTTCATCATAGAAGCTTATCAGGTTGGCCAGGTATGACTTCCCTTTGGTGAACCCATGCTGACTCTGCATGATGATTTTCTTCTCCTTCATGTGCCTGGAAATGGTTCCCAGGATTCACTGTTCTATCACCTTCCCAGGGATCCATCTGAGGCTGACCAGCCTGTAGTTCCCTGGGTCACAGTATCACAGATTTCTAGGTTGGAAGAGACCTCAAGATCATCGAGTCCAACCTCCGACCTAACACTAAGTACTCCACTAAACCATATCCCTAAGCTCTACATCTAAACGTCTTTTAAAGACCTCCAGGGATGGTGACTCCACCACCTCCCTGGGCAGCCCGTTCCAATGCTTAATAACCCTTTCGGTAAAGAAGTACTTCCTAACATCCAACCTAAAACTCCCCTGTCGCAACTTTCGCCCATTCCCCCTCGTCCTGTCACCAGGCACGTAGGAGAACAGACCAACCCCCACCTCTTTACAGCCTCCTTTAAGGTAACTGTAGAGAGCGATAAGGTCGCCCCTGAGCCTCCTCTTCTCCAGGCTGAACAAGCCCAGCTCCCTCAGCCGCTCCTCATAAGACTTGTTCTCCAGACCCCTCACCAGCTTGGTCGCCCTTCTCTGGACTCGCTCGAGCACGTCCATGTCCTTCCTGTAGCGAGGGGCCCAGAACTGAACACAGTACTCGAGGTGCGGCCTCACCAGAGCCGAGTACAGGGGCACAATCACTTCCCTAGACCTGCTGGCCACACTGCTTCTTATGCAGGCCAGGATGCTGTTGGCCTTCTTGGCCACCTGGGCACACTGCTGGCTCATATTCAGCCGACTATCAACCAATACTCCCAGGTCCCTCTCGGCCAGGCAGCTTTCCAGCCACTCATCTCCCAGCCTGTAGCTCTGCTTGGGGTTGTTGCGCCCCAGATGCAGGACCCGGCACTTGGCCTTGTTGAACTTCATGCAGTTGACCTCAGCCCATCGCTCCAGCCTATCCAGATCCTCCTGCAGAGCCTTCCTTCCCTCGAGCAGATCGACACATGCACCTAACTTGGTGTCATCTGCAAACTTGCTGACGGTGCACTCGATCCCCTCATCCAGATCATCGATAAAGATATTAAAGAGAACTGGCCCCAGTACCGAGCCCTGGGGGACACCACTAGTGACCGGCCTCCAACCAGATTTGACTCCATTCACCACAACTCTCTGGGCCCGGCTATCCAGCCAGTTTCTAACCCAGCGAAGCGTACGCCAGTCCAAGCCCCGAGCAGCCAGTTTCTTGAGGAGAATGTTGTGGGGAACTGTGTCAAAAGCCTTACTGAGGTCAAGGTAAACCACATCCACAGCCTTTCCCTCATCCACCAAGCGCGTCACTTGGTCATAGAAGGAGATCAGGTTCGTCAAGCAGGACCTGCCTTTCATAAACCCATGCTGACTGGGCCTGATCGCCTGCTTGCCCTGCAAGTGCCGCGTGATGACCCTCAAGATAATCTGCTCCATGAGCTTTCCTGGCACTGAGGTCAAACTGACAGGCCTATAGTTCCCCGGGTCTGCCCTCCGGCCCTTCTTATAGATGGGCGTCACATTGGCTAGCCGCCAGTCAACTGGGACCTCCCCCGATAGCCAGGACTGCCGATAAATGATGGAAAGCGGCTCGGCCAGCTCCTCCGCCAGTTCTTTCAGTACCCTCGGGTGCATCCCATCCGGCCCCATCGACTTGCGCACATCCAAGCTCCGTAGCAGGTCGCCAACCATTTCCTCATGGATAGCGAAGGCC
Source organism: Anser cygnoides (assembly GCF_040182565.1). Lineage (NCBI taxonomy): Eukaryota > Metazoa > Chordata > Aves > Anseriformes > Anatidae > Anser > Anser cygnoides. The sequence continues at coordinate 9,402,271 of NC_089911.1, forward strand.
ACATCCTGCTCCCCATCCCCTTCCACCAGCTCAAGGCACTGGGTATCCAGAGAACAACCGGTATTGCCGCTAAAGACTGAGGCAAAGGCGGCATTAAGCACCTCAGCCTTTTCCTCATCCTTAGTAACTAGGTTTCCCCTCGCATCCAGTAAAGGATGGAGATTCTCCTTAGTCCTCCGTTTCGCGTTGATATATTTGTAAAAGGATTTTTTGTTGTCTTTAACGGCAGTAGCCAGGTTGAGCTCCAGATGAGCTTTGGCCTTTCTAATTTTCTCCCTGCACAGCCTCGCTACATCCTTGTAGTCCTCCTCAGTGGCCCGCCCTTTTTTCCAAAGATTATAAACCCTCTTTTTTCTGCTAAGCACAAGCCGCAACTCTCTGTTGAGCCAGGCCGGTCTTCTTCCACGCCGGCTCGTCTTTGGACACGTGGGGACGGACCGCTCCTGTGCCATCACGATTTCCTTCTTGAGGAGCGCCCAGCCTTCCTGGACTCCTCTGCCCTTCAGAACCACCTCCCAAGGGACTCGGCCAACCAGCGTCCTGAGCAGCTCAAAGTCAGCCCTCCGGAAGTCCAATACAGCAGTTTTACTGGTCCCCTTCCTGGCCTCGCCAAGAATAGAGAACTCTACCATTTCGTGGTCACTCTGCCCAAGACAGTTTCCGACCACCACATCTCCCACCAGTCCTTCTCTGTTTGTGAAGAGAAGGTCTAGCGGGGCACCACCCCTGGTAGGTTCGCTGACCAGCTGCGCCAGGAAGCTATCTCCCACGCTCTCCAGAAACCTCCTAGACTGCTTTCTCTGTGCCGTGTTGTGTTTCCAGGATATGTCCGGGAAGTTGAAGTCCCCCACGAGGACAAGCGCCGACGATTTTGCAACTTCTGTCAGTTGCCTATAAAACTCCTCATCCGTCTCCTCATCCTGGTTCGGCGGCCTATAACAGACCCCGACCAGGAAGTTAGCCTTGCCGGCCTTCCCGCGGATCCTAACCCACAGGGATTCAACCTTATCATTCCCAGCCTGGAGTTCCACAACATCAACATCAAAAGATTCTCTAATGTAGAGAGCCACGCCACCACCCCCTCTGTGCTGCCTGTCCCTCCTGAAGAGCCGATAGCCAGGCATTGCAGCACTCCAGTCGTGGGAGCAGTCCCACCACGTCTCCGTGATGGCAACCAAGTCGTAGCCTGCCTGCTGCACAATGGCTTCCAGCTCCTCCTGTTTGTTACCCATGCTGCGTGCATTAGTGTAGATGCACTTCAGCTGGGCCATCGCCTTCTTCCCCGGCCTAGCCATTGTTTCCCCCGGCACAGCTCCAACAAGCCTTGTTTGAGCCCTGTCCCCCTTCTTACCTAGTTTAAAGCGCTCTCTATGAGTCCCGCCAGCTCCTGGCCTAGGATCCGTTTTCCCCTTGGAGATAGGGACCCGTCTGGGGCCATCAGGCCGGGTGCCGAGTAAAGCTCCTCATGGTGAAAAAACCCAAAATTTCTGTGCTGGCACCAGCCTCTGAGCCACCTATTAACCACATGAGCTTTCCATGTCCTCTCCGTGCCTCTCCCTTCCCCCATAGGGATGGACGAAAACACCACCTGCACTCCCGCTCCCTCCACCAATCGTCCCAGCCCCCTATAGTCCTGTTTGATAGCCTTGAGGCTTCTCTTTTCAACATCATCGCTGCCAGCATGGACTATCAAAAGCGGGTAATAGTCAGAGGGGCGAACCAGGTTTGGAAGCTTCCTGGTAACGTCTCTGACCCTGGCCCCAGGGAGGCAGCAGACTTCCCTACGTGTGGGGTCAGGCCGACAAATAGGGCCCTCCGTTCCCCTGAGGAGGGAGTCGCCCACAACAATCACCCTTCTTTCTTTCTTGGTGGAGGCAGTCCTGAGCCGTGGAGTCAACTTCCTCACTTCAGACATCCTCCTGGGTAGGCTTCCTACCTCATCCTCACCCGCCGGTCCCTCCAGCTCCAGGGCCTCAAACCTATTGTTCAAGGGCACCTGGGAAGGCGGCACCAGAAGGGGAGGGCATCTCCTGCGAGGTCGAGCAGGGACCTGTCTCCATTCCTCCTCAACTCACAGGTCCCCTCCCTCTGCCCGATGGCGACAGGGCAGGGGGTCCACCCCCCTTTGGAGCGTCTCACCCTGGTCCCTCTCCCTCCGGTCCTGCAGGGAGTCGCTCCACCAGTCTATCTCCCGCTCGCACTCCCTGATATCCCTCAGCCTCTGCACCTCCTCCTTGAGCTCCGCCACCATGCGGACCAGGTCGTCCACCTGCTCGCACCTCACGCAAGCAGTCTCTCTGCCTCCCGCCGATGGCAGCAAGAGGCTCAGACACTCCCCGCATCCGGAGACCTGAACTGCCGCATGTTTGGACGGGCAGTCGGTCTGGGTGTGTACTGACTTCCTAGAGAAAGCACCGTGCCTGGTGGAGACCATCGCAGCCCAGCTGACGGGAGAGTGCCGTTGGAGGAGTTGTCCCTATGGGCGGGTGTGAGCGCTCCGCCCTTCCTGCCTGCGCTCACTGCCTCGCTAACTGCCGCGTCACTCCCCCCGTGTCACTCCCTGTTTGCCGGCCCTGGTCGCTTGCGCTCCCTAAGGGCTGCCTTTGAACGGCCGGGGGGAGGAGCTGTCGCTGACGCTGCTGACGCTGCTGGCTCCGCCTACGCCTCGTCAGCCTCCCTCACTAGGGCTGCCGGTGCTGGCGGCTCCCTCACGTAGGCTCGATGCCCGAAAAATAGCCCTGCCTGTCCCGATCCCGCGCTCCGTTGCAGCACGCGTCTGCCCCGGAGCCGGTCGCCTCGGCAAGTGGCTCTGAAATGGCGGTGGTGCCCGATTTAAAAGGCCCGCCGCTGACGCTGTCGCTGACGCTGCTGGCTCCGCCTACGCCTCGTCAGCCTCCCTCACGCGTCTGCCCCGGAGCCGGTCGCCTCGGCAAGTGGCGTGGGTCCTCCTTGCCCTTCTTGAAGATAGTAGTGACATTTGCTTTCCTACAATCTTTGGGCACTTCTTTCAGTCACCATGATCGAGCAAATATTAAAGAGAGTGGCTTGTGACTGCTCAGCAACAACTAAAGCATCGGTGTGTTATCAACATTATTCTCATCCTAAATCCAAAACAACACCATACCAGCTACTAGGAAGAAAATTAACTCTATCTCAGCCAAAACCAGGACAATCTCCATCCCCTTTTCCATACCATATGCATCCAACCTAAACCTCCTCTGGCGCAACTTAAGGCCATTTCCTCTTGTCTTATCACTTGGCGTTTGGGAGAAAAGACTGATTCCCCGACTCGCTATAGCCTCCTTTAATTGACCAATACCCCATGAACCGCCACCTGTCGTTTCATACACGAATAGCATTCCCGTAGTCTATGGGCCATGCTTGTGAAATGTCCACTGAACTCTTTTAGTCCATGAGTTAGGTTCCATTTGTTATGGTGGTTGCTAAGGACAGGAGAGGTGATGTGTTGTGTGGAGTTATTGGACTCCAAAGTCAGCTTATGTTTGGGTCACTGCTGCGCTTGCACTGCTTCTTGTGAGGCTCATCCTCTGTCACTTTGAGTGGTTCCTGCTAGAGGACTTCCTATAACATGTTACTCAGATCATGGGTTGCAGCGGTTCAAGGGCATATCAATTACAATTTCCACCCCTTGTTCTTTTGGGCCAGGCCACAGCATTTAACATTGCAGTGAACTCCTCCCCTCACTCCTGCTCCAGCCTGGGCTTGTCCTTTGGCCACAGTCCCTGTCTACCTACTGTGTTGTGGACTTATCCACAGCCACAGATGCTTTGAGGTGTACTTTATGTGGTGTGGCATTTTTAATGGACTGCAGTCTCTTCAGAGGTGTACATGTTGTGGCATGGACTTATCTACAGCCACAGTCACTTCAAGGTGTACCTGTTCTGGTGTGGCCTTATCTATTGGCCACAGTCTATTCATACGTCTCTTCAGACACCTGCTGTGTCTTGGTCTCATCCACAGCCACAGATGCTTCTAGGTATTCTAGCATGGCCTTATCCACAGCCACTGCAATGTGTACCTGCTATGGCACGGACTTCTCCATGGCTACAGACACTTTGGGTTGTATGTGCTACCACATGGAATCATCCACAAGTCACAGTCCCTCTGACTTGAGTTCACTCTGGAGTTCCAGTGTTAGGGGATCCTGTTGTTTCCCCTAGCAGAATGGGTCTCCCCAGGCATCCAGAATTCACTCAGTCGACTCTAAGGAAGAACCCTGCTCAAAACCTGGTAGATTTTCTCCACTCAGTTGCTTTCCTGGTGGTCTGTTCAATTGCTGGGTGGGTGGGGGCTTGGGCACTCCTGCTGCAAATGTCCCATATTCCCGTAGTCGTAGCATTTTCTACTTTCTCCCCTGTCCTGGTTTCAGCTAGGATAGAGTTAATTTTTCTGCTAGTAGCTGGTAGGGTGCTGTGTTTTGGATTTAGGATGAGGATAATGCTGATAACACACTGATGTTTTAATTGTTGCAGAGCAGTGCTTACACCAAGCCAAGGACTTTTCAGCTTCTCGCTCTGTCCTGCCAGTGGGCAGGCTGGGGGTGAAGCAGGAGCTGGGAGGGGACAGACCCAGGACAGCTGACCCAAAGTGGCCAAAGGGGTATTCCATACCATCTGACGTCATGCTGAACAGTTAATATGGGAGGCTGGCCGGGATCGGGGGACCGGCTGCTCAGGGACAGGCTGGGCATCGGTCAGCGGGTGGTGAGCAATTGCATTGTGCATCACTTGTTTTGTACACATTATGAGTAGTAGTACTATTATCATTATTATTATTGTTTTCCTTTCTTTTCTGTCCTAATAAACTGTCTCTATCTCAACCCACAGGCTTCATTTTCCTGATTCTCTCCCCCATCCCAGCGAGGGAGGGGGAAGGGTGAGCAAATGGCTGTGTAGTGCTTAGCTGCTGGCTGGGTTAAACCACAACATCCCCTATTATTACTCTCCCTATATCCAGTCTCCCTTCCTTGACCCAATCCAGGGCCTAACTTTCCCCTTCCTTGGACTGCAAATTCCTCGCGAGCACTGCTGCCAATAAATCACTCTCCCGTTCCTTGGTTCTCTTTTGTTCTTTCATCATTTCCATGTTTTGTTTTTCCTCTCGCCTGTTATAACTAAATATCACTATGCTCAAATTCTTCATCAACATTTCCCCTTGCCAGCCCGGCACGTGTTTCTTAAAATATTTACAAATGTCTGGGGCAGCCTGATCTACAAAAGCAGTTATGGCTAGGGCATCATTAAAATTCTGGGGAGTCATCCCCCCATGTTTGAGCAATGCTTGTTGTAATCACCTCCGGAAATCACTTGGAAGTTCATTTATTCTTTATCTGCGCTCTTGTACCTTGGCCCAATTCACCCTTATTTCTCCATGCTCTTGAACGGCCTCAACCACATTTTTCAGAGTTGTTTGACATGCTGCCCCATCCCCCAGATGATTATAGTCCTAATTGTGGTCATTCAGGGGCCAAGGATTCCTATTTTCCTCCTACTTGTTGCTCTAGTTCCACATCTTTAGCCAAAATTTTATCTTTCTCATCAGACTCTAAACAGCACTCTCAAGAGAATTTGTGTCCTGCCAATTTGGATTATAACCAGTGCAAATATTAGAGAATAGCTGGGCACGTCTTTCAGCGTCCTCTCATAATCTAGGTATCTTACTTCCCCAGAGTGCTCAGTCCCCAGGATTCCATGGTCTACTAGCCCATACCTGTATCCCAGGAGGAATCTGTTGCCCTTCTCCCTTGTCCACCTCCCATTGCTGCAGGGTTTGGGATAGCATGGGGTACCATAGGACACATTCCTACTGGCTCTGGGGAGAGAGCCAGTAGGGTGGAGCCATTGAAGGGGTTAAAGCAGATCCTAATCCTACTGTCCTTTCCTCTTTTACCTTATCACTGTGTCTCCAACCTCCCTCTGGGTAGGGTGTTTTCTCACCCAACTCCTCTCATACATACCAGTAGTCCATTCGATAAGGATGTTGATCTTCCAGGTGATACCAAAGGAAGGTTAATTTCTGATGACTGAAGGTCCCATTCGGTGGCCACTGCAGTTGTGAGTCACCATCCCAAGTGTAGAAAGGCCACTCTTCTTTACATAGGGTCATAGCCTGCTTCTTTGATAGTCCAATGGTCCTATCTATTTATTTTTTTCCCCAATTTTCTAACACTTTTGCTAAAGGGGTCCCTTTCTCTAATCCTGGGACATTCCCGATATTTTCTGAGTACCTGAAGCTCTGTTTGCATGGTACCCTGATCAGGTTGTGCAAGTCTCCCTGCAGATCTTGCTTTCTCTCTTTCTTTTCTCTAACCCCTTTGCTAAAGGAACCGCATTTGCCTCACCAGTCACAGAGTCTCACTCACACTACCCGAGACTTTATCTACTAGGACTTTGCAGCCCCTTTGTGGAGGGCAATTCCAGAAAGCCGACAGGTGCCCCGTTTAGACTCCAATATGCACACATGCACACAGACACAGTTCCTTTCACTCTACATTTCTTGCTGCTGCAGCAAGGGAGGGACTTGAAACTACCTTGACATGAGGGGAGACTTGAACCTGCCCTGGTATGAGGTGGGACTCGAACCTGCCCTGGTTTCTGGATATTATCAATCACAGAATCACAGAATGGACAAGGTTGGAAGCTGTGGGAAAGGAATTTGCAGGTGGCTTCGCGCTGTTTCACACGTCCCTGAATTAGAGATAATGAGGAAACAAGTGGTAGAACCAAAAACTTGAGCAAGGTTGAGATAAAGTAAATTGTCTACAGTGTTAAAGATGAGCTTTGGGCACTGGCCAATTGCTGGCTGGCTCGAGGCGTGTCTGAGGGTCTCTAACCAATTGTATGACAGATTCGGGCGCGTGGACAGCACGTGGGGCTACGGGGAAAGTATATGTAGTGGTGAAAAAAGGCAATAAAGGTCTCCTGTTCAAGAGCCATCAGGAGTCTGTGTCTTGCATTCCTTCAAATGATGACCCCGACGTAATAGGAGCAGCGCTGCATGAGTGTCCGAAGGGAACCCAGCTGAACAAGTCAAGCTCGCAGCTGGACTGCAGCTTCAACCCCAGGACATCACCTGAAGGACAGGTGAACGGCTGGGCATTAATCATAGGAGCTAGCCTTTCGGCAGAGGAAGAGGCTATAGTGAAACTACTAATGCAGCTCCTAATAGAAAGGGGAGTAAAAAATGATCCGTTTAAGATAAAGCTATTATTGAAATTTTTGCAAAAACAAGGGTTCCCCTCAATGGCTTCCACAGTATTTGATGTAAAAACTTGGGACCAAGCAGGGGAAAAAATATGGGAAGCAGCGTCCAGTGGGGATACTAATGCTGCTGAGGTGATGACTACGTGGTGGCTGGTGACAGAGACTTTAAGATCGTGGCAGGCAGAAAAGGAAGTACAGAATGCCGCTGCCCAGGCAATAACAGCAGCTGAACCGAGATCAGAGCCTGCAAGGTCACCAGAGCACTGCAATTTGATAGACCTGGGGGATGACAAGGAAGAGGGCCGCGGACCGCCGCCGCAGAGCCCCTCCCCGCTGCCGCCGCAGAACCCCTCTCCGCTGACCCCCTCGGCTCCCGCCTTGCCTACCCCCGATAATGCCTCCCTGGGGGCCCGAGCTTTCGACCCGCGGGAACGATGGGAGCTGGTGCACCGGGAAGCGCTAAAGGACGGGGACCCGGTAGGAATGGCTTTCCCGGTGCAGGTGCGACCCAACGGTCCAAATGAATATAATGCCTTCCAATGGGACCTAATTAAGGAATTAAGAAAGACTGTGATTATGCTAACGCAGGGTCCAGCGCCAACTGCACCCCCGCTGTCACCTCCAGGCACCCACCCGCCCGCCCCGCCGCCGGCTGCTGCGTTTCTCAGGTTTGAGCGCCCGCCCGCACGGACCGGGCGCTGCCATGTTCCGCCTGCTGCTGCGCCCGGGCCCACTGCCCCGCGGGCCCCCGCTCGCCGCCGCCCGCCGCCGCCGCCGCTGCCTCCCCCGCCGACCGCCCCGGGTCGGCACCCCCTCAGCCCGCCGGCCCCTCTGCTGGCGCTGCGAGCCGCCGGCAGCTCGGCCAAGGATGTGGGTGGATCCCCTGAAAAGGCAGCCACAGATCTCAGCAGTGAACGCAAACTCAATAAATCCCAGCAGCTGAAAAAAGTTTTCAAAGAATATGGTGCTGTAGGGGTTTCATTCTACGCTGGAATTTCATTAGTATCTCTAGGAATCTTCTACCTGGCTGTATCAAGTGGTGTGGATATGACTGCAGTTCTCTTCAAACTTGATTTCCGTGAATCATCGCTGGAATCTAAAAGGGCTGCTGGTACAGGCACATTTCTGTTGGCATATGCTATTCACAAATTGTTTGCTCCAATACGAATAATTTGTGTGCCAGTGATACGGATGGCAATGTTTAACAACAGGAAAACATTGCATTGTTCCTTATCCAGCTAAATTAGACGGCTAAGTACCTAAACATGCATCCTCACAAACCACCATGTCCCCTGCTCACCACCTTTGGGTTTTTCCAACTAAAACAAGAGTTGCTGTTGTAACATCACAATTTGCGTGAATAACAATCTGTGTGGCTCAAAAGATTACACTGTTTCTCTCTCTTGGGATAGAATATTTGCATTGTGCCAAATGCTAGTAGATATTTTCATATATTTTCTATGCTCTGTCATACCTTAATATATGCAGATTTCCAGACTTATGTCCTCTTGTGTTAGAGATAAAAACCATACATGATGGAGAAATTACATTGTAAATGTGTCTTAGGCTGTTAAATATTTGTTGTTCAGATTTTTTTTAAATGTATGTATTTAAGTAAATTTGTTAGCATATTTTTGAAAATTTCTGTTCATAAATGTTTTGAAGTAATTGTTTAAGGGAAAGTATCTGTGCTGTACTCTCAATAAAAATGTGTTAAATAAAAAAAGGGAAAAAAAAGAAAGAAAAAAAGAAAAAAGAAGGAAAAAAAAGAAAAAAGGGAATAAAAAGAAAAACCTAGTACCTTTGAATATTGTATTGCACTCGCAATACGCTGTAAGTGTCGCTCAGTGCATTGAGAGGGCACTTTTGAGACATATCCCAAAGGAAAACTTGTTTCTAAAATTTAAAGAGCTGTTATTTTTGGTAGAGCAGCGAGTGCACCCATATTGTATTATTCATATGCAGAGCCACGCCATGTTACCCGGTATTTTTGCAGAGGGTAACACACACGCTGACCAGCTAACTAATATGACCCTGACTGCCCTGGTGCCTAAGGTGCTGGAGCAAGCACAGTTATCCCATGCCTTTTTCCATCAATCCGCCAAAGTCTTGGCGAAACAATTTGCTATATCGATCACTGATGCCAAATTGATTATCCAAATGTGTCTTGACTGTCAACAACATTTCGACCCCGTCTTTAATGGTAAACCATAGAGGTCTACGGTCCCTACAGTTATGGCAGACCGACGTAACGCATATTCCAGAATTTGGTCGCTTGAAAAATGTTCACTTATCGGTAGATACTTTCTCTCATGCTATTTGGGTGACAGCTGCGGTGGGTGAAACTAGCCGCCACGTCCAGGCTCACTTCCGTGTCGCTTTCGCAGCGCTAGGCATCCCAAAGGAAATAAAAACCGACAGTGGCCCCGCCTATACTAGTCACTCCCTTCAAACCTTTTTTCAAACTTGGGATATCCGACACATCACAGGCATTCCTCATTCCCCCATGGGCCAAGCCATTGTTGAGCGCACACATCGCACCTTGAAAACACTGCCAAATAAACAAAAAGGGGGAGACACCCAGGAAACACCACAGAACAGGTTGGGAAAGGCACTTCACGTAATGAATCACCTATCATTACCCTTTCCTCACGAAGAGGTACCGCCCATAGTAAAACATTACAAAAGTATGAATTCCGCGCTGTCACAGGTGCCACAATCAGAGCAGGCCTTAGTAATGGCAAAAAAAAAATAAATACAGGTCTTTGGGAGGGACCCCACCCTCTAATAACTTGGGGTCGAGGGTATGCTTGTGTCTCCAGAGGTCACGGACCAAGATGGGTACCAGCAAGGGGGGTAAGGCCATGGTTGGCCTCCTCCTCACAATCGCCACTGTCATTGGTTATTGCCAGCCCTGGGTCTCCATCCAACCACGCCGCAACATCTGGGTCACCCTCGCCAACATGACAGGACAAGAAGCACTGTGCCTGTCCCTGGCTAGTGCTAATGACCCATTTACGACATGTCTGGTGGGGATCCCGGCAGATAACAAAGACTGGACTGTCTACTCGCTGCAAGCACCCCTAGAGCCACAGGAATTAGATTGTAACAGCAACAGCATGTGTAAGGTTCAATGCTCGGGCAAAAAATCCAATCATGAAACAAATCGTCAACACCACTCTTGCTCTTTATTGCAATGCATCTCTTTGGTGTAGTTATACAAAACTATAATAGCATCATTCCTTGCGCCAGGAGCCACTCTGCTCGGCTGCAGGATCGACTGTGGAGCAGATGCCCCTAGGTGCACCCCGAGCATTTTCCTCGGAGGGGTCTCCACTCTCAGCCGCTCACCGCGGGAGTAGACAAGGACCTCCTGAAGCCGCGGACAAATTATTTTAAGTGATATTTTCTTGTGGTATGAATGAGAAGTGCAAGAGGCCTCTTTGCATGATTGTGTGATTGTGCTGTGCGAGTGAGAAGCAGCATCGCTGCGAAGCAACATCCCTAGCGCTTAGTGGCTTGTTGACTGATGTAGATTCTAGTAGGCATGCTACTTTACAATCGTAATTCTGCTTGTGATTTTCTCCCTGTTGCTTATTGTACCTTGCTTATTGCAATGTCTGCGGTGATTGATAGAAAAATCTATAGAAAGCGTTTGGTTGGTTGAAAATAAAAAAGGGGGAATTGTGGGAAAGGAATTTGCAGGTGGCTTCGCGCTGTTTCACACATCCCTGAATTAAAGATAATGAGGAAACAAGTGGTAGAACCAAAAACTTGAGCAAGGTCGAGATAAAGTAAATTGGCTACAGTGTTAAAGATGAGCTTTGGGTAGTGGCCAATTGCTGGCTGGCTTGAGGCGCATGTCTGAGGGTCTCTAACCAGTTGTATGACAGATTCGGGTGCATGGACAGTGTGTGGGGCTACAGGGAAAGTATATGTAGTAGTGAAAAATTTCAATAAAGGTCTCCTGTTCAAGAGCCATCAGGAGTCCGTGTCTTGCATCCCTTCAGGAAGGGACCTCTGAAGATCATCTAGTCCAACTCCCTTGCCGAGCAGGATCACCTAGAGCACATTGTGCAGGATGGCATCCAGGTGGGTTTTGAATATCTCCAGAGAAGGAGTTTCCACAACCTCTCTGGGCAACCTGTTCCAGTGCTCTGTTACTCGCACAGTAAAGAAGTGCCCTCTCATATTCAGCCAGAACTCACTGTGCTTCAGTTTGTGCCTGTTGCCTCTTGTCCTGTTGCCAAAAGAGTCTCGCCCCATCCTCTTGACACACCCTCCCTTCAGATATTTGTATATGTTGATAAGATCCCCTCTCAGTCTTCTCTTCTCTAAGCTAAACAGGCCCAGCTCTCTCAGCCTCTTCTCGTATGAGAGATGCTCCACTCCCCTTATCATTTTCGTAGCCCTCCGCTGCACTCACTCCAAGAGCTCCATGCCCCTCTTGTACTGGGGAACCCAGAACTGGACATAGTACTCCAGGTGAGGCCTCACCAGGGCTGAGTAGAGGGGAAGGATCACCTCCCTCAACCTGCTGGCAACACTCTTCCGAATGCACCCAGGATACCATTGGCATTCTTAGACACAAGGGCACATTGTTGGCTCATGGTTAACCTGCTGTCCACCAGGACTCCCAGGTCCTTCTCTGCAGAGCTGCTTTCCAGCAGATGAGCCCCCAGCCTGTACTGGTACATGGGGTTATTCCTCCCCAGGTGCAGGACCCTGCACTTGCCTTTGTTGAACTTCATGAGGTTCCTCACCACCCAGTGCTCCAGCACATCCAGGTGTCTCTGAATGGCAGCACAGCCCTCTGGTGTACATCCACCAATCAGTTCCTCTGTGTTTTGTTAACAGCACCAGGTATGGTCTTTTCCACTTTTCAGCTAGGGGTCTTCCCTCCAGGTTTGCCAGTAAACTTGATCTCCAGGAGGAATCACCCTTAATAGTACATATCTGTGGATAAGACTCAAAGTTTTTGCTAAAGAGAAAAAATAACATGTAAGGGCTTGATTCCCAGTTACATTCGTCTGACTGGATTTTCCAGTTAAATTTACTGCATATGATTTTCCATATAGTATTTCAAACGGGCTTACTTTTTCCCAAGCCCTTGGAGTTATCCAAATTCTTAGCAATGCTATTGGAAATACCTTGGTCCATATTAACTGCGTTTCTTGGCACAATTTTCTTGTAGTCCCAAAGCTGGGAAAAAACAAGAAAACCTTGAAGAAAATAGGGAGGCCTGTAGCTTGTGTAGTCTTTCTATAGCTCGTGTAGCCTTTTAGCTGAGAAAATAAGGGAAGAAAGAGACAGGTAGCCTTGAGCTAGCAGAAGCAAGGAAGATAAGGGATAAAAGGTAAAAAACAAGAAGGAGAAAAACAGCTCCAGGCTGACCTGTAGTAACCTTTTGCTCATTAATGGCCATTAACATATTAAAAATCACACCTATCAAAACGCTAATGTATGCAAATGTGGGATTTGGTCATGTGTCATCCATCCCCCCTGCACACACACTGTTCCTCTGTAATGCGCAAACTCGGTAGAGATAAGTTAGGTGAGCTGTAATAGCCAATCAAAAGTAGCCAAAGAGATAGTTTTCACAAGTTTGCTGTGTATAAGTTATGGTGATTCAAGTCAGAGGTGTGCTTGCTTTGCGAAAGATCGCCAAGCACCTGACTCTGCAGAGTTATATAACTAATTATTTAATTAAAAGACCTTCGTGTGGATTCCAACTCTGTGCGCTTATTGGCGCGGCGCACCGGGCACAAACCTACAGACAACATCCTTATTTGTCCCTTCAGCATTTGGTTCATTCTATCTACGTGGCCACTAGATTGTGGCCTCCATGGGGTGGTATTTAAGTGCCATTTTGTATTCAATATTCTAGCCATTTCTTTAATAACCATTGTCACAAAATGTGGTCCCCTATCAGAAGACATTCCCTCCGGCACTCCAAATCTCTGTGTTGTGGTTTAACCTGGCCGGCAGCCAAACACCACACAGCCGTTCGCTTACCCTCCCCCCTCCCTCTCTGGGATGGGGAAGAGAATCAAGAAAATGAAGCCTGTGGGTTGAGATAAAGACAGTTTATTAGGGCAGAAAAGAAAGGAAAACAATAATAATAATGATAATAGTACTACTAATAGTAATGTGTACAAAACAAGTGATGCACAATGCAATTGCTCACCACCCGCTGACCGATGCCCAGCCTATCCCCGAGCAGCCGGCCCCCCCACCCCGGCTAGCCCCCCCATATTAATTGTTCAGCATGACGTCAGATGGTATGGAATACCCCTTTGGCCACTTTGGGTCAGCTGTCCTGGGTCTGTCCCCTCCCAGCTCCTGCTGCACCCCTAGCCTGCCCGCTGGCAGGACAGAGCGAGAAGCTGAAAAGTCCTTGTCTTGGTGTAAGCACTGCTCTGCAACAATTAAAACATCAGTGTGTCATCAACATTATTCTCATCCTAAATCCCAAACACAGCACCCTACCAGCTACTAGCAGAAAAATTAACTCTATTCTAGCTGAAACTAGGATGCGACACTTGGGATTATTTCTTTCAACAGACATTTCTCTACTTCCCTAGCCTGATTGCTTCAACACAGGGAACCTTCTGACCAACCAGAAAAGGGATCCACAAACACAAGTAAATACTTATATTGATTACACCTAGGTAATTCAGAAAAATTGACTTGCCAGCACTTACGTGGATTGATTCCATTTTTTTTACCTCTCCAGGAGGAGGTTTTACCTTTATTTTAGGATTGTTTTTAAGGCACAGCTCACACTTTTGAGTTATACTTTTTACAGTCAATACCATCTTAGCTCCAATAGAATATCTTTTGACACTCTTTACCAGAGCCTCAGCTCCCATATGGGTTTCTCGATGGACCTGGGTCATCAGTTGTCTTATCATTAATGGTGTAACAATGCATTGTCCATGGGCAGTTATCCACCATCCATTTGAGTCTTTCACACATTTTAATAGCTCAGCCAGCTTTACTTCTTTTCTCTATAGTCAGGAATTGTTATCAGTATTTCTCTAGTTGGTAATAGGAGATTTATAGTTCGCCTGATGTCTGCTTGTTTGGCAACTTCATCTGCCTTTTGGTTTCCCTTAATAATAGCGGAGTTGCCACTTTGATAAGCTTTGTAGTGTATTACCGCCACCTCTTTAGTTTTCTGAACTGTCTCGAGTAGTTTCAGGATTTCACTTCCATGTTTAATTGGAGTACCTTTTGATGGCAGTAGTCCCCTTTCCTTCCATATAGCGCCATGAGCATGTATGTACATCCAAATGCATATTTTGAATGTGTATTCAAACATTATAAACATGTATACATATTAACTCACTTTCCTTCAGCTAGCTCCAGGGCTCTTGTTAGTGCTATTAATTCCGCTTTCTGTGCTGAGGCGTTAGATGGTAATACTCCTACCTGCTTTTCTTTGTTTAATGTCATCTGGGTTTTCAGGAAGCATGTCCTTTAGATCTGGTCGGCTGGCATACACTTGCTCAATAGCCTGTGTGCAGTTATGGTTAATTTCTTCTCCTTGATCAAGGCACTACTCATTTTTAACTGAACATCATCTTGTTCCATTAGCAAGGCATGGTATTGTACCAGGCGGCAGGGTGATAACCAGTGGTGTCCTTTTTGTTCTAATACTGCCGCTGCCACATGCGGTATATATACTGTTATTTTTGTCTCATTGTCAACTTCCAAGATTCCTGTATCAACAAAACCGTTGCAGCTACTGCTCTTAAACATCCAGGCCACCCCGAGCTCACTTTATCCAGCTGTTTTGAGAAATAAGCTACAAGTCTTCTCCAGTCTCCTAAATATTGTGTTAGTACTCCCAATGCTACATGCGCCTTTTCAAGGATAAACAGTTCAAATGGTTTGGTTAGGTTAGGAATTCCCAAGGCAGGGGCTTCCATTAAAGCTCTTTTGATGATATCAAATCCTTGTCTGCATTCCGAGGTCCATTCTAACAGTTCCTCTAGAGCTTTAACAGCTTCATATAGGGGTCTAGCCATCAACCCATAATTCGGAATCCACAACCCAGAATTCCCCCAAACCCCCTTAGTGTCTTGAAAATTGGGATATTATATTCAGACTGGCATTCTTTTAATAATCCATATTGTAAGAAGTTATCGATCACTGGCTCCAATCTTTTTTCCTTCTTACGGGTCTTGTTCCCATTTGGAGTTGTACCTTCACCGGTTCTGCTGATCTCACTTGCCCAGGTTTCTCCGTTGCCCACACAAACAGCACTACCACATACTTGATTTCAGATGGTACTTGACTCAATCCTTCTCCCGGAGCATGTTCGAAATTCCCCTATAACAAATATACTTGTGCCTGACAGGCATTATTTTCAGGAATATGTACTTGGATTTTTCCTTTATGAAGGTTATCTGAGCACAGTTTATTTAATAGGTCTCATTCTAACGGAGGCAAAGGACATTCCGGCAAGTATAAAAATTCATGAGTCGATACTCATTTCCCAATTTCACATTTAATTAGTTGCAAAAAGGGTTCAGTCTCTTGCTTTCCTGTGGCCCCAATCAATGGATAATACATAATGCTAATTCTACATTCTTACAATCCAGATTATGGAACAGTGACTAGACCTAATGATAGTTGCCCTAGTCCCATTTGTGGATTTGTTAGTGCAGCCGCTAGCATCTTAAACTTCTGAGATTACACGGGATGAAGGGCCCTAAAGAAATTTGAATTAAACAAAAAAAGTTAGGATTAAAAAAAAATGCTTTAGAATTTTAAATGTTTCACATAATTTGTTGTAAGATAATGCTGTTTTCATGACTGGTGTTTCCCTTTATTGCAGTAAAGCAAGGGGGGGAGACAGCATGTGGGGAGAAGGGACTTCTATATTAACTGCCCATTTTGGGAAAGCGTAAAATAATCTAGTAGGTGTGATTAAGAAGAAAATATATTTAAAATCTCCAAGTTAACTTCATAGATCTCAGTGAAAAGTGGGACCTGCTTGCTGAAATTTGCTGCACAACTTCCATCTCTTTATTGGCTTGAAGGTCACACTCAAAGAGTGGTGGTCAATGGCTCTATGTCCAGGTGGAGGCTAGTGATGAGTGGTGACCCTCAAGGGTCTGTCCTGGGACTGGTACTGTTTAATATCTTTATCAGCGATATAGACAGTGGGATCAACTGTACCCTCAGCATGTTGGCAGATGACACCAAGCTGAGTGGTTCAGTTAATAGAACAGAAGGATGGGATGCCATCCAAAAGGACCTGGACAAGCTTGAGAAGTGGGCCCACATGAACCTAATGAGGTTCAACAAGTCCAAGTGCAAGGTGCTGCACCTGGGCCGGGGCAACTCCGGACAAGAGTACAGACATGGAGAAGAACTCATTGAGAGCAGCCCTGCAGAGAAGGACTTGGGGGTTCTGGTGGACGAAAAGCTTGACATGAGCCAGCAGTGCATGCTTGCAGCCCAGAAGGCCAACTGCATCTTGGGCTGCATTAAAAGAGGAATGGCCAGCAGGTCGAGGGAGGTGATTGTCCCCCCTCTACTCTGCCCTCGTGAGGCCCCACTTGGGAGTACTGCATCCAGGTCTGGGGCCCCCAGTACAAGAAGGCTGTTGATCTGTTAGAGCGGGTCCAGAGGAGGGCCACAAAGTTGATCAGAGGGCTGGAGCACCTCTCCTATGAAGAAAGGCCGAGAGAGAGGGGGATGTTCAGCCTGAAGAAGGGAAGGCTCTGGGGTGACCTTACTGCAGCCTTTCAAAACTTAAAGGGGTCTTATAAAAAGGATGGAGAAGGACTCTTTACTCAGGTAGAAAATGATAGGATAGGAGCGAATGGTTTTAAACTAAAAGAGGGGAGTTTTAGACTAGAGGTTAGGAGGAAATTCTTCACTCAGAGGGTGGTGAGGAACTGCAACAGGTTGCCCAGAGAAACTGGGGATGCCCCATCCCTGGAGGTGTTCGAGACCAGGTTGGACGAAGCCTTGGCCAACCTGGTATAGTGGGTGGCATCTCTGCCCATGGCAGGGGAGTTGGAACTGGATGATCTTTAAGGTCCCTTCCAACCCAAACTGTTCTATGATGATGATTCTCTCTGGCAATTCTTAAGTAACCTAGAGTTTATCAGACTGTGTTTTACAGTCTTCCCTATCAGAGAAGAACACATTGTTGAAACAGTGAGGTGAATTTTGGGGGCGGGGGGGTAGCTGGCCTCTGTTAAAATGAAAATGTTAATCTGATCTTCATATCGGTGTGCGTTTTGGTACTAAGCATGAGTGTCTCTTGAAATAAATTTCTTTTCCAAAAAAAAACCAAAAAAAAACTTCAAAGACAAATGTTAGGCAAGAGTAATGGACAAAATATAAATACTTTGATGTGTTGTTAAAGAAAAATCTTTGCTTTCTGCTTGTGTTAGAAGTGAAAGTTAAAGATATTGACCTGAAGTAAGTATGAGTTTTACCTGATCCTTGAATATTTATATATTTTAATCATTAATGTAAGTCTTAAAAATCTTTGGATCACTCTTAGTAGCTGGGAAGGATAAAGAAAAAAGATGGAATTCTGAAAAAGCTTTAGTATTGTTTTTCTCTAAAACTACGTTTGTCTGTTTTTTAAAAGTTTTCTTTCCTCTGTTTTTCTTTTGGCGATGAGTGTTTGTGGTTGGTTTGGCTTGTATTTTTTTCCTGGCCAAATGGCAATATGTATAGAAGGAAGAAACAGAAGTAGTTGCTTGAAACCTTAGCAAACTCATGAAAAATGTATTGTCATAAGTGTAGTGTTGAATAAGTAATAGATTTATTCTTCAGCTTCTATGTTTTATGGTATTTTTCTGAATTTCTTGCTCAATATATTTCAACAGTAGCATTTAAATACCTAAAATAAAATGTTAATGAAATCACTGTAGGGATGTGGACATTCTCTGACTCAGTTTTTCTGGGTTTTGGTGGTGGTGTTTTTTGTTCTGTGAGTGTGGTGGTTTAACAACTGATGGGTAGCTAAGCGCCACCATGCCACTCTCTCACTCCTCCCCCTCAGAAGGACGGGGGAGAAAATATGATTAAAAGAAGGAAAAGCTTGTGGGTTGAGATAAGGAGCAGTTTAATGAAAACAAACAAACAAAAAACGCAAAGGCCATGTAGAAGCAAAAGGAGGAAAATTATTCTCTATTTCCTATTAGCAAGTGGTGTTCATCCACTTCTTGCGAAACAGGACCTCAATATGCATAGCTGTTGCTTGGGAAGACAAACACTTTCATAGTGAGAGTCCCCCCCCCATTCTTCTATTGTTGAGCATGACGTCATATGGTATGGAATATCCCTTTGGTCAGTTTATGTCAGCTGATTTGTCCCCTCCCCACCTCTTGCCCACCCCCAACCTACTGGCCTTTGTGGGATGGGCAGGGGAGTTGGAGAGACAGCCTTGATGCTGTGCCAGCACTGCTCTGCAATACCCAAAACATCAGTGCCATATCAACTAGCTACAAGTGCAAAGCACAGCACTATATGGGCTGCTGTGGGGAAAGTTAACTCTATCCTAGTGTGGGAATAGAAATGTTGTTTTTGCAGTGTTACATTGTATAGAAGGAAGGAATGTGGTATTGAGATATGCTTACGGTGATAAGAAAGCTCAGCAGGTGACCTCCTAAAATGCAGACAACCAGACTCCTTAGAGCAATCAGGTGAAAATCACTATGTTAAGTCAAGCCAGATAAGGGGAGAAAACATTACCATCTCAAAAACAGGCCGGCAACTGAAGGCCAGGCATTGTCTGTGAAGCATCAGATAGATTGTGAACCTGGATTACCCACTCCAGTGGGGAAACAGGGGAGGGTCCTGTCATCAAAAAGTATATAAACTGTGTTTTGGAACTAGTAGGTGCGCTCTCCTGCTTGTGGGGCGCCCGCCATTGCAATCGCGAATAAATTACTACTTCACTGAGATCCTCGCCTGAGCCTAAGTTATTGGCTACGGAGTGTTTCTCACACTAGCCAGATCCAGTACAGTGAGATACCTGTATTTTCTGATTTGTGGAGCACACTGAAACAAAACCTGAAGCGCATTCAGGAGACATAACAACAAGAGCAGGCTGGTCTGAGTATCCCAAGGATATTCAACATCTCGGAGAACCACCGTAACTAGCTCGGGGGATAAGAGGGCGGTGAAGGAGAAAGGGAGAGTGAACAGGTAGGGAAACATGTCTTCCCCTGTCCCCTTCACAGATTGGCTCCCTAAAGAAAACAGGCAATAGGTGTAATTGCTAATAGTTTCCGAGATATGGTTTCCAAAGTACAGAGTCGACGTCAGTGCTGAGTACAAATACCAGGTTAGAGTCGTGACCAGATATTTCATCATTTCATAAGCCACTGTTACACCGCACAGTACCATAACAATCTTATACCAGGGCCCGGAAAGGATAAACAGTGCAACAGGGAGCACATACAGAAGGTAACGTGCTATAAAACTCGATTTGGAAAACAGGCACAGCAGACTGGAGATTAAGGCAATCAACATCGTGACTAGCAACTATTAAGCAGGTCCAATACTTATACCAATTTTAGTTGAACACACTCTGGTCAATTTTGTCGATATCTCAACCCTTCGAGCCCCACGTTGGGCGCCAAAAGGACCGTTGTGGTTTAACCCGGCTGGCAGCTAAACACCACACAGCCGTTCGCTCACCCTCCCCCCTCCCTCTCTGGGATGGGGGAGAGAAACGGGAAAGTGAAGCCGGTGAGTTGAGAGAAAGACAGTTTATTAAGACAGGAATATAATAATAACAATAATAATAATAATAGTGATAATGATAATAGTATTAATAATAATAATGTGTAAGAAAACAAGTGATGCACAATGCAATTGCTCACCACCCGCTGACCAATGCCCAGCCTATCCCCGAGCAGCCGGCCCCCCACCCCGGCCAGCCACCCCTATATATTGTTTAGCATGACGTCAGATGGTATGGAATACCCCTTTGGCCAGTTTGGGTCAGCTGTCCTGGGTCTGTCCCCTCCCAGCTCCTGCTGCACCCCCAGCCTGCCCGCTGGCAGGACAGAGCGAGAAGCTGAAAAGTCCTTGGCCTGGTGTAAACACTGCTCTGCAACAATTAAAACATCAGCATGTTATCAGCGCTCTTCTCATCCTAATCCAAAACATAGCACCCTACCAGCTACTATGAGGAAAAATTAACTCTGTCCTAACTGGAACCAGGACACTTTGTTTTATTGCGAATTTAATGGAGAGCAAAGGAGAAGGGATTGAAGAGCAGCTTAAATTGTCCATGTATTTATAATATATTTCAGAATGAGAGTTGTTCAGAATTTGTATTTTGCCTTGTCATATTGAATAATTTGAAGTTATTTAATAATTTAAATTTAAAGGGCAGTTAAGACTGCCATTTGAAATTGGCCTTTTAATATTCTGTTCTGAAAAGCTTCACTTGTGTAAGAAATGGTCCAGCAATTCGTGCCACTAAGGGGTTTTGAAGGGTTAACATTGAGGCCTGGGTTTAGGCGAGAAAAGAACAAAGGGATTTCTTCGGAGAAAAACTGCTGACTTTGCACGGATGTGCAGTAACTTCTGATAGCCGGCCAAGAGACCACTAGATAAGGAGGAAGAATAAGAGCCTCCCTGTCTCCCTGTTCGAGCGGCCCCTGAGAAAGTAACAGAGACTGATAAGCAGGCGACATCGGATTTGGGAAACCAATTATAATAACCCTGCCTCTTCTAGAAGTAGTAATGAATATGTATTAGCCTAGGAGTATAAAAACCAGCTGCCTTACGTAACAGGTGTGCGTCCCGGTGGAGCAGAGACTCCCGGCGCACCCAGCGCTGTTTGCTTGCCTCTATTCGTTTAATAAATTGTAAACTCTGATTGTAATCCTATTTGGGACTCAGTCATTTATAACAATTGGGGGCTCGTCCGGGAGGGTCTTGGTTCCTGAATTCTGACTTGATCTAGGAGGGGCGCCCCCACCATTTGGTGGCTCCTGTTCGAGTCAGGTCGGGGCTAATGCCATCTTGAACCTGAATAAGGGCAAGCAAAGATTTAGATTTTTTTATGAGCTCCCTTTGCCGGCTGCAGCACTATATTTTGCCCGTAATTCTGCGCGAAAGATCCGAACGAAGACGACGGAGTCGTAAGTATTTAATGTGTATACCGTTCGGTTGGGTGGGATTCGGTTGCCTGTGTGTGTGAGAGTGTGATTGAGACGGAACGTAGTTCCGAAGCGATTGTGGAGGTCTTCTAACCGCGGTTCCAATCTCCCGCGAGGGACTTGGCCGGTGAAGGACCGAAGCGATTCCTATAGGATTCGTGGGTGGGTGATAGGTCCTAAACCCCCTGCAAGACACTCTCACTAAGGCAACCAAGGGCTGTAGGAATTGCCACAGTAAAATTCCTAGATGGGTCAGATTAAATCGAAGACCCGGGACCAGAGAAAAGGGAGCAAATTACCAGACATACCACCAGAAAGTCCATTAGGGATAATGATTAGAAATTGGAACGATAGGGGCCCCAGAAAAGGAAAAAGCAAAGTAAAAATGATTCAGTATTGTATGATAGAATGGCCAAAGGAGCCTTTAAGACCACATGTCTTTTGGCCTATTTTCGGATCTTTTGAAGACTGGGTTTGCCAGGCTTTAAATCTACATGTTAACTCAAAGGAACCTTTTAGCCAGGAGGAAAGTGATTATGCAGGATTATGGATCAGGATCTCACGTCCTTTTCCAGCCTCAATATTTACACTAAAAGCAGACGAGAAGTTTGACGAAGAAGAGAACAAAAAAATAAAAAATAAAAAAAAAAAAAGGAAAAAGAAAAAGATGATGAATGGGAGTCATTGGATAACCTACCACCTCTATATCCTAACAATCCACCCCCGGTGGTGCATCTTGTAATCCTGTTTTGTTCTTAAATGTTTTGACTGTGTCAAGGAGGAAGGTGGGAGCATTATCTAAGTAACAGTTTAGAAGTTTGGGTATATTCGCGGTGGTGTTCGGTCAGTTTCCCAAGTATCGGGGGAGGGGGGCTGACTGATTATCAAAGTGGTAGAACGGAGAGTCACTTCTTTGGTGGTTCGGGCCTGAGCCCTGGGAATTTGGTAAAAAGGGGGAGAGCGAATTTATTTAGGCCTCAATACCTTTTTAAACCCCCATCTTGACGGATACACAGGAGTGATTCCTTGTTTTGTGTAGGCTTACTAACAAAGTGCATGAGAAAAATTACCATTTGGCTTGAAATTCGGTCTTATTGAAATGTAAATTTTGTGGAAAAGGTGTTATTGTTTGTCCAGAAGACAGAAGGCTGAGTGCTTCTGGTGTTTTTCCGAAGTCCTGCGGATTTATGATTGGAACGGGGCTCATTAATAATCTGAAATAGTAAAGTTTGTATGTGGAAAGAAGAGTTTAATCCCAGAGGACTGGGACATTTGGGAAGAAGATTAGGAAAAGATAGTAAAAACCTGCAATAAAAAGGTTTGCGTGGAAATTGAAACAAGGGACAGTAACTAATATAAATAAATAAAAGGGAATGGGAAATCAAGGAAAAGGGGAAAATCCAAAAAAAAAAAAAAAGAAGTCCTAAAAAAAAAAAAAAAAAAGCCTCCTTGGGTGCATATTGGCACATTGGAAGGATATTGTTAGAAATGGGGGCACAGAAAGCAAGAGGACTTCCACTAAGTATTGCAATCAATGGTGGCCACTATATAAACTAAATGGCCACTTTATGGATCAATCGACTATAACAGTGTCTTGCAATTAATGTTTTTGAGAAGAGAAGGAAAATAGGATGAAATGTTGTATAGTGATATGTTGTTTCAGCATCTTGGAGGGAAAAGGTTTGGAATTAAGTTGGCCCCTGACTGAGCCTTTGGTGTTGGCATTAGAAAAGTACAGGCTGGAGAAAGATAAAGGAAGTGTTGAAAGGATTGTTGAAGGTGTTAAAGGTTGTGTGGCATGTAGTATTTAACAGAGCTGTTTGAAGTTGAATGAGCAGGGAAAGAGGATGTAGGAATGTTAATAGTTCCGTCTCAACCCGAGGCTGAGGTCTCTAAATCGCGGTGTGAGCCCTCTGGGGCAGGGGGACCGTGATGGGTCCGAGAGAGTTGTCGTGGAAACAGAAAAGCAGCTAACTCTTAAAACAACCTGAGTTCATGTGTGAGCTCAGATTGCCAATGGGACCGCTCAGGGAACTGTCAACGATTGCATTCCCCTGACCGACCCCCTCACTGAGACCCTAATCACCCCGGAAATTATGTAAATACCAAAATCTGGTTAAATTGGCTATTGGGAATTGAGAATCTGTTCCAACAAGGTCCAAAAGAAACCCCTATGGAATTTATGGAATTTTTGAATTTCTGGACCAACTTTGAAATGCAATGAAAAAAAAAAAAAATGGACCTGGCTTAAAAAAAAAAAAAAAAAAAAAAAAAAAAAAAGAAAAAGAGAGAGAGAGAGAGGCAACTGGCTAACCTCTTTCCAGGGCAATCAGCCCCTGATATCAGAAAGAAATTGTCTTAGGCTGCAGGACAAACAACAGTCAGGAATGATGGGGACCTGGGGCATCTACCCTAGCAGGTCCGCTAGTTGAAATAAAGCTAGGAAACGAAGACAGGCTTGAATTTTTTGTTGGTTATGGGAGCTTCTTTCTCTGTGTTAATTAGGCTGTAAATGTAATAGGAGCAACATATTCAGTGTTAAATAGTTTAAAAGGACGATTAGGAACTAAGACAACTACAATAATTGGAGCCACAGGGAAAGAGGAAGAATGGTCATTCTTACGACCCCTTGATTTGCGTTTTGGGGGTGAGGAACTAACCCATAAATTTTAGTATGTACCAGAATGCCCGATGCCACTCTTGGGACGGGATCTATTAGCCAAATTAGATGCAACAATAACCTTTGAGGATGGAGAATTAATAATGAAGGTACCTGAGTCCAAAGTAGGCCAAATCCTAATGATCAAAGATAAACCCTTTGTTAATATTCCAAGAGAAGTAGAAAATGCAGTTATAGCAACAGTACGGGAAACAGATGTACCAGGGAAGTCGAAACTGGCACAACTGGTAAAGGTGGAATTAAAGGAAGGAGCCAAACCTGTTTGAATCAAACAATATCCACTTAAGATAGAAGCTAGGCACGGGAATAGTGAAAATTATTGACAAATTTCTCAAATATCAGATTCTGGAAGAATGTAAATCGGAATACAATACTCCAATTTTTCCAGTAAAGAAGCCGAATGGCGAGTATAGATCTGTACAAGATCTTAGAGCAGTAAATGAAATAACAAAGGATATTCACCCGGTAGTAGCTAATCCTTACACATTGTTAACATCTGTGAAAGAGAAATATAAATGGTTTACCGTGATAGATTTAAAGGATGCCTTCTTTTGCATACCTCTTGATAAAGATAGTAGAAAATTATTTGCCTTCAAATGGGAAAACGTATTGAAGTTTTTGGACCACATATGGTAACAACCGTTTTGGAACAAAGGGGGGGGGCACTGGTTATCACCCAGCCGGATGATGAAATATCAGGCAATCCTAACTGAACAAGATGACATAACCTTGAAAACGACTAACCTGTTATATCCAGCAGTATTTCTAGGAACCGTTCCAGAAGAAGGACCGTTGGAACACAATTGTGTGGAAATAATCGAACATAAGCCAGCCACAAAGATTTGAAGGATGTACCCCTTGAAAGGTATTCAGTGGGAATACCACACTCCGTGGCACCCACAAAGCTCAGGGAAAGTAGAAAGGATGAATCAAACAATAAAACAACAATTGGCTAAGTTAATGATCGAGACACAGCTGCCCTGGACGAAATGCTTACCATTGGCACTTTTAAACATAAGAACTAAACCACACAGTGAGACTGGATTATCATCATATGAAATGTTATATGGTATGCCTTATTCTCAAGGGATGCCCCTAGGGAACAATGTAGTTGAGGATCATAGTATCCAGAAATACATAATTACCATTGGAAGGAGATTACAGGAGATAAGATAAATTGGGATGATGACTCAGACACCACCTTTAGGATTTGCTATTCATAAAATACAACCAGGAGACAAGGTCTTAATAAAAACCTGGAGAGAAGAATCATTGAACCCCCGATGGGAGGGACTGTACCTTGTTTTACTTACTACTGAAACAGCTGTGAGAACAGCAAGAAGGGGTTGGACCCACGCATCCAGAATAAAAGGACCAATAACTACCGAAGCCTGGAGGGTTGAGTCCACTCCTGGGGAACTGAAACTGAGACTAAAGAGGAACTGATATCCCAGCAATGAGGTTCTGCATGAATTAAGGGCACTGGATAAAGAGGACAAGGCTGAAGGAAGGAAAGGGAGAAGGCAAGACCGGGGTAGGACCCTCCACTGCGGCGTGTATGGTCTACCGAGGGAGGCAACCCCTATGGGTATTGACCGCCGAGTGAGAGTGCCTCGACCGGACTTCTCCTACACCAAGATCAGTTTGTCCTGAGAAAAATAACATGAGAACCTTTTAAACCCATAATAAAATTGTGATTAGTTTTTCCAGGAGCTGGATCACCCTGAAGGGCTGAATGGTAACACAAGCTCTGAAAGCGGGCCCAACCCCATGATTGAAGGCGCTTCCCACACTCTCAAGATTGGACGGCGAAAAAGGCTTATAATATGACAGGTCGCCAAAGAGAACTGAATTGTGACTGTAAGTGGAAACCCAACGTGGGAGCTTGGAAGCGTGCATATACGAGTACAAACGGGGCAGACATTGTAACAGGACCACTCGGTAACAAGGACACTCTGTATTATCACGCCCCAAAGGGTAAAGATGGATGGGATGGTCATTTTCCAAACGGGACGTGGGCCCTAAAGGGACATTATTGGGTGTGTGGCAAACATGCTTACAAGAGGCTACCTGAAAATTGGTCGGGAATATGCTATGTGGGGTACATAAGACCCTTGTTCTTTTTATTGTCACAAACACAAGGAGATCATTTAGGAATAAGATTATATGATGACCTGAACAGAGTGAAACGATCTATAGATACTTCCTTAACCGGGGGTAGTGCCCAAAAATGGGGAAAGGATGAATGGCCTCCTGAAAGAATCATACAGCATTATGGGCCAGCCACCTGGAACCCAAATGAGTTGATATCAGGAGCCCGAGAACCTATTTATAATTTGAACCGAATAATTAGGTTGCAAGCTATCCTCGAGGTTGTAACAAATCAAACAGCGACAGCCTTGGATCTTTTGGCTGACCAATCCACTCAAATGAGAAATGCTATATTCCAACATAGAATGGTCTTAGACTATTTACTAGCAGAAGAAGGGGGAGTATGTGGAAAACTGAACGATTCTAATTGTTGTCTACAGATTGATGATAATGGAAAAGTGGTCAAGCAGATAACAAAGGAAATTAGAAAGTTAGCCCACGTCCCAGTACAAACTTGGAAGGGTATGGATTGGGATTTCTTTTCATGGTTGCCTGGTGAACCATGGGTTAAAAGGATGCTGTTTTTATTTTTATGTGGTGTAATGACATTATTGTTTATACCTTGTATGATACCTTGCTTTACGTTGTTGATACGGCGAGTAATAAATAGCACCCAATTTGTGATGACTTCAGTGGAGAGAAAAGGTGACGTGTCGATAATGATGCTTAAGAAGTGGACACCCCGAGAACTGACTGATGAAATCCAATTGTTACTGACAAAGGTTGAAGGAGAGACACGAATTGATGATTAAAAAAAAAAAAAAGGGAGGAATTGTAAGAAATGGTCCAGCAATTCGTGCCACTAAGGGGTTTTGAAGGGTTAACATTGAGGCCTGGGTTTAGGCGAGAAAAGAACAAAGGGATTTCTTCGGAGAAAAACTGCTGACTTTGCACGGATGTGCAGTAACTTCTGATAGCCGGCCAAGAGACCACTAGATAAGGAGGAAGAATAAGAGCCTTCCTGTCTCCCTGTCTCCCTGGACCACTAGATAAGGAGGAAAATATGAGCCTCCCTGTCTCCCTGTTCGAGCGGCCCCTGAGAAAGTAACAGAGACTGATAAGCAGGCGACATCGGATTTGGGAAACCAATTATAATAACCCTGCCTCTTCTAGAAGTAGTAATGAATATGTATTAGCCTAGGAGTATAAAAACCAGCTGCCTTACGTAACAGGTGTGCGTCCCGGTGGAGCAGAGACTCCCGGCGCACCCAGCGCTGTTTGCTTGCCTCTATTCGTTTAATAAATTGTAAACTCTGATTGTAATCCTATTTGGGACTCAGTCATTTATAACACTTGGAAGCCAAATAATTACATTATGATAAATGGGATATTAATGGGTTCTAGACCTAGATTTTCATCCTGCTGTTGGTTTTACAAGCACCCGTTTTGTTTGTTTGTTTGTTTTATTTTACCAGAAGGGAAAATTTTGCAGATGTGGTCTTAATTACAATAAATACAAGTCATTATTTTGAGCAAATCTTTTTAAAAAAACAAAACATTAGAGGCCAGCAAGATTTAAAAAAAATATCTGGTAGATTTTATCTACTATGTCTAAAATAATTCAATTCGCTTGACATCAATTAGTATGGAGTTGCAACATCACTTTCTCAATTGCCTTATTGTTTGATGTAAGCATAACTTTTCATTTGCAGTTTTGAGAAATGCTATCAAAATGTAGTTTATACTGAGTTGAATGCCATTTTACACTGCAAGAGTTAAATATACATTGTAGAGGTTACATTGCACATATAACCATTTGAGGTACTTAACTGCATAAATCAATTACAAATTAATTCCATTTGGGTAATTCACAATGCTAATTCACAGCCGAATTATTTTTTACTTTCATTGTGGCATCTCTAATTGCAGCACAATGATTTGCTATGTTGTACTATATAAAAACAAACTGAAGCTTGTTGTCTCCATGTTTCTTGTATCTAAGTTCTGTTTGTATCAGATACTTACTTTAAGACTATGAGTATGACATTCATTTTGAAAAGAGTACAAGTGAAAACACTGGAAAATGCTTACTTGTACACTTTTTATTTGATGAAAAAACACCCTTGCACAGCTCTTGCTTTTATGGTGGATGTTCAAGAACAAACATAATTTCATAATAAAGATAAATCAGAGTATGTACTAGCACATGTTTTGGGGCAATAGTGGAAGTAGTTTCTGCATTTGAAGTTTCCACAGTCACTTTACTTCCAGTCGTTTAACTGAAATTTTCCAAGATTTCAATCTTTCACTTGAAGTAGTTGCATAACTCCAGTGAGAGGGGAGGGGTGAAAAAGTTTGGCTGTCTTACAGAATTGGGAACAGTTTTTTTTCCCCTCCCCCTATCTTATCTGTAATGTGTGCATGCATGAACTTGTGTGTATTCCCTCAAAATGATTACATAGAGATGAGTGACAGCGTGTGACAGCGTTAACATGCTAAACATGTTTACTTTTGTGGATACAGTTGCAAGCTACTGTTTTAAACATGGGTCAAGTGTTACCGTAAAAGCCGGTCGAAGAAACTCTCCAAGACTCAATTTGGAGTTTCATAAAGCAGGCAGTCTTTATTGCGGCACCGGGCACACAGGGGATCACTCCACCTAGTGTGTATGCCGAATTGGTCAAGCTACAAGGGTTATATGCAATCAAAATATACATATGAATCAGATTTTCAAGAAATAATTAACATATTCATACTATTTCCCGGAGCTCATTAAATATGTAAACGTCACTGACATTTAATGTGTAAATGTCCCTGACATTAAATATGCACATGTCCCTGCGCATTTGTTTCTACTGGTGGTCTTTCCGGGTCTTCTGGTGGTCGTAGATAGTCTTCCTCACTGTGCTTGCTGTTTGAACCCAGTTCTTCCACATGCTCAGACCATCTCATTCTTTCTTCTCTTATTATTTCAGTTTAGGCATGCATACTAAGCTTAGTCGTTTACACATCGAAAGACATGCATACCATGAGTTCCTCACCTAATATCCCCTCCCCCCTCAAACATCTTATCCTCGCTTTGAGATACAAGTCTGTATTTTCTTAAAAATAAGCTGGCTAATTATTAACCTAAGGTAACAAAGGGGCCAATTCTTAGTTGGGGCTGAAAGTAATGGCACCTTTCTGCGTGTTCTCTCTGCTTTCATGGAGTCATAGAATCAGAGAATGGCTTGGGTTGGAAGGGACATTAAAGATCATCTAACTCCAACCCCCCCCGCCATAGGCAGGGATGCCACCCACTAGATCAGGGTGCCCAGGGCCTCATCCAACCTGGTCTTTTACACCTCCAGGGATGGGGCATCCACAACTTCCCTGGGCAAAAGTCCTCACCTAATCTTTCTTTGCACTTGCACAAATGCTGGTGTGATTCTGCCATTTTTAACTCCCTGCACAAGATCTTATGGAAAACCACTGTTTTGGTTTTTTTGTGTTGTTTTTTTTTTTTCCCTGCAAGTTTAGCTCCCTAAAATGGATCATAGTGTGGGGTTAAACAAATTCTAGACCTAGCCAGATTGAAGGAATTAAAGTTAGGACTGCCCTTTGCAATGACAACTGACTGTTACCTTGTGTCAACTATAATAGGAAGCCATAATAATGAATTTATTTACATACTGCACTTAAACAATGCTGTTTGCTTTTTTTGTCTTGTTTAGTCTTAATGAGCTTTTTAAAGTTCTTTTATCTTCTTTGTTGTTCTATGTTCTGCATCTCACTTTTAACTGCCTAGGTTATTGGCTATGAAGAGAAAACAGAGGAACTAACAATACAGTTAGCGAAAGTGTGAAGCTATGCTTTTTTCATTTTAAATTTTTCTTTACATAGCTCTTTCAAGAAAATAAGATAAATCTAAATCTTTGCACTGATGTATGCAATTTTAAATGAGAAGAGGAAACAAAGTAGAAATGCTTCATGTAGTTGTAATGATTTGTGAAAATCAGACTCTATAACGTCGAGATAGTTATAAAGCAGGTATGTTTATTCGGCGCTGCGCACCCACGCCAGGCGCAAGGGGGATAGATCGACCTAACTTGCGCACCAAGGGTTACTGGCAGTGTGCTTATATTAGTGGGACAAATACATATTCATTTCATTTAATTTCCCGTAAGTCTCTTGTATATTCATCAGGTCTCCAAAGAATCATTAACGTAGGTTCCCGTCTCTATTCATATGCGTACTGGAGTCCTTGGGTGGTCACCCAGGGTGCTCTGTTGGTCTTTTGCTGAAGGCCAGAAGTCTTCCCTGCTGCTAATCTTCTGGCCTTTCCTGTCTTGGACAGACTTCAGCAGTCAAGCCAGTTCTTGCTGGTACCATTATCTATGCATAGTCTTTTATTCTCTTATCTTTGGGTCGTTAACAGACAACTGTGCTAGCTAAGACCTAGGAATCAACATCCTTTATCATGTTCCCTGTCTCAGTAATAACAGGCAATTAAATTGTATTTGGAGAGTGTGCACTAGTATTTTACGTTTTCAGTATGAAAGTGAAAATATTTAATGATTTGCTGTACACATGAGTTTGCAATCTGTTTGACCATTGACAGGGCAATCGTTTTCAGTTACCACCAACATTTTAAATTAGATTATCTAGTATTTTCAGGAAATATTAATAGTGGTTAAAATATCTTAGGGTTTGACCTTCATTTGAGATTAAATTTAACATAATATTTAACCTAATAACTTCACTGTCGTTTCTTTAAGGCTTTATTGAATTTGAAGAATGTAAAACATCCAGCGCACTTGAAGGTGAGTTGTTGTAGCATAGTTATTTACAGAACAGCATAGTGGATAGGACCTGAAACTGAGCAGTGAAGTGTATTCAGCATGTAAATTTGTAAAACTTGAAAGTATTCCAATAGACTAAAATGCAGTTGTTCTTTTGAGAAACAAACTTCTACAAAAATAAGACCTACAGTGATTTATAAGCCTAATGCACAACTGCCAGGGAATTTTAATGATTCTTATAATTATACTTTGGCTAAGCCTCTGAATTTGCGATGGTTTGGGTTTGGTTCACTAATGACTGTGTAACTTAAATGACAAATGTCAAAATATGGCTCAGGCTTTTCCCATTTTTGCCATACTACTTAAACCAATTCTAATGCAGTATTGCGGTCACAAAGGCTTCCTATGTTGTTGTAATTTATTTTGTTTAGGGGATTGTTTTAAGTGTTTTTTTTGTTGTTTGTTTGTTTTTGTGAGAAACACTCCGTAGCCAATAACTTAGGCTCAGGCGAGGATCTCAGTGAAGTAGTAATTTATTCGCGATTGCAATGGCGGGCGTCCCACAAGCAGGAGCGCACCTACTGGTTCCAAAACACAGTTTATATACTTTTTGATGACAGGACCCTCCCCTGTTTCCCCACTGAGTGGGTAATCCAGGTTCACAATCTATCTGATGCTTCACAGACAATGCATGGCCTTCAGTTGCCGGCCTGTTAAATTTCAGATTTCTTTTGACTTTTTTACTGTTTGAAGTGGTAATGTTTCTTCACTTATCTGACTTGACTTAACACCGTGATTTTCACCTAATTGTTCTAAGGAGTCTGGTTGTCTGCATTTTACAAGGTCACCTGCTAAGTTTTCTTATCGCTGCAAGCATATCTCAATACCCCATTCCTTACCTTTAAACAATGTAACTCTGCAAAAACATTTTTATTCCCACCATTCCCCCCTTTTCTTTTTTTTTGTTGTCCTGGTTCCAGTTAGGACAGAGTTAAGTAGCTCATAGTAGCTGGTAGGGTGCTATGTTTTGGATTAGGATGAGAAGAGCGCTGATAACATGCTGATGTTTTAATTGTTGCAGAGCAGTGTTTACACCAGGCCAAGGACTTTTCGGCTTCTCGCTCTGTCCTGCCAGCGAGCAGGCTGGGGGTGCAGCAGGAGCTGGGAGGGGACAGACCCAGGACAGCTGACCCAAACTGGCCAAAGGGGTATTCCATACCATCTGACGTCATGCTAAACAATATATAGGGGTGGCTGGCCGGGGTGGGGGGGCCGGCTGCTCGGGAATAGGCTGGGCATCGGTCAGCGGGTGGTGAGCAATTGCATTGTGCATCACTTGTTTTCTTACACATTATTATTGTTAATACTATTACCATTATCACTATTATTATTATTATTGTTATTATTATTTTCCTGTCTTAATAAACTGTCGTTATCTCAACTCACAGGCTTCACTTTCCCGTTTCTCTCCCCCATCCCAGAGAGGGAGGGGGGAGGGTGAGCGAACGGCTGTGTGGTGTTTAGCTGCCAGCCGGGTTAAACCACAACAGTCCTCTTGGCGCCCAACGTGGGGCCCGAAGGGTTGAGATATCGACAAATCTGACCAGAGTGTGTTAAACTAAAATTGGTATAAGTATTGGACCTGCTTAATAGTTGCTAGTCACGATGTTGATTGCCTTAATCTCCAGTCTGCTGTACCTGTATTCCAAATTGAGTTTTATGGTGCGTTACTTTCTGTATGTGCTCCCTGTTGGACTGTTTATCCTTTCCGGGCCCTGGTTTAAGATTGTTATGGTACTGTGCGGTGTAGCAATGGCTTATGAAATGATGAAATATCTGGTCACGACTTTAACCTGGTATTTGTACTCAGCACTGACGTCGACTCTATACTTTGGAACCCATATCTCGGAAACTATTAGCAATTACACCTATTGCCTGTTTTCGTTCGGGAGCCAATCTGTGAAGGGGACAGGGGAAGACATGTTTCCCTACCTGTTCACTCTCCCTTTCTCCTTCACCACCACCCTCTTATCCCCCGAGTTAGTTACGGTGGTTCTCCGAGATGTTGAATATCCTTGGGATACTCAGACCAGCCTGCTCTTGTTGTTATGTCTCCTGAATGCGCTTCAGATTTTGTGGAGGGTTAAACAACTACTTAGGAATCTCATCCGGAGATCTGTCTTGAGGCGGGATAGTTGCGAGTGGCAGGGAGTGTGGGAGGATATGGGCAGGTTTCTAGAGCAGTGGTCACCTCCAGTGTTTTGGACATTCACCCCTGAACAACTGCAAAATCCTAAAAAGCTGGCAGAATGCTTGAAAAAAAGGTGTCATGACTCTGGCAGTTCCAAAGTGACACAAATCACTGTAGCGTGCTGGGGTCTGGCTTGTGCCTATCGAGCTGCAATTGATGCTACTAGCAACCTAGCTCCAGCTCCTGCAGCCGTTCCAGCTCCAGCTCCTGCAGCCACTCCAGCTGCAGCTCCTGCAGCCGCTCCAGCTCCAGCTCCTGCAGCCGCTCCAGCTCCTGCAGCCGCTCCAGTTCCAGCTCCTGCAGCTACTCCAGCTCCAGCTCCTGCAGCCGCTCCAGCTCCTGCAGCCGTTCCGGCTCCTGCAGCCGCTCCAGCTCCAGCCCCTGCAGCCACTCCAGCTCCAGCTCCTGCAGCCGCTCCAGCTCCTGCAGCTACTCCAGCTCCAGCTCCTGCAGCCGTTCCGGCTCCTGCAGCCGTTCCGGCTCCAGCTCCTGCAGCCGCTCCAGCTCCAGCTCCTGCAGCCGTTCCGACTCCTGCAGCCGCTCCAGCTCCAGCTCCTGCAGCCGCTCCAGCTCCAGCCCCTGCAGCTGCTCCAGCTCCTGCAGCTGCCCCAGCTCGTGCAGCTGCTCCCACTCCTGTGGCTGGGTCAGAGAAACGAGCTGTAGCAGTGCAAGTTGACCCCGCAGAGGGTATTCCAACCCCTGTGGCAGACCCTGTGTCTGGGTCAGAGAAACGAGCTGTACCAGTGCAAGTTGACCCTGTAGACAAGGTGAAAAAATGGTATAGAGGCTCAGGTCGTTTAAAACGCAGACAGTCTTCTGCTAAGTCTGGGCGTAGTGAAGACGAGGCTGGGCCATCAAAGGTGCAGGAGACTGAAGATGAGGATGAGGATGGCGAAAAATCAACAGTAACTACCCGGACTCCATACCAGCCATCAAAGGTGCAGGAGACTGAAGATGAGGATGAGGATGTCGGAAAATCAACAGTAACTACCCGGACTCTACACCGGCCATCAAAGGTGCAGAAGACTGAAGATGAGGATGAGGATGTCGAAAAATCAACAGTAATTACCCGGACTCCCGGATTCTGACCAGGACTAGAGGGGCCCTGCCTCCAGCCAGGGGGAGGAAAGGGACAATCGAGTTTATTGGACTGTGTGGATTCGATGGCCTGGCACGTCAGACGCACAGAAGTATAAGGCTTTGGTAGACACCGGTGCACAATGTACTCTAATGCCATCAAGCTATAAAGGGCCAGAGCCCATCTGTATTTATGGTGTGACGGGGGGATCCCAGCAGTTAACTGTATTGGAGGCTGAAGTGAGTCTAACCGGTAATGAGTGGCAAAAGCACCGTATTGTGACTGGCCCAGATGCTCCGTGCATCCTTGGCATAGACTATCTTAGAAGAGGATATTTCAAGGACCCAAAAGGGTTCCGCTGGGCTTTCGGCATAGCTGCTTTGGAGACAGAGGACATTAAACAGTTGTCTACCTTGCCTGGTCTCTCAGAGGACCCTTCTGTTGTGGGGTTGCTGAGGGTTGAAGAACAGCAAGTGCCGATCGCTACCACAACTGTGCACCGGCGGCAATATCGCACCAACCGAGACTCCCTGATTCCCATCCATAAGCTAATTCGTCAACTGGAGAGCCAAGGAGTGATCAGCAAGACTCATTCACCTTTTAATAGTCCCATATGGCCAGTGCGAAAGTCTAATGGTGAGTGGAGACTAACAGTGGACTATCGTGGCCTGAACGAAGCCACGCCACCACTGAGTGCTGCAGTGCCGGACATGCTAGAACTCCAGTATGAACTGGAATCAAAGGCAGCCAAGTGGTATGCCACAATTGATATCGCTAATGCATTTTTCTCCATCCCTCTAGCAGCACAGTGCAGGCCACAGTTTGCTTTCACTTGGAGGGGAGTCCAATATACTTGGAATCGGCTGCCCCAGGGGTGGAAACACAGCCCTACCATTTGCCATGGACTGATCCAGTCTGCGCTGGAGCAGGGGGAAGCTCCTGAACACCTGCAGTACATCGATGACATCATTGTGTGGGGTGACACTGCAGAAGAAGTTTTCGAGAAAGGGAAGAAAATAGTCCAAATCCTTCTGAAGGCCGGTTTTGCCATAAAACAGAATAAAGTTAAAGGACCTGCACGAGAGATCCAGTTTTTAGGAATTAAATGGCAAGATGGACGTCGTCAAATCCCAATGGATGTGATCAACAAGATAACAGCTATGTCTCCACCAACTAGCAAAAAAGAAACACAAACTTTCCTAGGTGTCGTGGGGTTTTGGAGAATGCATATTCCAAATTACAGTCTGATTGTAAACCCGCTCTACCAAGTAAATCGTAAGAAGAATGCTTTTGAATGGGGCCCTGAGCAACGACAAGCCTTTGAACAAATTAAGCAGGAAATAGTTCATGCAGTAGCCCTCGGGCCAGTCCGAACAGGACCAGATGTAAAGAATGTGCTCTACACCGCAGCCGGGGAGAATGGTCCCACCTGGAGCCTCTGGCAGAAAGAACCTGGGGAAACTCGAGGTCGACCCCTGGGGTTTTGGAGTCGGGGATACAGAGGATCTGAAGCCCGCTATACTCCAACTGAAAAGGAGATATTGGCAGCATATGAAGGAGTTCGATCTGCTTCGGAAGTGGTCGGTACTGAAGCGCAGCTCCTCCTGGCACCCCGACTGCCGGTACTAGGCTGGATGTTCAAAGGAAGGGTCCCCTCTACGCATCATGCAACTGATGCTACATGGAGCAAGTGGGTTGCACTGATTACTGAGCGGGCTCGAATAGGAAACCCGAATCGCCCAGGAATCTTGGAAGTGATTATGGACTGGCCAGAAGGCAAATACTTTGGGATATCATCAGAGGAGGAGGTGGTCCGTGCTGAAGAAGCCCCACTGTACAACAAGCTACCAGAAAATGAGAAGAAATATGCCTTGTTCACTGATGGGTCCTGTCGTATTGTGGGAAAGCATCGGAGATGGAAAGCTGTTGTATGGAGTCCTACACGACGAGTTGCAGAAGCTGCTGAGGGAGAAGGTGAATCGAGTCAGTTTGCAGAAGTGAAAGCCATTCAGCTTGCTCTAGATATTGCTGAACGAGAAAAGTGGCCAGTTCTCTATCTCTATACTGATTCATGGATGGTAGCAAATGCCCTGTGGGGGTGGTTACAGCAATGGAAGCAGAACAACTGGCAGCGCAGGGGCAAGCCCATCTGGGCTGCGGCACTGTGGCAAGATATTGCTGCCCGGGTAGAGAACCTGGTTGTAAAGGTACGCCATGTAGATGCTCATGTGCCCAAGAATCGGGCTACTGAAGAACACCAAAACAACCAGCAGGTGGATCAGGCTGCTAAGATTGAAGTGGCTCAGGTGGACCTGGACTGGCAACATAAAGGTGAATTATTTATAGCCCGATGGGCCCATGACACCTCAGGCCATCAAGGTAGAGATGCAACATACAGATGGGCTCGTGATCGAGGGGTGGACCTGACCATGGACACTATAGCACAGGTTATTCATGACTGTGAAACATGTGCTGCAATCAAGCAAGCCAAACGGTCAAAACCTCTTTGGTATGGAGGACGATGGCTGAAATATAAATATGGAGAGGCCTGCCAGATTGATTACATCACACTCCCTCAAACCCGCAACGGCAAGCGCCACGTACTTACAATGGTGGAAGCAACCACCGGATGGCTGGAAACATATCCTGTGCCCCATGCCACCGCCCGGAACACTATCCTGGGCCTTGAAAAGCAAGTCTTATGGCGACATGGCACCCCAGAGAGAATTGAGTCAGACAACGGGACTCATTTCCGAAACAACCTTATAGACACTTGGGCCAAAGAACATGGTATTGAGTGGGTGTATCACATCCCCTATCATGCACCAGCCTCTGGAAAAGTTGAACGATACAATGGACTGTTGAAGACTACACTGAAAGCAATGGGTGCTGGGACATTCAAAAATTGGGATACACATTTGGCAAAGGCCACCTGGTTAGTCAATACCAGGGGATCTGCCAACCGAGCTGGACCTGCCCAATCAAACCTGTTACGCACTGTAGAAGGGGATAAAGTTCCTGTAGTGCACGTAAGAAACATGCTGGGTAAAACAGTCTGGGCTACTCCTGCCTCAGGAAAAGGCAAACCCATTCGTGGAATTGCTTTTGCTCAGGGACCTGGATGCACTTGGTGGGTAATGCAAAAGAATGGGGAGGTCCGGTGTGTACCTCAAGGGGATTTGATACTGGGTGAGAATAGCCCATGAGTTGAATTGTAGTATGTTAATTATTATATAATAATGTATGTCATCACTACCATGATTGCTATATATCATAGATGAAAATGGTGATTAATTAGAATGTATTGGACAGAGTGTAACCTGAGCATGACATAAATGGTATGGAATAAGGGGTGGATATCTGTCCTGGTTCCAGTTAGGACAGAGTTAAGTAGCTCCTAGTAGCTGGTAGGGTGCTATGTTTTGGATTAGGATGAGAAGAGCGCTGATAACATGCTGATGTTTTAATTGTTGCAGAGCAGTGTTTACACCAGGCCAAGGACTTTTCGGCTTCTCGCTCTGTCCTGCCAGCGAGCAGGCTGGGGGTGCAGCAGGAGCTGGGAGGGGACAGACCCAGGACAGCTGACCCAAACTGGCCAAAGGGGTATTCCATACCATCTGACGTCATGCTAAACAATATATAGGGGTGGCTGGCCGGGGTGGGGGGGCCGGCTGCTCGGGAATAGGCTGGGCATCGGTCAGCGGGTGGTGAGCAATTGCATTGTGCATCACTTGTTTTCTTACACATTATTATTGTTAATACTATTACCATTATCACTATTATTATTATTATTGTTATTATTATTTTCCTGTCTTAATAAACTGTCGTTATCTCAACTCACAGGCTTCACTTTCCCGTTTCTCTCCCCCATCCCAGAGAGGGAGGGGGGAGGGTGAGCGAACGGCTGTGTGGTGTTTAGCTGCCAGCCGGGTTAAACCACAACATTTGTAAATTGTTGATTTTTGCAAAACTTTTCTCTAAGGTATAATTTGGTAGATATCTTCCTCTTCTTCACCTTCTTTGCTTTCCATCTCCTCTAATATCATCATCTTATCTGAGTAAGGTGGTGGCTCCATGGTCATTTGTTTCAATAGTTCAGTTTCAATTAACCACTGTACTAGTCCTCTTACACAGGGGATAATGCAACAACCAACGGCTGTCAAAACTCCTGCTACTACGATCAAGAATGTAAATATGCCTGATTTTTCTGCCA
This sequence comes from Anser cygnoides, assembly GCF_040182565.1. Classification (NCBI taxonomy): domain Eukaryota; kingdom Metazoa; phylum Chordata; class Aves; order Anseriformes; family Anatidae; genus Anser; species Anser cygnoides. The sequence continues at coordinate 9,440,744 of NC_089911.1, forward strand.
ATTCACTGGCAAGGGTGGTAAACCCTTGCAATGCTCTAGTTACTATGCCATCCGGGGCAGTATTGTTGGGTATAAAAGTGCAACAATGGTTGCTCAGTATCACACACACACACCTCCTTTCTCCGCAAACATCATATCTAATGCTATTCTGTTTTCCTTAGCCATTTTGCTGGTGGCATCTAGTTGTTCAGCGATTCCTCTTATCGCATCCCTTGTATAATTTATGAATCTCTGCTGATTCTAATAAATATAATTAATCCAATCCACATTCTTATTGATTGTTACCCACCAGAACAGTGACTCAAACCCTGCAGCAATTTGATTCCTGGCTTCCTGTTCATCGGGAACTCCTCTAGGCACCCCTATAGAATCTATGTACGCTCTATCATCAAATGATCCTCCTAAGCTTCTTTTACTTCTTCTGGGTATTTGTGATGTTTCTCTTTCAAATGCCAGGGTGAAGGGTATAGCTAATTGAACAAGTGCACAAGTGCCTCCCCAGTTAGATGGTAGGGTGGACCGTAAGATCCTCCCTCCACAGTACCACCAGAGATCTGCCCTGGGGATCTCAACTCTTGAGCAGTTTCCCATCAAGTGCCTGGTAGCATTCAAGGTCCTCGTGTGCAAGGCAAATTCTCCCAGATGCCGGGTAGCACTCACACCCTGCCGTGAGAGGCAAGCTGTATGGTTACCTATAGCTGTAGAGAATGCAGGGGGAACCCTGGTATTGCTATCATGCAAGGAAGGGAACAGCAAAGAGAGAGACTTATAGGCCTCATTTCCCTGGGCAGTCTTTTCTTGGTACAATGCAATCATACATCGCATCCCCTGGGAATCCTTGGTCCACCCCAATGGGCAGGGCACTATCTGGGCAATCGGTCGTCCCGAGGCACAAGCATAGCAATTGCTATGGTTGACTCTGGACAGTATATTTGACCCATTCTATCCTGGCATTCTCATCCCCATACCCTGTTTCAATCTCCAATGTTTGAACTGCCGCATTTCAAAGAGGGCCTCCTGTTTTCTCTCCTGTTTTCTCCTTGAGTTTCTCCCTTTCTCTGATGGCAATAGAGGATCGTTTCCATTTAGCTATTCTTAATCTGGATGTTGGGTCTCTCCCAGTTATTTGTTCTCTCTGCTCAAGTGTCCTTGGGCATTTAAATCTCCACAAGCTAACACCTCACAAGCATCAAACATGACAGATTGTGGTAAATAACCCTCTGTCACATTCACCCATATTTTGACGGGGCATCCCATCTTACTATTATCTGGTCATGCCTTTTCCAAGTTGCCAATTGACCAAGGCTTTCTCTGAGGCCTACAATCACTAAAAACAAAATTAATAATTGATTTTTCCCTGTCATTATTTTTAAACCTTAGGTTTCCAAATAATTATCAATACAAAGAATAAGATGTACACTACTACTATAAGAAACCCCCCTTGGGAGCACTTCAATTCACTATAGGTCTGTCCTTTCTCTCAATCACAAGTCATACTCATTACCTGTGAAAATAAAAGGTTAGTTTACAATTGTGTCCTGGTTCCAGTTAGGACAGAGTTAATTTTCCTCCTAGTAGCTGGTAGGGTGCTATGTTTTGGATTAGGGTGAGAAGAGCGCTGATAACATGCTGATGTTTTAATTGTTGCAGAGCAGTGTTTACACCAGGCCAAGGACTTTTCGGCTTCTCGCTCTGTCCTGCCAGCGAGCAGGCTGGGGGTGCAGCAGGAGCTGGGAGGGGACAGACCCAGGACAGCTGACCCAAACTGGCCAAAGGGGTATTCCATACCATCTGACGTCATGCTAAACAATATATAGGGGTGATTGGCCGGGGTGGGGGGCCGGCTGCTCGGGGATAGGCTGGGCATCGGTCAGCGGGTGGTGAGCAATTGCATTGTGCATCACTTGTTTCATACACATTATTATTATTAATACTATTATCATTATCACTATTATTATTATTATTATTATTATTTTCCTGTCTTAATAAACTGTCTTTATCTCAACTCGCCGGCTTCACTTTCCCGTTTCTCTCCCCCATCCCAGAGAGGGAGGGGGGAGGGTGAGCGAACGGCTGTGTGGTGTTTAGCTGCCGGACAGGTTAAACCACAACGGTCCTTTTGGCGCCCAACGTGGGGCTCGAAGGGTTGAGATATCGACAAAATTGACCAGAGTGTGTTCAACTAAAATTGGTATAAGTATTGGACCTGCTTAATAGTTGCTAGTCACGATGTTGATTGCCTTAATCTCCAGTCTGCTGTGCCTGTTTTCCAAATTGAGTTTTATAGCGCGTTACTTTCTGTATGTGCTCCCTGTCGCACTGTTAATCCTTTCCGGGCCCTGGTTTAAGATTGTTATGGTACTGTGCGGTGTAACAGTGGCTTATGAAATGATGAGATTTCTGGTCACGACTTTAACCTGGTATTTGTACTCAGCACTGACGTCGACTCTGTACTTTGGAAACCATATCTCGGAAACTATTAGCAATTACACCTATTGCCTTTTTCCATCAGGGAGCCAATCTGTGGAGGGGACAGGGGAAGATATTTTTCCCTACCTGTTCACTCTCCCTTTCTCCTTCACCACCCTCTTATCCCCCGAGCTAGTTACGGTGGTTCTCCGAGATGTTGAATATCCTTGGGATACTCAGACCAGCCTGCTCTTGTTGTTATGTCTCCTGAATGCGCTTCAGGTTTTAAGGTTAAACAACTACTTAGGAATCTCATCCGGAGATCTGTCTTGAGGCGGGATAGTTGCGAGTGGCAGGGAGTGTGGGAGGATATGGGCAGGCATCTAGAGCAATGGGCACCTCCAGTGTTTTGGACATTCACCCCTGAACAACTGCAAAATCCTAAAAAGCTGGCAGAATGCTTGAAAAAAAGGTGTCGTGACTCTGGCAGTTCCAAAGTGACATGAATCACTGTAGCGTGCTGGGGTCTGGCTTGTGCCTATCGAGCTGCAATTGATGCTACTATCAACCTAGTGACAAACCTTGCAGCCGCTCCAGTTCCAGCTCCTGCAGCTGTTCCAGTTCCAGCTCCTGCAGCCACTCCAGCTCCTGCAGCCGTTCCAGTTCCAGCTCCTGCAGCCGCTCCAGCCCCTGCAGCCGCTCCAGCTCCTGCAGCTGCTCCCACTCCTGTGGCTGGGTCAGAGAAACGAGCTGTAGCAGTGCAAGTTGCCCCTGCAGAGGGTATTCCAACCCCTGTGGCAGACCCTGTGGCTGGGTCAGAGAAACGAGCTGTAGCAGTGCAAGTTGACCCCGCAGAGGGTATTCCAACCCCTGTGGCAGACCCTGTGGCTGGGTTAGAGAAACGAGCTGTAGCAGTGCAAGTTGCCCCTGTAGACAAGGTGAAAAAATGGTATAGAGACTCAGGTCATTTAGAACGCAGACAGTCTTCTGCTAGGTCTGGGAATAGAGAAGACGAGGCTGGGCCATCAAAGGTGCAGGAGGATGAAGATGAGGATGAGGATGTCGAAAAATCAACAGTAACTACCCGAACCCTATACCAGCGTGAGCTACGAGATGTGCGAAAAGATTTTGGTCGCTGCATAGGTGAGCAGCTTGTCACCTGGCTGCTCCAGTGCTGGGACACCAGAGCCAATTGTGTGGAATTAGAGGGCAGGGAAGCCAGGCGGCTGGGATCCCTTGCTAGGGACGCATGTATTGACAAAGCAATTGGAGATGGAGCACGATCTCGCAGCCTCTGGAGGTGTCTCCTATCAGCTGTGCAGGAAAGGTATCCCTTCAAGGAAGAACTTGTATGTCTACCAGGCAAGTGGACCACCATGGAGAAGGGAATTCAGTACCTGAGGGAATTGGCCGTACGGGAAGTAATTGATAAGGACCTAGACGACGCACAAACATCCGCAGATCCAGATGCAGTCCGGTGTACACGACCCATGTGGTGGAAGTTTGTACGGAGTGCACCATCATCATATGCCAGCTCATTGGAAATACTAACCTGGAAAGAGGAGGAGAATCCCACTGTGAATGAAGTGACTAAAATACTCCGGCAGTACGAAGGAAATCTCTCCTCTTCCCTACAGGCCTGTGTCTCAGCTGTGGAGAAACTCTCTGAAGAGGTCCACCAACTTAAAGAGAATTTATCTTCCCCTCCACCTGAAGGAACCAGTGTCCACCAGATAAAAGAGAATACTTTGGAGAAACTTTTTGGAGAGGTCCACCAACTTAAAGAGAGTTTATTTTCCTCCCCACCTGTACAAACCAGTGTCTCAGCTATTAGGGGTAAACGTTCATCTGTGCAAGGAAGACAATATGGTGGGCACACACACCGCGCCAACCTGTGGTTTTACCTACGTGACCATGGAGAGGACATGAGAAAATGGGATGGAAAATCTACCTCGACCCTAGAGGCACGGGTACATGAGTTGCAAAAGAAAACAATTGGGAAAAAGGGGTTCTCTGAAAAGTTTGCTGCTCCAACTTCCAGCAGGCAGTCCTTTAAACACAGAAACGAAGATTCTGACCAGGACTAGAGGGGCCCTGCCTCCAGCCAGGGGGAGGAAAGGGACAATCGAGTTTATTGGACTGTGTGGATTCGATGGCCTGGCACGTCAGATGCACAGAAGTATAAGGCTTTGGTAGACACCGGTGCACAATGTACTCTAATGCCATCAAGCTATAAAGGGCCAGAGCCCATCTGTATTTATGGTGTGACGGGGGGATCCCAGCAGTTAACTGTATTGGAGGCTGAAGTGAGTCTAACCGGTAATGAGTGGCAAAAGCACCGTATTGTGACTGGCCCGGATGCTCCGTGCATCCTTGGCATAGACTACCTCAGGAGAGGATATTTCAAGGACCCAAAAGGGTTCCGCTGGGCTTTTGGTATAGCTGCCTTAGAGACAGAGGACATTAAACAGTTGTCTACCTTGCCCGGTCTCTCGGAGGGCCCTTCTGTTGTGGGGTTGCTGAGGGTTGAAGAACAGCAAGTGCCGATCGCTACCACAACTGTGCACCGGCGGCAATATCGCACCAACCGAGACTCCCTGATTCCCATCCATAAGCTAATTCGTCAACTGGAGAGCCAAGGAGTGATCAGCAAGACTCATTCACCTTTTAATAGTCCCATATGGCCAGTGCGAAAGTCTAATGGTGAGTGGAGACTAACAGTGGACTATCGTGGCCTGAACGAAGTCACGCCACCACTGAGTGCTGCAGTGCCGGACATGCTAGAACTCCAGTATGAACTGGAATCAAAGGCAGCCAAGTGGTATGCCACAATTGATATCGCTAACGCATTTTTCTCCATCCCTCTAGCAGCACAGTACAGGCCACAGTTTGCTTTCACTTGGAGGGGAGTCCAATATACTTGGAATCGGCTGCCCCAGGGGTGGAAACAGAGCCCTACCATTTGCCATGGACTGATCCAGTCTGCGCTGGAGCAGGGGGAAGCTCCTGAACACCTGCAGTACATCGATGACATCATTGTGTGGGGTGACACAGCAGAGGACGTTTTCGAGAAAGGGAAGAAAATAGTCCAAATCCTTCTGAAGGCTGGTTTTGCCATAAAACAGAATAAAGTTAAAGGACCTGCACGAGAGATCCAGTTTTTAGGAATAAAATGGCAAGATGGACGTCGTCAAATCCCAATGGATGTGATCAACAAAATAACAGCTATGTCTCCATCAACTAGCAAAAAAGAAACACAAACTTTCCTAGGTGTCGTGGGGTTTTGGAGAATGCATATTCCAAATTACAATCTGATTGTAAACCCGCTCTACCAAGTAAATCGTAAGAAGAATGCTTTTGAATGGGGCCCTGAGCAACGACAAGCCTTTGAACAAATTAAGCAGGAAATAGTTCATGCAGTAGCCCTCGGGCCAGTCCGAACAGGACCAGATGTAAAGAATGTGCTCTACACCGCAGCCGGGGAGAAAGGCCCCACCTGAAGCCTCTGGCAGAAAGAGCCTGGGGAAACTCGAGGTCGACCCCTGGGGTTTTGGAGTCGGGGATACAGAGGATCTGAGGCCCGCTATACTCCAACTGAAAAGGAGATATTGGCAGCATATGAGGGAGTTCGATCTGCTTCGGAAGTAGTCGGTACTGAAGCACAGCTCCTCCTGGCACCCCGACTGCCGGTACTAGGCTGGATGTTCAAAGGAAGGGTCCCCTCTACACATCATGCAACTGATGCTACATGGAGCAAGTGGGTTGCACTGATTACTCAGCGGGCTCGAATAGGAAACCCGAATCGCCCAGGAATCTTGGAAGTGATTATGGACTGGCCAGAAGGCAAATACTTTGGGATATCATCAGAGGAGGAGGTGGTCCGTGCTGAAGAAGCCCCACTGTACAACAAGCTACCAGAAAATGAGAAGAAATATGCCTTGTTCACTGATGGGTCCTGTCGTATTGTGGGAAAGCATCGGAGATGGAAAGCTGTTGTATGGAGTCCTACACGACGAGTTGCAGAAGCTGCTGAGGGAGAAGGTGAATCGAGTCAGTTTGCAGAAGTGAAAGCCATTCAGCTTGCTCTAGATATTGCTGAACGAGAAAAGTGGCCAGTTCTCTATCTCTATACTGATTCATGGATGGTAGCAAATGCCCTGTGGGGGTGGTTACAGCAATGGAAGCAGAACAACTGGCAGCGCAGGGGCAAGCCCATCTGGGCTGCGGCACTGTGGCAAGATATTGCTGCCCGGGTAGAGAACCTGGTTGTAAAGGTACGCCATGTAGATGCTCATGTGCCCAAGAATCGGGCTACTGAAGAACACCAAAACAACCAGCAGGTGGATCAGGCTGCTAAGATTGAAGTGGCTCAGGTGGACCTGGACTGGCAACATAAAGGTGAATTATTTATAGCCCGATGGGCCCATGACACCTCAGGCCATCAAGGTAGAGATGCAACATACAGGTGGGCTCGTGATCGAGGGGTGGACCTGACCATGGACACTATAGCACAGGTTATTCATGATTGTGAAACATGTGCTGCAATCAAGCAAGCCAAACGGTCAAAACCTCTTTGGTATGGAGGACGATGGCTGAAATATAAATATGGGGAGGCCTGCCAGATTGATTACATCACACTCCCTCAAACCCGCAACGGCAAGCACCACGTACTTACAATGGTGGAAGCAACCACCGGATGGCTGGAAACATATCCTGTGCCCCATGCCACTGCCCGGAACACTATCCTGGGCCTTGAAAAGCAAGTCTTGTGACGACATGACACCCCAGAGAGAATTGAGTCAGACAATGGGACTCATTTCCGAAACAACCTTATAGACACTTGGGCCAAAGAACATGGTATTGAGTGGGTGTATCACATCCCCTATCATGCACCAGCCTCTGGAAAAAAACAATACAATGGACTGTTAAAGACTACACTGAAAGCAATGGGTGCTGGGACATTCAAAAATTGGGATACACATTTGGCAAAGGCCACCTGGTTAGTCAGCACTAGGGGATCTGCCAACCGAGCTGGACCTGCCCAATCAAACCTGTTACGCACTGTAGAAGGGGATAAAGTTCCTGTAGTGCACGTAAGAAACATGCTGGGTAAAACAGTCTGGGCTACTCCTGCCTCAGGAAAAGGCAAACCCATTCGTGGAACTGCTTTTGCTCAGGGACCTGGATGCACTTGGTGGGTAATGCAAAAGAATGGGGAGGTCCGGTGTGTACCTCAAGGGGATTTGATACTGGGTGAGAATAGCCCATGAGTTGAATTGTAGTATGTTAATTATTATATAATACTGCATGTCACCACTACCATGATTGGTATGTATCATAGATGAAAATAGTGATTAATTACAAGGTATTGGAAAGAGTGTAACCTGAGCATGACATAAATGGTATGGAATAAGGGGTGGATATCTGTCCTGGTTCCAGTTAGGACAGAGTTAATTTTCCTCCTAGTAGCTGGTAGGGTGCTATGTTTTGGATTAGGATGAGAAAAGGGCTGATAACATGCTGATGTTTTAATTGTTGCAGAGCAGTGTTTACACCAGGCCAAGGACTTTTCGGCTTCTCGCTCTGTCCTGCCAGCGAGCAGGCTGGGGGTGCAGCAGGAGCTGGGAGGGGACAGACCCAGGACAGCTGACCCAAACTGGCCAAAGGGGTATTCCATACCATCTGACGTCATGCTAAACAATATATAGGGGTGGCTGGCCGGGGTGGGGGCGCCGGCTGCTCGGGGATAGGCTGGGCATCGGTCAGCGGGTGGTGAGCAATTGCATTGTGCATCACTTGTTTCATACACATTATTATTATTAATACTATTATCATTATCACTATTATTATTATTGTTATTATTATTTTCCTGTCTTAATAAACTGTCTTTATCTCAACTCACAGGCTTCACTTTCTCTCCCCGATCCCAGAGAGGGAGGGGGGAGGGTGAGCGAACGGCTGTGTGGTGTTTAGTTGCCAGCCGGGTTAAACCACAACAAATTGTAAGCTTTTATCCCGCTCAGCGGCCACTATGAGATTTTTCTCTTCGATTTCAGTTTCCAGCAAGTCTTCTGTAGGAACAGCTTCCCAGGTACTAGGGTCGACAGATGCCTTCACTCGAGTATAGCGAGTCCAACCTTTTTCCGCAGTTCCTATGGCTGTTTCAGTGGTTAGTAGTACTTGGAAGTGTCCTTCCCATTCAGGCCGGAGTTGATCCTTTCCAGGTCTGAATCAGGACCCAATTTCCCACGGGTCCTGAGAGATGACAAAGAAGAGGACAACCCCAGAATAGAGTTCTTAAGAATACTCTCATTTCGAATTGCGGTATCTCATCCCTTCTGCCCAGATAGGGTAATCCAAACAGCATCTCATACGGTGAAATTCCTATATAGTTTCTTGGTGCTGTTTGAACCTGTAGGAGTGCTAAAAGTAAACATTTTACCCAAGGAAGTTGGGTTTTTAACACTAATTTAGTTAATTGCTTCTTTAATGTCTGGTTCATTCATTTTACCTTCCCAGAAGAGGAGGGGTGCCAGGGGGTGTAAAAATCCCACTCAATCTCTAAGGCCTGCATTAACCCTTGCAGTACTTGTGAAGTGAAATGTCTTCCTTGATCTGAATCAATGTTTTCAGCTATCCCATATCTAGGGACTATTTGCTCCGGTGATACCTTAGCCACCATGTTTGCAGTGGCAGATACAGAGGGGAAAGCTTACACCCATCCAGTCACGTGGTCAATTAGGACAAACAAGTACTTAAATCTCCCTCCTTTACGTAACTCAGTAAAGTCTACCTGTATACTTTGTAAAGGTCGAATCCCTGGCTCCCGTCCCCCTCTAGGTTAGTTACAAATGACCTTTTTATTTGCCTTTTGACATATGGTACATCCTCTGCATATTTGCTTCACTGAAGTGTATATTCCTACACAGACATACTTTCTTAGCACAACATCACACATTGCTTGCATCTCCCAATGACTCTCTTGATGTAAAACATCATATTTGCCTCATTGGTGCTTTATTCAGCATTTCTCTCCCATCAGGGAGTATCCATTTTCCCTCAGGCTTCGTGGCTCCTGATTCCTTAAAGAAATCTCTCTTAAAAACTTTTTAGTTCTTTCTTAGTTTTCAACAATTCCCTGAATCCTCTCTGGATTTATTCTCAGTTTTCCCTCAGACATTAGATGCCTTAAATACCTGACTTCTCTTTCTACGTATTGTAATTTATTTTTCAATACTCCCAAGCCCTGCTTTCCCAGAAAGTTGAATAGCTTGTTAGTAGCTTCCTTCACAACTGTTTTCTCCTGTCCTGACAATAAACGATCATACACATTTTGTAACAGAAATTCCTCCTTGGGAGGTTGGAATTGCTCCAAAATCTGTTCTAGAACTTTGCCCAAATTAATCAGAGGCCCTGTAAACCCCTGAGGTAAAACTGTCCATATGTATTGTTGCTTCCGCCCCCACTTCAGAGTCTTTCCAGTCAGAGGTGAATATATCTTTGCTCTCAGGGCCTGAGAGCACTCCATTAATACCACTGTTATTCCAGTCTAACAATTTACTATTTGAATGCCCAATTTCATCATCAAATCCCTTCCCAACAAGTTAGTCCCTGCCTTGGGTACATACAATAATTGCCCAGAGATCATTTTATCCCCTAGTCTCAGCTTGGTATCCCCCAAAGGTGGCACTGTTATCCCAGCCCCTTCTACCCCCATCACTTGTTAGGGTTTCATTAGTTAATTTAATCCCTGATACTTTACAGGCCAGTAATGACCTAGCTGCCCCTGTGTATTGTGTTTGATGGCAAGGTTCGGGAGGGGGCTGCAGTGGCAGCCCCCACGAGGAGAATCCAGAAACCACCCCGTGGCAGATAAGGGACAATTTCATCCGGCCCCAGAGGGGCCCACCGCTGCCCAGAGCCAAGCCATGAGCAACACAGTCCGTGCCTCTGTGAGAGCACATCCACGAAAACAAACAAACGAACAAACAAAAACCTGCTACTCAACAGCAGCTGGGAGAGCGAGGAGTGAGAAACCTCCCCGCAGACACCAAAGTCAGCACAGAAGGAGGGGGTGGAGGCGCTCCAGGCGCCGGAGCCAAAGCCCCCTGTGGCCTGTGGAGAGGCCCCTGGTGGAGCAGGCTGCCCCCCCCTGCCCCCCCCCCTTCTCCATACTTGGGAAACTGACCAAACACCACAGCAAATATACCAAAACTTCTAGACTGTTACTTAGATAATGCCTACATCCTCTTTCCCTGCTCATTCAACTTTCCCAACTCATTCAAAAAAACAGCTCTGTCAAACATTACATACCACACCTTTAACACCTTCAATAACCCTTTTTAACACTTCTTTTTATCTTTCTCCAGCCTGTACTTTCACCAAAGGCTCAGTCATTGGCCAACTTAATTCCATACCTTTCTCCCTCCTGGATGCTGAAACAACATATCAGTATAACATATTTCATTCCATTTTCCTTCTCTCCTCCTTCTTCCACTCTGGATATTCCTACCTGAAGTGGCCAGCCTGGCCACACTTAAAACATCCTATCAAAGCCTGTCCCTGCTAAGATTCAGGCCACAACACGGGTAGCTTTCCTTGCCTGCCATTCCTTCATCTCTCTTCCTCTCCATCCTGGCCCTGACTCCCCCTGAAGATTTTCTTCCTCTTTCTCCAACCCTCTGCCTGACTACCTGCTACACTGTCAATACCATTAGTTTCACTCTCTGCTTTTCCTTCTCATCTCCCCTCCTGACACACGCCTTCAGGGCCTCCCACAGGAGGGCCCCCCAGTGACTGTTCACTACATCCCCCCACCTTCTGGAGCATTTTCTGTGTATTTTGCCAGGCTTTAATCACAAAATGAACTTTCAAGAGCCCTTGGGATACCAGGTCCTCAGGATTCATCCCCAAGTACTTTCTCATTCTGACCCCAAGTCTCTCATATGATTTCTGTGTTGCACACTATTATTCTTCCAGCCAGGATCGGCAAGTGGTTATTTCTGCCCTGCCGGTATTACCCCTGGTCCTGGAGGATGAGCTCTTTCCCATTTTTCTATAGCAGCTCTCCTCCTGATCATTCCCATTTCTTTCCCTGTAAACAGCATATTTATATACATAATTCCCCCCCCCCAAGAGTATAAGTTAAGTCCTAGGAACTGGTCTAATAGTTAAGCTAGCCTGTTGGGGTCCTCAATTAAAGACTTCATCTCCTTAAAACTCCTAACCTCTCTGCTGGTAAGGAGGGGGGGAAGTTCACTTAAGAGGATACACAGTTAGTGTTAGTACTGTTAGTATCAGGGAAGGCAAAATTCTCAGTACCTCTTCTACCTTGTTCTAATTCTTGCCAGAGCCTAGAGTACGCTCTTCTCTAGGGACAGTGTTAATTGCAGTCCCTGTCTCCCTTCCTGGAGCGACTGCTGCTGCCACCGGTGCAATATTAGGATTATAGGGAGCATAACTTGGCTCTTCCTCCGAAAAAAAAAGGAATCTTACTGTTTACACATAAATTTAAAGCCTGAATTTTCATCAGACCCGTATTTTGGCCAAAATACTGCTGTTTCCTTAATTGGTTCTTTTATCCAGACTGATACACAATATTTAACCATTTTTTTTCTTTTATCATCTCCTCTAATTTTGAGATTATTTTTCCAATTTCTTATAATTCTTCAGGAAGAACTTTCGGTAGGCACTCCCCCAGGGATATTTCCCTGTCCCCTGGAACTCATAGTTCCCATTTTTCCTAGCCCTTGTCAGTGTGCTGCTACAGAAATTTCCCTCCTGCAGGGTACCACACACTAATGTTCCGATTCTGGAAAATGGGGGTGTACTACCAAGCACTTCCCCATGCAAGGGCTACCGCAGACCTATGAGTTTACCAGACTCCCTGGTGTACTTCCAAGCACTTCCCCGTGCAAGGATTACTGTACACCAAATTTCCCTGGTGTACTGCCAAGCACTTCCCCGTGCAAGGATTAGTGTACACCAAATTTCCCTGGTGTACTGCCAAGCACTTCCCAGTGCAAGGGCTTACCATGCACCAAATTTCCCGAGACTCTTCCTTTCTCTCCCTTATCTCACGCTTCGTCCGTCTCCGGCCGCGCCCCTCGCGGAGCTACGGAACCGCGGATCAGGACTCCACACTCGCTTCGTACAAATGTATGTCTCAATCACACATCACACAGTCTCACCCGACCCCCAAGGCAATACTTAATATTTCTTACCTTGGTCTGTGCACAGAGTTACCGGATCAATTCTTAAACCCGGAGTGCCTACCTTCTTCCCTTCCCCACTACTTCATGGATCCTGCCTCTTTAATCAGTCTCGGGCCCTCTGTCAGCTCTCCGCAGAACCGCCACCGTCGATGCACAGGACCGCTGAAATCAGCGGGGCATGCCTTCCTGCTGCTGCGGCGGTGGGGCTCCCCGGTAGGCGACTGGATCCCGGACGAGCCCCCAAATTGTGAGAAACACTCCGTAGCCAATAACTTAGGCTCAGGCGAGGATCTCAGTGAAGTAGTAATTTATTCGCGATTGCAATGGCGGGCGCCCCACAAGCAGGAGCGCACCTACTGGTTCCAAAACACAGTTTATATACTTTTTGATGACAGGACCCTCCCCTGTTTCCCCACTGAGTGGGTAATCCAGGTTCACAATCTATCTGATGCTTCACAGACAATGCATGGCCTTCAGTTGCCGGCCTGTTAAATTTCAAATTTCTTTTGACTTTTTTACTGTTTGAAGTGGTAATGTTTCTTCACTTATCTGACTTGACTTGACACCGTGATCTTCACCTAATTGTTCTAAGGAGTCTGGTTGTCTGCATTTTACAAGGTCACCTGCTAAGTTTTCTTATCGCTGCAAGCATATCTCAATACCCCATTCCTTACCTTTAAACAATGTAACTCTGGAAAAACAACATTTTTATTCCCACATATATGCCTGAATGTCCTCTCCCTTTGTTGGGAAGAGATCTGCTGTGCAAACTACATGCACAGGTAACCTTCTCCACAAATGGGATAACAAAATTCCATCTGAGAATTCATGGAAGGCACAAATTTGTTTATTGACAGAACCAAAGGCAGAGGAAAGACAACAGACCCCTGAAGAGGTGTTAAATGCAGTGGCTCCTTTTGTATGGGCAGGAAAACAGCCTGGGAGAGCAAAAAATGCACTTCCAGTTCAGATTGAGCTAAAACCAGGAGCTGTACCTGTACGGGTACCGCAATATCCAATTAGCCTTACAGCAAGGAAGGGGCTGGAGCCTCTGATAAAGAGTTTCCTATCTTATGGACTAATCCATGAATGCCAGTCTAGCTTCAACACCCCAATACTGCCGGAAAAAAAAAAAAAAGAAAAGCAGTGAATATAGATTTGTGCAGGATTTGTGGGACATAAAATAACTGAGGACATCTACCCTGTAGTGACAAACCCATATACCCTTCTAACAACACTATCCAAAAGAGATACTTATTTCACGGTATTGGATCTTAAAGACACCTTCTTTTGTATACCTCTAGAGCCTGATAGCCAGACTATATTTGCTTTTGAATGGGAAAATCCCACGACAGGGAAAAAGACCCAAATGTGATGGACAGTACTGCCACAGGGATTAAGGAATAGCCCCACATTATTCAGGACTGCCTTAGGGGCAGATTTAAACAATTGGCAAAGCAAGAATAAAGGGACCTTATTACAGTACGTTGATTACTTGCTGCTAGGAGCCCCAACCAAAGAAAAATGTTTACAGTTGACTATTAGCTTGTTAAATCACCTGGGAACGGCCGGATACCAAGTATCCCAGAAAAAGACACAGATAGCCCAGCAGAAAGTACGGTACCTGAGATTCAATGTTTCTCAGGGACAGCGAGCATTAGGTCCAGAGCAAAAAGAAGCTATATGCCGAATTGCTGTTCCCAGAACGAAAAAACAATTGCGAGGCTTCCTAGGGATGGCAGGCTTGTGTCGAATCTGCACCCCCGGTTTTGGACTAATAGCAAAGCCTTTGTACGAAGCAACAAAGGGGCCAGAAAATGTGTTGGAGTGGACTGCTGAGTGCCAAAAGGGATTTGATGATATAAAAAGGGCCCTAATGTCAGCACCAGCCCTGGGGCTGCCAAACATGGAAAAAACCTTTCCAATTGTTTGGTTATGAATGAAGGGGGGTGGCAGCTGGTGTAATGACCCAGATGTTAGAGAGCTGGAGAAGGCCTGTGGCCTACTTTTCCAAACAGCTAGATGAAAGAAGTAAAGGATGGCCGTCTTGCTTAAGGGCAGTAGCAGCAACTGCACTCCTAATTCAGGAAGCAAGAACACTGACTTTGGGACAACCTTTGATGGCATTTGTGCCACATGCAGTTCTAGCTGTAATGGAAGCCAAAGGAAACTGCTGGCTATCCCCAAGTCGAATGGCTAAATATCAAGCTGTATTAGTACACCAAGGAGACATAAAGCTGTCCGTGGTCAGCACCTTGAACCCTGCTATGCTCCTTCCAACCAAGGAGGCAGGAGAAATCCATTGTGACTGTGTGAGTACACATATGCCAGTCGAGCTGACCTTAGGGATGAACCAATCACTAATGTAGATCTTGAGTATTTTACAGATGGCAGCAGCTTCATGGAAAAGGGACAGCGTAAAGTGGGATATGCGGTCGTGACCCTCTGGGACACTGTAGAAGCAAAACCACTACCCCACAATACCTCAGCACAAAAAAATGAATTAATTGTCTTGACTAGGGCCTTGGAATTAGCAGAGGGGAAGACCCTCAACATCTATACAGATTCTAAATATGCCTTTGGAGTTTTGCACACCCATGGAGCCATCTGGAAAGAGCGAGGACTATTGACAACATCTGGAGGACCAATCAAGCACGGTCCAGAAATTTTACAGTTGTTGGAGGCAGTGCAAAGGCCCAAAGCTGTAGCAGTAATGCACTGCAAGGCCCACTAAAAGGGTGATTATGATATAATAATAGGGAACAGGAAAGCTTACTTAGCAGCCAAGGAAGCAGCTAGAAGGGCACCAGGAGACTTACAAGGCATGTTAGTCCCTATGCAAAGACTTCACTTAAACCACCACAGTACTCTGCTAAATAGATCCAGTTAGCAGAAAAACTAAAATGTACAAAGTGAAAGGATGGATGGGGGGAGACCCCCAATGAAGAGATCCTAATAACAGAAACTATGACTGAACAGTTAATGAAAGACTTACATGAAGGAACACACTTCGGTGCTGATGTCACGGTAGATAGCCTGAAGCGCTTTTCAATTGGACCAAAAATGCAAACTATCACAAACCAAATAGCGCAAAAATGTCCTGTATGCTGTGCTAACAACCCCAAGATTCAGCCAAAACCACCACCAGCGGAGACAAGAAAAGGAATGAAGCCTGGGGAGTATTGGCAAGTGGACTTTTCCAAATTGCCTAGACAA
Source organism: Anser cygnoides (assembly GCF_040182565.1). Lineage (NCBI taxonomy): Eukaryota > Metazoa > Chordata > Aves > Anseriformes > Anatidae > Anser > Anser cygnoides. The sequence goes on from NC_089911.1 coordinate 9,456,583, forward strand.
GGACTATATCGATATCTTCTAGTACTGGTATACACATTCACCGAATGGCCAGAGGCCTTCCCTTTCCGAACTAATAAAGCTGGGGAGGTCGTAAAGGTTTTACTGAAAGAAGTAATTCCTCGTTTTGGAATACCAGAGGGACTTTCCTCAGACAATGGACCTCATTTTATATCACAAGTAGTTCAAGAAATATCGAGGGCATTACAGATTAAGTGGGATTTACAAACCGCTTGGAGACCACAATCGAGTGGGCAGGTAGAAAGAATGAATCAAACACTAAAAAGACAGTTGACTAAAATTTGGAAGCTCAGCTAAAGTGGCTGGAAGCCCTACCAACAGCTTTGATGAGAATTAGGATAGCCCCCAGAGCTAGAGAAAAAGTTAGCCCATTTGAATTATTATTTGGCAAACCATATCCAGTAAATTAATTGGTGATAGAAGGGAGTCAAATGCATGTCGGGGGGGGGGGAGGGTTGGGTCAGACAATATTTGCTGTCTTTGTCTGCCGTGTTGTCCTCTCTCCATAGATATGTACAGGAGTGACTGCCGATTCCATTGGATGTTCCAGTACGCCCATTCCGACCTGGACATCAGGTACTGATTCGAACGTGGAAAGATGAGCCTCTAAAGAAAAGTGGAAAGGACCCTTTACTGTCTTGCTCCACACCTACACTGCAGTCAAGGTGGAAGGGATCAATTGAGTATATACTCAATTAAGAGAAGTAAGGAGAATGTGGCCCAGGGATCATATGTAGGTTCCTGGAATCTAATTGTAAAACAATTGTAAAGAGTGTACAATTGTACAAGTGTACAAGTGTACAAGTGTACAGATTTTACAATTGTAAAACAATTGTAAAACAATTGTAAGACAATGTAAAACAATGATTGTAGTTGAAACTACCAATTATACTGTCACAAAAAAAATATGGAAACAGAAGTGGACCTATCGGCCTCCATTGGTGGATATCCCTGGGAGGAGTATATTGGCTATGTGGTCCACGAGCGCATAAAGCACTTCCTCCTGGATGGTACGGGACTTGTGCCCTGGGAGCTGTAGTTCCAGACGTTAGACTCTATAAACATGCAGACATAAGGGGTTGGCTAAGATCACAGGGCATCTTTATGACACCTCGGGAGAAACGAGGAATTTATAGTCCCCTTTCAAACAGAAATACCTGGTTTCATACTTTGTGGAGGGCATTAATCCCTGCACTGGGAGTAATAGAACTTGAGAGATCAATAGTAAATATTTCTGCAACTTTAGAAATCATAAGCAATGCCACTACCGATGCTCTTGGTCGAATACAAACAGAAATAGAACAAGTATCCCAAATAGCCTTAGAAAACCATCTTGCTTTAGATGGGCTACTTTCAGCCCAGGAAGGTGTTTGTGCTGTGATACACCACAGCTGCTGTGTCTATGTAAATGAGAGGAAGCAAATTCAAAGAGACATTAACCAAATCTGGCAAGCATCTCACTTGTTTCACCAGATATCTCAAGTTGCAACTATTAGTAATGGACCAGATTTTTCCTGTCTGTGAACATGGTTGCCAGATTTTGGATGGTTAAAACAACTGTTTTTAATTATCATAATAGTTGTAGCTATGGTAGTAATATCTAGTTGTGTTCTGCGATGCATGCCTAGTTGTCTAAATTCATATAGTGCTTTATTCAGCAAGCCTCATCAAGTAATGTTAGCAAAATGAGATATAGATAACATAGAGTACTTTTTCAAATTAGCAGAAATGGACAAGAACTATGTAGTGAGAACTACGAAGACTAAAAGTGAGGTTCATAGTCTCAAAGCGGGAAAATTGTAGTCCCAAAGCTGGAAAAAAAAAAAAAAAGGAAACCTTGAAGAAAAAAGGGAAGCTTGTAGCTTGTGTAGTCTTTAGCTGAGAAAATAAGGAAACCTTAAAGAAAACAGGGACACTGGTAGCCCTGAGCTAGCAGAAAAAGGAAGATAAGGGATAATAGGTAAAAAACAAGAAGGAGAAAAACAGCTGCAGGAAGATTCCAGACTGACCTATGGTAACCTTTTGCTCATTAAGGGTCATTAACATATTTAAAATCACACCCATCAAAATACTAATGCCTGCTAATGTGGGATTTGGTGTTCTCCCCCCCAGCTGGTCCTCAGTAGAGATAAGTTAGGGGAGCTGAAACAGCCAATTAAAAGTAGCCAGAGAGATAGTTTTCATAATTTTGCTGTGTATAAATAACAGTAATTCAAGCCAGAGGTGTGCTTGCTTTGCGAAAGATTGCCATGCACCTGACTCTGCAGAGTTATATAATTTAATTACAAGACCTTTGTGTGGATTCTGACTCTGTGTACTTATTGGCGGGGTGTACCGGGCACGATCCTACGGATAACACTTCTATGTCTTCTGCAAGCTCTCAGAGGGATGGGACATCACAGAGCTGTAGCAAGGCAGACTTGCTACATATCAAGCTGAAGCCCAGTTCAAGGTTCCCGTTGTAGGACCTTCAGCAGCACCAGCGAAGTTGTCTTTGATGCCCTTCCACTCACCACAACCCTGATGATGCCCTCACATGGTTAACAGCCCCTCAGCTGTGCTGATCCAAGAGCAAGTGACACAACCATGCAAATAGTTGCATTGACACACTTGAGGAAGTTGCCAAACTGCAGAATAAAAGACTGTACCATTGGTCATAAAAAGGGAAAATACATTTCACCAAATGTTTTTAGTTCAGTTTAGGAACAAAGACTTGGGTAATTTCAATATTGGCTAAACTGTTGTGATGCAAATAAAATTTATTAAAGAAGAATTATTTTTATTATCTGAAAGGGAAACAAGCCACTGATATGTAAGAAATTTGGGTAGCTATTGTTTCACATTAGTAGAGTAAATTTAGTGAAGGGGATAGGCCACAGTATGAAATTCATACTTCATACTGTCCCTTAGGCCACAGTATGAAATAGAGGAAATAATGGGATCCCCTAACATCTGTATCTTCAAAGCTTTGCATTATATGAAAATATAAAAATATTTTTACCTACTTGTCTTATGAGGATAAAGATTGTCACAGTAAAAATAGATTCCTTTTTCTTGAAAGAAAGCAGCGATGAAAAACTCAAGAAGCGAAACCAAGTTTCACCTTGTTGAGGGGGATAGATGGAAGATTGCTGTATAGAAGTGTTTATATCAGGTTTTGGTGATTTCAGAAACATATAACTTGAGCTTTCAAGCTACTTGTATCTGCCAGACACCAGAAATAGTTGGAGAAACTTGTTTTGAAAGAAATACAATTTTATTAGGTTTAGCACATTAGTTTGATTAGTTAACATGTAAATCTGCTTCTAATACAATACCTGGTGGTGCACCACAAAGCTTTTCTATTGTAGGAAGTGTTACAAGCAAAAGATCATTCTCTATTATGTTTAAATGAAACAAAACGTTGCAAGAAAACAAAATATTTCAAGCAAAATTAGATGTTAATCAAATATATATCTAAATACTTTGCAAATGAAAATAAGGCTAAAGCATAAAAGAAACATACAGCTATGCATGCCTACAAGTTTTCTTGGAACAACTCCCCATTATTCAGAACAAATGGAGTAAGGGAAACACTGGATTGTGCAAAAGCCAAAAGAATGCAGACAGTACTGCAGAGTATATCCTCATGCCCCAAAGTAATTCAGCTGTTTGCACTGCCTTTCCCAACTCTCCAGGGCTATTTAATTCATACAGTCAGCACAGACAGAACTGGCCCTATTTATTTTTGCTAGGCCAGGTTAGAAACCATGCCAAAGCTCGGTGGGAGATCACACTTTCTTACTCTTACACCACCCACCCCCCCCACAATGACACACGCACATACAGCTATTTATGCCGCTGCTGCCAACTTCTGTTTCCTTGGCACCATTACTGAGGCTTGAGGAAGTGAGCCTGGATGGACTTGGGCAACCAAAATATCAATTATCTTTCTATGATGCTTCTCAGCATTTGGGAAACTGGTGGACACTGAATTGTGCCAGCACTGCAGCAGCTAAAGCTGGGCTGATCTTACTAGCTTAGGTCCTGCACAGGGTGGAAACAGACGCACTGCTTTCAATGCAGAACTCCCTCTTAGAAGCTGTTCAGATGCTCAGCTGTGCTGAGCCTGGGTGAGAAATCCCCGGCATCAGTAACATTCACAGATAAACTGATGTTAACGCAGAGTTTGATTTAATTTGGGATTAAACTGGCAATAGTGTTCATAAATTAAATATTATACCTCAGTTCTGCTAAAGAAACAAGATAAAATGACAAAAAAAAAGAAAAAGAAAAACCCACAAGTCTTCTTGCTATTTGTTATAAACAAATATCAAAACTAAAGGACTTTAAGCTTTTAAATACATGAGAAAACCTTCTGAAATCAGTGGCAGCACATGAAGACCGATTTGCTTTTCATCTTCAACTTTTTTGATCGGTTGTTTTTTTGCTTTTACTAACCACCTCTATTTAGCTTATATACTTCACTAACTTGAAGAAAAGGATGCATCAGTGTCCTGGTTTCAGTTAGGATAGAGTTAATTTTCCTCCTAGTAGCTGGTAGGGTGCTATGTTTTGGATTTAGGATGAGAAGAGTGCTGATAACATGCTGATGTTTCAATTGTTGCAGAGCAGTGCTTACACCAAGCCAAGGACTTTTCAGCTTCTCGCTCTGTCCTGCCAGCGGGCAGGCTAGGGGTGCAGCAGGAGCTGGGAGGGGACAGACCCAGGACAGCTGACCCAAAGTGGCCAAAGGGGTATTCCATACCATCTGACGTCATGCTGAACAATTAATATGGGGTGGCTAGCCAGGGTGGGGGGCCGGCTGCTCGGGGATAGGCTGGGCATCGGTCAGCGGGTGGTGAGCAATGGCATTGTGCATCACTTGTTTGTGCACATTATTATTATTATTACTATTATTATTATTATTATTATTATTTTCCTGTCTTAATAAACTGTCTTTATCTTAACTCACAGGCTTCACTTTCCCGTTTCTATCCCCCATCCCAGAGAGGGAGGGGGGAGGGTGAGCGAACGGCTGTGTGGTGTTTAGCTGCCGACTGGGTTAAACCACAACAATCAGTTTCATATTTTTTTTTGAAAATGTAATTACAGGATAACAAACAAAATAAAAATAACGCAGTTTTGTGAACATTTATATTCATTCAAATTTATCATATCCCAAAATATTTCTGCACCTATACAATAATATCTTCCAAACAAATACATGATAGCGTGTTGTTCTTGATGAACAGATATACAAGCGCACCAAATATGAATTCATGGAGTTTTTTTAATTTTGAAAAATATTTCACTAAAGAACATGCAATAATTGGATCAATGATCTAATCAAATCATATCCAGTGCCATGTCTCTCAGTGTCATTTAGAAGCAGGTATTTCAAAGGATGCTTGAAGTACCTAGACTGGACTCACTTGTGGAACAACTAACTCCAAGGAATGGTTTTCCTAAGCTATGGAACTTCGTTGTGGAATTGCGCCATTTCTAAAATAAGTTTGAATGGTTAATTTAACTTACCAACTGTAGGGGTGTTTGCTGCACTGAGAGAAGTAGAAGAGGATATTGAGGAGATGCTTTCTGCATGTGCCAAGGGTGTGGCAGGTGGTTTACTTAAGTTAGAGGTCAACGGAGGGCTGAATGGCCTAGGCTGAACACGAGAAATCACGAGTATTAAACAGACAGAAAGTGATTTGAAAAAGATGAAAAAGACTCTCCGTAGAAGAGTTCTTCATTTCATTCCCCAATAAATTTCATAGTGTTTCTTAACATATTTCCTCTAATGCTTTTTCTATCCTAGTTTTTAGTGTAAAACAGAGAACCCACATTTTCCCTGGAAATCAACTCCATTATTGTCTCCATCTGGGCACAATCCTGGGTAATGTGCTCAGGGGACCCTGCTTGAGCAGGGAGGTTGGACTAGATGATCTCCAGAGGTCCCCTCCAACCTCAACCATTTTGTGATTCTGTGATTTCATAAAATGTTGTTAATATATTTGATTGTGTAACAGCCTGTCAATAACTGAGCTATATCACAGCAGAACCTAAGCCTACAGCCCTTTGCACATGTTCAGCAAATGCGGATTTTCACAGTTAAAGGAGAGCTACTAACAAACTGGAAGCAAGTCCAGCAGAGGGCCACTAAAATAGTTGGTGACTGCAGAACATGAGAGAGAGGGAGAGGCTGAAGGACCTGGAGAAAAGAAGCCTCAGGAGGGATCTAATAGGAGTCTTTCACCAGCTAAAGGGGGCTAGAAAGAAGGAGGACTCAGGTTCTTCTCAAAGGTGCAAAAGCTATAGCAAAGGAAATTTCAGTTGAACATGGGGAAAAAAAGTCCTTCTTGTAACCTGGGACAGGTTGCCCAAAGAGGTTGGGAGATCTCCCTCTCTGGAAATTTTCAAAACTCGGTATATCCCTGAGCAATCTGATGCAATTTTGAAGTCAGCCCTTCTTTGAGCAGGTAGTTCTGCAGTCCACCACCTCCCTTCACCACCAAACAGCATCAAGGGCAGGGTGAAGTCACAGCATAGCTACTTGTGTCAACACATGACTGACAATGATCTACCACTCGTTCCCCAAAGTTCTGGTGATAAGCCTGTATCAGTAGAGCTTTGATAATAACTTTGATAGAACTTCACTTTTTGAAAACTTTAATCCCGTATATATGCTATCCTTTCACTTTCAAATTATTTATTTGTTCAATTAAAAACATTCAGCTGATGGAAAATTTAATGTTTTGGACCTTTTTAGTTCAGTTAAGAATTATTTTTGTTATAGCAATATATTTGTCATGAACAACTCCCATGCCTATTTGACAATGGTGAAAATCTGAGTATGTGATTCCTTGAACATTGGCTGGAAAGTAACAGCGGTATATCTGTAACAGATGGTATATCTGAAATTGAGTTACAAGGAAGAATTTTAAAAACTCAAGACATACTATTTCATTAATTCCACTAAGTTTCCTTGTAGACAGCTTTGGTCTTGAAGCAGACGTTGGAGGGGGTACAACGGTGCCTCCAGAAAGAGGAGTTGTCGGCCTTGCTGAAAGAAAGCAAATTTAAGGAAATCAATATTAGAAATGTCAGATTATATCATAATATCATCCACTCTTCAAAATACTGGGTGTTAAAAAGGAACAGTTTGTAACTCAATTTATTTAACTTTATTTAATCTGAAAATATCTATACAAAGGCATTTAAGAATGCAGCTGTTTAAGAATTTAATTGTTTTTGCAAAGTCAGTCATTTAATATCATTGTGCTGACATTCCACAAAAGTACATTCATATTTCTAGAAAAGCAAAGCTCCATATAGTTAAGAAAAAGCAATGCCTTTAATTTAATAAATTGATTTTTTTTTTTCTAGAGGGACCTGGACAGGCCGGAGAAATGGGCTTGCAGGAACCTCATGAAGGTCAACAAGGGGAAGTGCAAAGTCCTGCACCTGGGGAGGGACAACTCCAGGCACCAGTACATGCTGGGAGCCACCAGCTGGCAAGCAGCTTTCAACAAAAGGACATGGAAGTCCTGGTAGCCACCAAGTTGAACATGAGCCAGCAATGTGCCCTTGCCACAAAGAAATTTAACAGTATTCTTGGCTGCGTTAGGCAAAGTATTGGCAGCAGGTCAAGAGAGGTGATCCTTCCCTTCTACTCAGCACTGGTGAGGCCACACCTGTAGTCCTGTTTCCAGTTCTGGGCCCCTAGTACAAGAGAAACATGGAGCTACTGGAGACAGTCCAACAAAGGGCCACCAAGATGATTAAGGGGCTGGAGCATGTTTCCTATGAGGAAAAGCTGAGACAGCTGGGACTATTCGGCCTAGAGAAGGCTCGAGGGGATCTCATCGGTGTCTATAAATACCTGAAGAGTGGATACAAAGAGGGTGGAGCCATGCTCTTTTCATTGGTGTCCAGTGCAAGGACAAGAGGCAATGGGCACAAGAGGTTCCATCTGAACATCAGAAAGCCCTTCTCTACTGTGCAGGTGACTGAGCACTAGCATAGGTTGCCCAGAGAGGTTGTGCAATGTCCCTCCTTGGAGATCTCCAAAAGCTGTCTGAACATTGTCCTGGGAAACCGGTTCTAAGTGTCCCTGCTTGAGCAGGGGGGTTGGACCAGATGACCTCCAGAGGTCCCTTCCAACCTTAACCATTCTGTGATTCTGTGATAGTAACAACTACCAGCACAACAAGCTAAGTGTCCTCTGCCTCCCTCTACAGACTCCAACACCAGAGCAAAGCAATAATACATCTAGCAAAAGAGATTATTTTGAGAAAGCACAACATTTTTGAACATATTCCATTAATATATATATATATTATCCTTAAATATGTTACAAATTTGGATTCACTAGACAATAATATTGGCTGGTTACCTAAATGAAGAAGAAACAATCTAATGATTTCCATAAGCTACATTTGTTAAAAAAACATAAGGAATATGAATTTGTAGTGGAAGAATAAGTTCCAGTTAAAACCATACTAATATTCTCCAAAATCCTGCATCCAAAATTCCCACACAGCATCTGCTCCCCTCTCCACCTCCTGTACTCCTCATTCTACACTCTTCCCCCCAGTGCACCTGCTCTGCGGTGGTGCCAGGAACTTCCCCTTAATTCCAGTCTCAATCCTGACATTTTTCTCCCACTCACCCTGGATTCTGCCCACACATCTCCTAACAGAATCATGGTTTCCTACAGGAAACAAGTTCCTCACAACAAAGATCCACGGTGGCTTTGTACTATGTAGCTCAGCGGGCTTTCCTGGAAAGAAGAAATAGATCCCTATTCAGAGTCCAAGCTCAGCTTGTCTCACAATTGCTGCAACAACCTCTATTTAATCTCCCAACCCTACCAGCTGAAAAAAGTAGGTTATATTCTTCCTCCAGCATAGATGATGATAATTTTTTTGAAAGGGAGAGAAAAAGAGGGAAAAAAGACAAAAATGAGAATTTTCCTAAAGTTTCTAGTGTTCCCTCTCCCTCCACGTTCCCTAGCTTGAAAGCCTGACATATTGCACCCTCAGTTGTGTATTATTCATAACATAGGATACTGCTTTACAAAAGTCTTTCATTTCAATGATCAAAGCACATCCCCTTGCAAAAACTGAAAAAGAAACAACACAACACCCTGAAGAATATGCAGAAAACATTTTTTTCTATCAAATATTTTACCTGAGGAGGATGAGGATGCCAAGAAGGCTGAAGAGGAAGATTCAAGAGAACTGCTCTACAGTTACCTGACTCTCTACAGTTACCTAACTCTCTACAGTTACCTGAAAGGAGGCTGTAGAGAGGTGGGGGTTGGTCTATTCTCCCACGTGCCTAGTGACAGGACGAGGGGGAATGGGCTAAAGTTGCGACAGGTTTTAGGTTGGATGTTAGGAAGTACTTCTTTACCGAAAGGGTTATTAAGCATTGGAACGGGCTGCCCAGGGAGGTGGTGGAGTCACCATCCCTGGAGGTCTTTAAAAGACGTTTAGATGTAGAGCTTAGGGATATGGTTTAGTGGAGTACTTAGTGTTAGGTCGGAGGTTGGACTCGATGATCTTGAGGTCTCTTCCAACCTAGAGAAATCTGTGAATCTGTGAATCTGCTAAAGAGTGGATCCCATGACAGAAGGTCATTGTTCCCTTTTCTATAGTAAAAGATACAATTGGAATATAAATGAAAGATGTATATATATACTCATAAAAATCAAATTGCAACTTTGATAATTCATCTTCTGTATTAATTAGTCTTTGCATCTAAAAATAAAAAGTAATTACAGATTAAAGTTCAAGGAACTGATTTAAACATAAGTAAACTATCTTAGCTTTTATTACCTTGGTGCAAGTTTGTATGTGGCCATACATGTCAGTAACTTATTTTCATCTTCAATAAGACATACATCTACAAATTGATTTGTTTCAGTGTGTATATATATATATATATATATGAGCAATGTATATATACCTGTCCAAATTTTGGGCTTGTGATCTTGAACACTTTAGAATGGAATGCTATACGATGAAAACTAAATGTCTTATTTAAAACCTGAGTTTTCAATTAAAAAAAAAAAAACACAATATTTTGTAATCATGTAATTAAAAATTTCAATCAAGACACGATGAAGCACGTGCATTAGAAGGGGAAAACAAGTGACTAGAAATCTCCATTGTTACATTATTACTCCTTAACTCTTACGATGCATTAGATGCTTAAAATAGCAGTCATCTGATATTTCCAGTGAGTTTCTGGGACTTGGATCAAAATAAGACCAATTTTCCCCCAAACTGCATTTGATATAATTTTAAAGGTTGAACTTACTCATTAGTTGGAGCAGAAAGCTTTGATTTTGTTAACTCTTCATCTAAACAAAAGACACAGTATTATGACCAAAGCTGTGACACTAAAAAATCTCTCAGCTTCATTATAAAAAAATAGTGAATGTTAACAGTTGCAATTCAAAAATAATTATAAATTATTAAAATGGAAAGAAGAAAATGCATTATTTCTCATAATATCAATTCAGATGTTCTTGAAATATCTTCTAAAAGGTGAGGACTATAGAGTAAGTGTCGATCAATTGAAAATTCTTCCTTAAATTATACTGTTTACATCAATTTTATTCTTTAACAAACTTGGCTTAGTTCCCACTGGAAAACAAACAAACAAACAAAAAAAAACCACCCCTAAGGGACTGAGACTAATGCTCTGTCCTCTCTATTCATTGGCACATTTTGTGTGTTTGACTACAAAACAGAGAGTGATTGCTTTGCGGGTTTGTGGATCATACTAAACTTGAGAAGTTGGAAGAGTTTTAAGAACTTACACAGGAGTCATTTCCATGCCCCCCCCCCCCCCCCCCCCCCCTTTGGCTCGGACTTGTTCATCATCACTGTCACATACTGCCTTATCTGTTTCCCAGAGAAGGGAACAGCAGAGTATATAGAAAATGAAGAGATCTTTGGGTGGCTTCCAGCTGCTTTCACATTTTGACCAAATAACTTAATTTTGTCCTTTGAATTTACTGTGAGTAGTTCAAAAGCAAATATCATAGTTACCCAAAACTGACAATAGAAATATTGTTTTCTACTTAAAATACTAATAATTAATAAGTTTATTTCTTCAACAATTAAAAAAATCTATTTTCATGCTAATTAAAAAATTAACATAGACTAAAAGTTAAATATTCACACTTACTGGATGAATTTGGATTCATTTCTGCCTGAAATGGGGAAAAAAAAAAAGTAGGAACATTTTGTTCTTTTTTAACCAACTGTCAAATAAAACGCTTAATAGTCCCAGGGTTCATATTTCCACTGAACTTTCCATGAGATATTTTGCTTTCAATGCCAGGTAGAATGTTCTGGAGCTTGCAGAAGACTAGGACATGAGCCAGCACAGAGCAACCAGTGCACACCCACCACATGGGATAAGAAAAGGCAGGAAAGATGACGGCAGAGCTGACAAAGGGAACAGTATTACTAAATCCCTTTACAGTTTGGGCCAGTTTTAACAGCTTTTATATCGCATGGTATGTCTGACAGGTAAGAATAGAAATATTCCTAAGTTTTTCTCAATAACTCCCTCACATGCAACACTTAGTTTTAATTTAAAAACATGAATAAAAAGCCATTCTGTACTTACAGGATTGTGTCTCTGCTTTCAAAACATGGGGAAAAAGAGATAAATCATCATTAATATTTTTAAATATTATGCATAACATTTTCCTTAAAATCAGAGCCATCCTTATCTTGGTTTGAATATTGTACAAGCATATTTTAAAACTATTTAATTGTAATATCATCCCTTGTAATAAAGGATCATTCTGTGGTTTGGCAGAACATATACAATAAAGCTGCACTGTGAAAGTTATATGCATTCACATTATATGATCTGTTTTATAGGTCTGTGTATTACCAAATAGTAATTAGTAAATTACGTTAAAAGGAATGCTCAGCTAATTCCACGTGTATTCAAAATGTATTGTGGTGGCAACAGCAGAGAGACAAAGACTGAGCACTCCTAAGACTCAAAGCAAAGTTAAAATTTGAGGAGAATTACTTAATGTTACACTGCAATCGAGTGTATCAATGAGGACCTAGTGCACAAGAAAAAAAGAATCATCACACTTAAACCTAGAATAAATTCTGAACAGTAAAATACATGTTTACACTAAAGATTCCTTACCACTTTTCTTCTCTACTCATTAAAAATACAAGGTACAAAATTACTTACAGATATTGCTGGAGAAAGAGCAATGTTGCCTATAGATGCTTTTAATTCATCCAAGGAAGGCATGGTATATTGAGAGATATTATTTGTCTGTAGAGGTTTTATTTCTACATGGAACCTCCTGGGTTCATCATCTTCAGAGTCAGAATCACTGGGTTCTCTTTCAAATGTTTTTCTCAGTTAAGGTAGAAGTATTTAAAATTCATCTGCTTATTCCATTTTGTAATTACTCTCAACAAAATGCTCATTAAATAAACACCACAGATAAACAATGGTAACTAAGCTTTTTCTGCGTTTATGCAAACACTTAAAAATATCTGCTGTCCAAAATTCAAAGAAATTTTAGGCTTTATATCCAATTCATGTACATAATGGCATCCTGTTATGAAACATACTATGTTATATAACTGAACAACTGCGTATTTGAAGGCATCAGGATAAATGAAATGTTCTACAGGAGTAACATTTCTGTACGTTAAATTTATGATGCATTTCTGTACGTTAAATTATGATGCGAATTTAGCCTTGGTTCTTTATGTGCACAGGAATGGCACTGAACAAAAGCTCTGAAAGGTGTATACTAAGTCTTAACAGATGACTTTGTTTTGACAAGAAACAACTTCAAAAATTTCCTCTAATCAAACATAAAAGTTTATCTCCACATAGGGGGAGTACACATATTCTAGACATCAACCAAGGCTGTTTTAGGCATAGCGATCACAAAATAATAGAGTTTTTGATTCTTGGAAAAGTAAGGAGGGGCCTTAGTAGAACTGTGACCTTGGACTTCCAGAGGGCAGACTTTGGCCTGTTTAGGAGACTGGTTGGCAGAGTCCCTTAGGAGGCAGTCCTGAAGGGCAAAGGAGTCCAGGAAGGCTGGATACTCTTCAAGAAGGAAATCTTAAAGGCGCAGGAGCAGTCTGTCCCCATGTGCTGAAAGACAAGATGGTGGGGAAGAAGACTGGCCTGGCTGAACAGAGAACTTTAGCTAGAACTCAGGAAGAAAAAGAGAGTTTATTACCTTTAGAAGAATGGGTGGGCCACTCAGGAGGACTACAAAGATACTGTGAGGCTGTGCAGGGAGAAGATTAGAAAGGCCAAAGCCCAACTGGAGCTCAATCTGGCTACTGCCGTTAAAGACAATAAAAATGCTTCTATAAATACATTAGCAACAAAAAGAGGACTAAGGAGAATCTCCATCCTTTTTTGGATGTGGGGGGAAACATAGTGACAGAAGATTAGGAAAATATTCTTCACTGAGGAGATTGTGAAGCATTGGAACATGCTGCTCAGGGAAGTGGTTGAGTCACCATACCTGGAGGTATTTAAAAGATGTGTAGATGTGGTGCTTAGGGACATGGTTTAGTGTTAGACTTGGCAGCGCTAGGTTAACGGTTGTGTTAGCGTAGCAACCACATAACCACCAAGTGATTATATGAAGGTGCTTTATTCAGCGCTGGAAGCCGGGGCAGGTGCCCAAATCTGGCTTCAAGTCCCGTTACTTCCCAGCCATTATTTATACATTCAACATTACGTAAGGTATACATATTCATTACAGGTTGCAACATCAGCCTCGCATTCCATTCTAATTAGCTCCCCTCCCCTTTGCACATGCGTGGCGCACTCTGGTGGTCGTCCAGGTGGTCGTCCAGATGAAGTAAGGAGTCTTCCTCTCCGCTAAACTTTTCACCTTTCTCACTCGACGCATGCTCCCTCCGCTCCTTGGTTCTGCTTCAACTCATTTCAGCATTTCCAGGCCCTTATCCAAGGTCAGGTTGTACCTGTTCCCTCCCAGGGTTCCCCTTCAACGATTCTTTTGATTGTTCAGTGTACTCCCTAAGTTTCCAGTGTACATAGATTAATTGATAATGTAAGTACATTTGGCAATGCTTAATTATACTGTATGTCCCATTACCTAAGAGACATTAGTAAAACATCCATTCGATTCTCCCCAACACTAACAGTTGGACTAGATGATCTTAGAGGTCTTTTCCAGCCTAAATGATTCTATGGTTCTATGACTCTGTTATTTTCACTTGGAAATATGCCAGCCATCTGAATGAAATCTCTTCACAATATCTCCTGACAATGACAGAAACCCTAAATCCTAAAGGCATTCCAAATCCAACCGAACTGAAAGAATCCTTGAGCTTTGGTGAGGAAAAATTCAAACATCTATATATTACAGACTATCTGTCCCTGAAAATGGATCACATCTGGAAAAGAAAATTTAAAAAACAAGTCATTTTTAATTTTGCAAAAAGATCTCTTGCCTTGAAAGCTATTACAGAGCTTCAAGATTCAACACCTACAAATCAGGCAGCTCTTGTAAAGTGGCACAACCTGACCATTGAGGTCTATTAAATGGTTACAAAGTTCACTTTAGATCTAAATGCCATGAACTGAAAGGTCAGGCAGCAATCTTTAGAATGAGTGTTTTTCCAGCACTTAAGACTAGCCTAACTAAGACCAACTGCCATTATGGTAAAATAATGTCCTCCAAAAAAATCATGTTAAGAGTTCCCATAAGCAGAACAAATATCCACTTTTGGAGGCTAGAGGGAGGAAAAGAGGAATGGACCTGATGACTTCCTGAATCTGGTCGAGATTTTCACAAACACACAAAATCACACAAAATTCTTCAACAGGGGCATCACAGACGTATTCTGCAAAGCTGATGAAAACTGAGGAGCTGTGATGGACTGACCCACCTTAAGCTGCTCTCAACTGGTTAAAAGTTTCCACAATTTATGATAATTGCAAAGTGTAAGTTTATCTTTTATCTTTAGTTCCCCCCCCCCCAAAAAAAAAAACACCAACAAATCAGTGAATACCTTTCCAAAACTAGTTATCTTGCTAACATAGTAGGCTTGCATAGATCTATATCAATTATTCCCAGCTCTTGAGTAGAGCTTCCCTCCATTTCCGGTAGGCAAAAAAAAAAGAAGACAAGAATCTTTTCCTTCAAAGAAAGAGCAGAGAAAATCATGAGCCTCCATACAAAAATACTCATGACAAAAACCTATTCTACATAAAAGCTTTTCATGGAGAAAGATCTGCATGGTCACCTTAAAGCTTTTGTTCAGGCTTTTTGTTGTGTGGTTGTTTTGTTTGTTTGTTTGTTTTATACTGTCAAACAAAAACCATCCTCTTACAGTTCCTAAGACATCTGATCTAACCTGTAAGATTTACACACACAAAATCTAGGCTAGACAAAATTTTGTACATTTTGCAGAAGCTATGAACATAAAAATACAAAGTTGCAACATAAGCATAAATGACATCTTCCTTTATTTAACACTTTAATCGGTACTTCCCCTCTTCAAAGGATTGTAACGACATCAAATAATGTAACACAATATTAGTGAAAAGGATATCCTGTGTTGCTTCTGACTTAATGCTGTATCCTTCATCATCTACATCAGGAATGTTCTAAAAAACAACAACAAAAATTATGGGACTGACAAAGAACCAAAAAAAATGTTGTTCTTACATCAGATTGAATTTTATATCATCAACAGATTGAAATTTGGTTATGACAGCTCATGAAAGTAATTGTTATTCACTACTAATTATTACAGTTATCTCAAGTTATGCTCTATAGTTCAGAAGTAGTGTGACAGATAAAACACCTCAAGAACAGAATGCAACAAAACAACCTCTAAATTTCCTATGAAAACTGGCAAGTTGTATTGGGTTTACATGGCAAGATTTTGGTAGCGGGAGGGGCTGCAGGAGTGGCCTCTGTGAGAAGAGCCCAGAAGCTGCCCCATGTTAGATAAGAGCCAGCTCCAGCTGGCTTGAAAAGGGACCTGCTGATAGCCAAGTTTGAGCCAGAGTGACGCTGGTGGCACTTCTACAATAACATATTTAAGAAAGGCTAAAAAACACTGTGCAGCAGCTGGGAGAGAAAGGAGTGAGAATATGAGAGAAACGACTACTCTGTGGACACCAAGGTCAGTGAAGAAGGAGGGGAAGGCGACGGAACAGAAGTTCTCCTGCAGCCCATCGAGAGAACCATGGTGGAGCAGGCTGTCCCCCCTGTAGCCCACGGTATACCATGTCAGAGAAGATATCCACACTGCAGCCCGTAGATGACCCCACACTGGAACAGGTGGATATGCCCTATAGGAGGCTGCAGCCCGTGGAGATCCCATGCTGGAAGAGGCTCTTGGCAGGAACTGCAGCCTGTGGAGAGGTGCCAACATTGGAGCAGGTTGTCTGGCAGGAACTGTGACCCACACTTGAGCACTTGGTTCCTGAAGGACTGCCCCCCATGGTATGGACCCATACTGGAGCAGTTCTTAAGGAACTGCAGCCCATGGGAAGGACCCACATTGGATCAGTTCATAAAGGACTGTATGCAATGAGAGGGACCCCACGCTGGATCAGGGGAAGAGTGTGAGGAGGAAAGAGTGGCAGAGAGAAGAGAAAGTGTTACGAACTGACTGCAACTCCCATTCCCTATCCTCCTGCACCACTTGGCGAGTAGGGGGGAGGTAGAAGACTTGAGATTCAAGTTGAGCCTGGGAAGAAGTGGGGAGAGAGGGGGAAGATAGTTTTAGTTTGCTTTTAGTTCTTACTATGCTGCTCATATTTATTGGCAATAAGTTAAATTAATCTTCCCCAGCCAATTCTGTTTTGCCTGTGACAGTAATTGGCGAGCGGTCTCCCTGTCTTTGTCTCAACACACAAGTCTTTTCCATGGTATTTTTCTCCCCTTGTCCTGCTGAGGAGAGGGAGTGAAAGAGTAGCTTGGTGGGCACCTGGCAGCCAGCCAAGGTCAACTCACAAGTTTTAATGCATCTGCTTTTACTGGTATTCTATCAAAAGGGTCAGAAGCATTTTAGCTTTACTACTGAGTGTTAATTGAGCCCACAATTCACTTGGCCCCAAATGTTTTCCCAATTTCTACATCTAATACTTTCAGCTAAGTCATTGGAGGCTCTGATGGTGCAGGAGCATAACCTTTATTAAGTACTAGTCAATACTTTAATATGAGAATAAAAGCATTCCAGGTTTTACAGGTTACAGCTTCCTCTCTCTCCCTTGAAAAGGCAACAAGCCTGTACTGTAGCTTTAGCAAAGAATATTGACATTAAATAAAAACCATGGATGAAACTTAAAATACATCCCCAGCACTATCCTGAATTTTCAAAGTTCATAAGCATCCAGGAACTTCAAACTAGTTTGGTTTTTTAGTTCTCGCAGGCAATTAAATGTAAATTGGAGAGAATTATGTTAAAAATAATTTAGAATGCCTAGCTAAGCACTTAGTTTTTATAAAAGTGCTTTGGGACAGAGAGAAACAAGTCTCTAATATGATAATCTAAATTTTAAAATGTGAAGAAAAAAAAAAATACCCCATACTCATGTGCATGCTATATATAAAGGGGTACGCTTGGATACACAGATACTTTCCCCATTCAAAGCAGAACAACAAAAGAAAAGCCCACTAATGACTTTGTATGCATAGTTAATCTATGTGAACTGAGCTGCCACAGTGAGGTTATTAATAAAAACACAACCCAGATATCTTCAAAATGTAGCGATTTCACCAGTTATAAATTTCTTATAAAAAATGACAAGATTCATAGAAAAACAGTTATTTATTCTAATGTATCAATCAGTTTATCCTTACTCTATCAGAAAGCAGGTACTGGGAGGCAGTTTGACTCAAAGAGAAATATACTTTATAGGCAAACATATCTTGCTGATACAAATCATGAGATATAAGGAAATAACTTATACTGGAGACTTCAAGTGGGCTAGCACCTAGAATTTGAACCCAAGTTCAAAGAAATGCTCACCTTAAATATCTTCTGAATTACAGAAGAAAACCATAAAAATATAGTCGTCCCTCTATTCCTTTTATAGGTATCACAAATGGGATGTCTGATATTTTAATAAGAAAAATTTCTCTGTACAGCTCTCTAAATCTAGCACTTCTCAATTCAATGGAATTAATTTAGATATAGATCAAACTTTCTGCTAAAAGGAGTAAGAAATATACCGCATAGATGTAATACAGCACCTAATTAAACAGCACATCAAACTAAGGCCAAAAAAAATATCCTTAAACTCAAACCTCCAAATATGGAACATATAGATGCAATTTCTTGAAAAACTCATAAGGCCTGGCTTTCACCACTATTTAATTAAAAAAAAAAAAAAATCATAGAATCATAGAATATCCCAAGTTGGAAGGGACCCATAAGGATCATCAAGTCCAACTCTTGGCACCGCACAGGTCTACCCAAAGTTTAGACCACATGACTAAGTGCACAGTCAAGCCACTTTTTAAATTCAGACAGGCTTGGTGCAGTGACTACTTCACTGGGGAGCCTGTTCCAGTGTGCGACCACCCTCTTGGTGAAGAACCTCTTCCTGATGTCCAGCCTAAACTTCCCCCGCCTCAGCTTAACACCATTCCCGCGGGTCCTGTCACTGGTATTTACAGTGAATAGGTCACCTGCCTCTCCACTCCCCTTCGCGAGCAAGTTGTAGACTGCGATGAGGTCCCCCCTCAGCCTCCTCTTCTCCAGGCTGAACAGGCCAAGTGACCTCAGCCGCTCCTCATACGTCTTCCCCTCTGGGCCCTTCACCATCTTCGTCGCCCTCCTCTGGACACTCTCCAACAGTTTCACGTCCTTTTTGTACTGTGGTGCCCAGAACTGCACACAGTACTCGAGGTGAGGCCACACCAGCGCAGAGTAGAGCAGGACAATCACCTCCCTGCTGCTCTCCAGCTCTCTACGGGGCTGCTCCCCAGCGTCTCATTGCCCAGTCTGTACGTATAGCCAGGGTTGCCCTGTCCCAGGTGCAGGACCCCGCACTTGTCTTTGTTAAACTTCATGTGGTTGGTGATCGCCCAGCTCTCCAATCTGTCCAGATCTCTCTGCAACGCCTTTCCACCCTCATCCGAGTCCACAACTCCTCCAAGTTTGGTGTCGTCGGCAAATTTGCTCAGAACACCTTCTAGTCCTACATCCAAATCATTTATAAAGACATTGAAGAGGACTGGCCCTAAAATGGAGCCTTGAGGGACCCCACTAGTGACCATCCGCCAGCCTGATGTGGCCCCATTTACCACAACCCTTTGAGCCCTGCCTGTCAGCCAATTGCTCACCCATCATATGATGGTTTTGTTAAGTTGTATGCTGGACATTTTGTCCGGTAGGATCCTATGGGAAACTATGTCAAAAGCCTTGCTGAAGTCCAAAAAGATCATATCAGCTGGTTTCCCTTGATCTACTAGATGGGTGATCTTATCATAAAAGGAAATCTAATTTGTTAGGCAGGACCTACCCCTCATGAACCCATGTTGGCTGGGACCAATGACTGCATTGTCCCCCAGGTGCGCCTCAATAACTTCAAGAATCATCTTCTCCATAATTTTACCAGGCACTGACGTGAGACTGACAGGCCTGTAATTGCTAGGGTCTTCTTTCTTACCCTTCTTGAAAATTGGGACAGCATTTGCCAGCTTCCAATCTACTGGGACCTCTCCAGATTCCCAAGATTGTTGAAAAATAATTGAGAGAGGTCCCGCAATAACATCAGCCAGCTCTTTAAGCACCCTGGGATGGATCTCATCCAGACCCATGGACTTGTATGGATCCAGGTGGAGCAGCAAATCCCGCACACGTTCAGGGTCGGTAGGGAGTTTGTCATTCCCACCATCATGGTCCTCCCGCTCAGGGCACCCTGGGTCCTGAAGCCCATCATCAGCATTGAAGACAGAGGTGAAGAAGGCATTAAACGTCTCTGCTTTGCCTATGTCATTGTCTGTGAGGAGACCTTCCCCGTCCAGTAGCGGACCTATGTTTTCTTTGGTTCTCCTTTTTCTGTTCACATATCTAAAAAAACATTTTTAATTGTCTCTCACAGACACGGCCAGCTTCAACTCTAGTTGGGCTTTGGCCCCACGAATTTTCTCCCTACAAACACGAACAGCATCCCTGTATTCCTTCCTCGTCGCCTGACCCTCCTTCCAGTAGCCTTCCCCTTTTTTTTCCGCCTAAGCTCCAGTAGAAGATCCCTGGTCAGCCAGGCCGGCCTTCTGCCCTGCCTGCCTGCCTTCCGATATTTTGGAATTGTCTGATCCTGTGCTTTTAGGAGGCAGTGCTTAAAGACTGACCAGCACTGATGGATGCCTATGCCTTCAAAAGCAGCTTCCCAGGGGACCTTGCTGACTAGTTCCCTGAGCAGCCTGAAGTCTGCTTTCCCCATATCCAGGGCTGAAGTTTTGGTGGCAGTTTTCCTTCTGTCACCATCAATTCTAAACTCAACCACTTCATGGTCACTATGACCGAGATGGCCGCCAATTGCCACATCCCCCACAAGACCCTCTCTGTTCTCCAGCAACAGATCAAGGAGGGCACCTTTCCTAGTTGGCTCCCTTAGCACCTGCACTAAGAAGTTATCATCTAGGTGCTTTATGAACCTCCTGGACTTGCTCGTGTCAGCCGTGTGGTGATCCCAGTTGACGTCTGGCAAGTTGAAATCCCCCATAAGGACAAGGGGAGTTGATCTCGAGGCATCTCTTAGTTCTGCAAAGAAAAATTCATTGGCGTTGTCGTCCTGGGCAGGTGGTCTGTAATAGACTCCCACAACGACATCCCCTTTATTTGTTCGTCCCTTAATCCTTACCCAGAGGTTCTCAACTTTGCCATCCCCAACTTGAAGTTCCATGCAGTCCAGCCCCTGCTTCACATACATCGCCACCCCCCCCACCTCGCCTACCCTGCCTGTCCCTCCTGAAGAGCCTGTAACCATCTATTGCAACACACCAGCCACAGGACTCATCCCACCAGGTTTCGCTTATGCCAATGATGTCGTAGCTGTGGGACTGGGCCAAGACTTCTAGCTCATCCATTTTATTCCTCATACTGCGTGCGTTTGTGTAGAAGCACTTCAAATGCGCTTCCCTACACACAGCACCTTGTGGAGCCAACCAAAGGACCTCACTGGCACACAGTCCCTCTGATTCTAGCGCACCATCCCTTAGCTCATCACCGGCGTGCCTGGTTTTATCCCCTTCCCCCTTCGACTCTAGTTTAAAGCCCTATCTATTAGCCCTGCCAACTCCTGAGCCAAAATCCTTACCCCTCTCTGAGAGGGGCGCATCCCATCTGGTGCCAGCAGGCCTGGCGTCACGTAGACCTTCCCATGATCGAAAAACCCGAAGTTCTGTCAGTTGCACCAGTCCCAAAGCCACGTGTTAATGTGGTGAGCCCGCTTGTCAGCAGCGATCCCCCCTATCGGAAGGACAGAGGCAAACACAACCTGTGCCCCTGATCCTTTAAGTAGTCGCCCCAAAGCCCTAAAGCCCCTTTTGATTGCTCTCAGACTTCTCGTTGCTACCTTGTCATTACCAGCCTGAAAGACCAGTAGCGGGTAGTAGTCGGTGGGCCGTACCAGGCGCTTAACTTTCTTAGCGAAGTCTCTCACCCGAGCCCCAGGGAGGCAACAGACTTCCCTGTGGGTTGGGTCCAGTCGGCATATTGGGCCCTCTGTCCCTTTCAAAAGGGAGTCCCCCATGGCAATAACTCTTCTGTCTTTCTTGACAGACAATGTAGCAATGCAGGGGGTAGGTTGCCTTGCCTTAGGCACCCTGTCCAACTGAGACGGGCTTTCGTCTACTTCATTGTTCTGACTATGGTGTTCTAGAGCCTCATACCTGTTACATAAGGGTAGATGGGAAGGTGAGGTGGGCAGGGACAGGGCTCGCCTACCACCCCCAAACAGGAACCTGCCTCCATTCCCCCCCGTGGCCTAGGTCCCCTCTTACTGCCTGGTGGGATGAGGGGACTTTTGTCTTCTGAGTAGCAGGAGGCACCTGTGCTGCGGCAGGCTCCTGAGTCTGCCTCAGAGAGGGCAGAGCACACCTCCACCAGTCAATTTCCCTCTCTGACTCCCTGATGCTCCTGAGCCTGCTCACCTCCTCCCGAAGCTCCACTACCTGGCTGAGCAGCTCTTCAACCTGGGCACACCTGCCACAGGCATACCCCTCGCTGCTGCTGTCGGATACCAACAGAAGACTCGGGCACACCCTGCAGCCCAAGACCTGGACGGCGGTGTGTTTCCCCAAGCCCTCTGTCTGAGTAGCCACATCGGTGACCGCGGCTGGAGAAGCCGCAAGAGATGCGGAGGCCATGGTTTTCTGCCTGGTCGATACCATGGCCAGGTTTCTCGCAAGCAGGCTACCAGTACCGAAGGGAAAGACCGCTGTAAGACAGCGGCGAGGGGCCCTCCCTGCGCGAACTGCCGCGCGAACTGCCGCGCCACTCCCTTCTGCCGCGCCACGCCCTGTTTGCCCGCCCTGTTCGCCGGGCTCCCTTGGGGCTGCTTTTGAACGGCCGGGGAGGGGGCGCTGCTGGCTCCGCCTGCGCCTCGTCAGCCTCCCTCGCGAGGGCTGCCGGGTCCTGGCGGCTCCCTCGGCTGCTTCGAGTGGCCTCGATGCCGGAAAAAAAGCCCTGCCTGTCTCGATCCCCCGCTCCGCTGCAGAACGCGTCTGCCCCGGAGCCGATCGCCTCGGCAAGAGAACCAAAAATAACCAAAAAAGGAAAAGAAAAAAAAGTAATAAGGGTAGTGTTATAAATTAGTTTTGGTAGAAATCATTCCCGACATGTCGTGGGTAAGGTAGATTGAATTTCAATTTATTTGAGCAATTCAGCAAGCAGCGATAAGTAAAACAGCTCTGGGCGGCTGGGGAGTCTCCTGCTCCGCCAACGGCGCACACCTAAGACCGCCAGAGTCTTGGTTTATAGCCTAGTAGTTCCGGGTTTAGTAGTACCTCCTGGTGTCTTCTACGACTGCGCGGCCTGTTGCTAGGGGGTCTTTGTCAGTCCTCTGGTGGTCGTGGGGATGAAGATCGTCGTCTTCCTCTGCGTTGGGGTCGTGACTTTGCTGCGGTATCTGTGTTCCCATGCTGGTTTCTATTGCAATTGTTAACTTAACAGGAAGTTCCCATACTTGTTTTTTTCCTTCAACAGGATATTGGGGGGTATAAGCAGTCAACCGTTGAAACCCCCCTATCAGCAACATTTAATGAACAAGCAAGGCTTTACCCATTACAGGTAGGATCACACAGTCTAGTACCTAAGCTCTACTTGCTCAAGTCAGGGCTTTTAGCTCAGGCTGACCTTGCTTATATGTCAAAAAATGCTAGTGAAACTTGACATCAAAATAAACAGTAAAAACATATAGCTAGATGGTAGGTACATGTTCCTACAGTGATAAAACTTTTGAATTCTGAAATGATTTTAGTTGTAATAATAGGCACTTTTCAATAGATCGGGATCATTCATGGTTAAGATGAACTGAAAAACAATAAAAATCTTTAAATATACGACAGTTAGTTTTTCTTCCAGCCAGGCCATATATGTAAATGATATTATTACTATGGAAACACAGCACAAACAACATAGTTGGCAAATCTGCCTATTTTGGTATAAAATCATGAAAAAACTTAGCTTGCAGAAGGTATTTTCATTGCATTATTTTTAATTTACTGAATAATCTCTAGGATAAATCAAATCTATAGAAAGCACCAAAATCTTAAAGTTCTTAAAGTATTAAATTTCTTTATTATATTTTCATCTTAACTATTTCTGATCTTGCAAAGAAATTTGAAACATCTGTTCCTCAGCAATGTCACTTTAGCACATAGCCTACATTCATAATTTCAGACAAAAAGTCAAACTTAATACATATATAACAGAGATAGAAGCTTTACAGATTAAGTTCTGAAAACATGAACTGAAATAATCATTGTTCCTACTTCAGCAGACCTAGATTACTACTTTTTTTCTAACACTTTGCAGAGTACTCGATTTGTACTTCTTTTTTTTTCCATTTTTAAAATTTAAATAAATGCAATTTAAAACTTCAGACCATACACAGTGTATTAGAGCCAGAAATCATCAGCTTTGTATTTCCAGCTTTGTCAATGATTCAGATTTATCTTGTACAAATTTCTGATCATTCTTAAAACACTTTCTGCTTTCCTTAATGAGATACTGAATTTACATTTTTGTATAAACTATTAGAAGAAAAGGGTGGAAGAGATACTTAATGTACCTTTGCATTGAAAAAGACAAAATGTGTCACATACAAGGAAAACGGTACCTCAAAATCTTACTTACGAATTAAGTAGTAATTTCAAAATATTGTTTTCATGGTGAACGCTTCTTACTTTCCGAAACATCAGACTTTTATTTACTCACCTATGTTTTGTAACAGTGGTAGAAGACATAGCCCTTCGGGTGAGAGGCATATTCACAAATGATGTTAATGAAGGCATTTACATTTACTTGACTAACTCTTACTCCCTTCTCCACACTCCTACAAAGACAGAACTCGATGTTATGTGGTGGATCATGATGCGTCTTTTAAGTACCAGGCACAAAATAAAGTCAAGACCTGATTTGCTTACCGTGCTGAACTGAGGAAAAAAACACAACCTCCATGTATACACGTCATCTTTATACTGGAACACAGAGGAAGAAGATCTTTGCAAATGATGTTTTTCCATAAGAACTAGTTATTAATATGATTGGGGATGAAGGTCTAGCCCCCTACCCAACACTTTATTTGCAGTATTTGGAGGAAAAAAATGTTCAATCATGACTTGAACTCTGGGGAAGTCACTGGAAATCTGGACTTCCTTGGAATAAGGCTACATATTTTCACAGGTTCTATTAAGCAATTAAACATACAGATATAAAAAGCAGAGTTTTCCCTATGTTTGCAGATGTAATACAACACATTACTGATTAACGTAAAATATAGTTTTAAATGTACATAAAAAAATTAGGGTTTATAACTCCGTCATTAGCATGTTCTATGAACATTCTGGGCTGAATAAGTGTCCTTGTTTTGGCTGGGATAGAGTTAATTTTATTCATAATAGAATCACAGAATCACAGAATCATCTAGGTTGGAAGAGACATCCAAGATCACCCAGTCCAACCTCTTACCTAATACTAACAAGTCCTCCACTAAACCGTATCACTAAGCTCAACATCTAAACGTCTTTTAAAGACCTCCAGGGATGGTGACTCAACCACTTCCCTGGGCAGCCCATTCCAATGCCTAACAACCCTTTTGGTAAAGAAGTTTTTCCTAATATCCAACCTAAAACTCCCCTGGCGCAACTTTAGCCCATTCCCCCTTGTCCTGTCACCAGGCACATGGGAGAATAGACCAATCCCCACCTCGCTACAGCCTCCTTTAAGGTACCTGTAGAGAGCGATGAGGTCGCCCCCGAGCCTCTCCTCTTCTCCAGGCTAAACAACCCCAGCTCCCTCAGCCGATCCTCGTAAGACTTGTTCTCCAGGCCCCTCACCAGCTTCGTTGCCCTTCTCTGGACTCGCTCGAGCACCTCGATGTCCTTCCTGTAGTGAGGGGCCCAAAAGTGAACACAGTACTCGAGGTGCGGCCTCACCAGAGCCGAGTACAGGGAGACAATCACCTCCCTAGACCTGCTGGCCACACTGCTTCTGATACAAGCCAGGATGCTGTTGGCCTTCTTGGCCACCTGAGCACACTGCTGGCTCATATTCAGCCGACTATCAACCAGTCCTCCCAGGTCCTTCTCTGCCAGGCAGCATCCGGTACACTTGGAATTGACCGTCCCAGGGGTGGAAACACAGCCCTACCATTTGCCATGGACTGATCCAGACTGCACTGGAACAGGGGGGAGCCCCCGAACACCTGCAATACATTGATGACATCATTGTGTGGGGCAACACAGCAGAAGAAGTTTTTGAGAAAGGGAAGAGAATAATCTAAGTTCTTTTGAAAAACGGTTTGCCATAAAACACAGCAAGGTCAAAGGACCTGCGCAAGAGATCCGGTTCCTGGGAGTAAAATGGCAGGATGGACGTCACCACATCCCTATGGAGGTGATCAATAAGATAGCAACTATGTCCCTACCAAGTAAGAAGAAATAAACACAAGCTTTCCTAGGCCTTGTGGGATTCTGGAGAATGCTTGTTCTAGGCTATAGTCAGCTTGTGAGCACTCTATATCGAGTGACTCGAAGAGGAACTATTTCGAGCAGAGTCTTGAGCAACAATAAGTCTTTGAACAGATCAAGCAGGAAACAGCTCACGCGGTTGACCTTGGGCCTGTCCAGAGAGGACCAGCTGTGCAAAATGTGCTTTACACCACAGCTGGGGAGTGTGGCCCCACCTGGAGCCTCTGGCAGAAAACACAAGGAGAAATCTGAGGTCAACCTTTAGGGTCCTGGAGCCAGGGGTATCAAGGATCAGAAGCCCATTACACCCCGACTGAAAAAGAGATACTAGCAGCATATGAGGGGGTTTGATCCACTTCAGAAGTTGTTGGTACAGAAGCACAGCTCCTCTTGGCACCACGACTACCTCTGCTACATTGGATGTTCAAAGGGAGGATCCCCTCTTCATATCATGCAACTGACGCTACATGGAGTAAGTGGGTAGCGTTAATCACGCAGCGGGCTCAAACGGGGAAACCCAACGGCCCAGAAATTCTGGAAGAGATCATGGACTGGTCAGAAGGTAGAGGTTTTGGAGTATCACCTGAAGAGATGACTCAGGCCCAAGAGGCACCACCATATAATGAGTTATCAGAAGATAAAAAGCGTTATTATTACTCCTGGAGAGTCCAGCAGAGATGACTGGGGTCTGGAGCATCTCTCTTATGAGGAAAGGCTGAGAGAGCTGGGCCTATTTAGCTGGAGAAGAGAAGTCAAAGAGGGGATCTTATCAACGTATATAAATATCTTAAGGGAGTGTGTCAAGACAATGGGGCCGGACTCTTTACTAGTGCTCAGCGATAGGACGAAAAGCAACAGGCACAAACTGAAACACAGGATGATCCTTCCATCTGTATATGAGGAAAACCTTCTTTACTGGAAGGGTGAGAGAGCACTGGAACAGCTTGCCCAGAGAGGCTGTGGAGTCGTCTTCTCTGAAGATATTCAAAACCTGCCTCAGACAGGTCAGACAACAGGACTAATTTCCAAAACAACATCGCAGACACTGGGGTCAAAGAGCATGGCATTGAATGGGTTTATCACATCCCCTATCATTCACCAATCTCCAGGAAAATCAAAGAATACAATGGACTGTTAAAGACTACACTGAGAGCCATGGGTGCTGGGACATTCAAGCATTGGGCTACACATTTAGTAAAAGCCACCTGGTTAGTCAACACTGGGGGATCTACCAGTCGAGCTGGCCTTGCCCAATCAAAACTTTAACGCACTTTAAAAGAGGTTAAAGTCCCTGTAGTACACATAAAAAACATGCTGGGGAAGACAGCCTGGGTTATTCCTGCCTCAGGCAGAAGGCAAACCCATTCATGGGATTGCTTTTGTTCAACAATCTGGGTGCAACTGATGGGTAATGGGGAAGGATGGGACAGTCTGAAGTGTACCTGAAGGGGATTTGATTTGGGGTAAGAATAGCACATGATTTGAATTGTATGATGCCAACTATCGTATGATGCTGTAGGTCACCACTGCTATGGCTGCTATATGTCATATCAATGGTATTACAGTAAAAGTCATGCAAACTAAGAATGAATCTTGTAAGGAACTGGACAAATACAGCAGTGATGGAACCAGAGCTGGGTTCAGCATGCAACAGTCCAACACCACACACCATCTCTCCTGTCCAGAAGGACCACTGTGACAGATGGAGCCCAAAGTCATGGACTAAATGAAATCAATGGATATTTTAGAGGGATGGCCCATAGACTAAGGGAATGATATCTGTTTGCGTATATCAGAAGGATGGGAAGGATGGTCGTGATTAATGTGGCTGTATTGGAAAGTGTAGGACCTGAGCATGCTGTAAATGGTATGGAATAAAGGGTGGATATTTTCCTGGTTTTGGCTGGGATCACAGAATTACAGAATGGTTAAGGTTGGAAGGGACCGCTGGAGTTCATCTAGTTCATCCCCCATGCTCAAGCAGGGATGTGTAGAGCAGGTTGTCAAGGAGCAGGTCCAGACAGCTATTGAAGATCTCCAAGGAAGGAGACTTCACTACCTCTCTGGGAAACCCATTCCAGTGCTCCATCACCCATGCAGTAAATAATTGCTTCCTGATAGAGCTTCTGGGGGAAGAGTGGCTGGAAAGCTGCCAGTTGGAAAGGGACCTGGGGGTACTGGTGGATAGTTATCTGAATATGAATCAGCAGTGTACTCAGGTGGCCAAGAAGGCCAACAGCATCCTGGCTTGTATCAGGAATAGTGTGGTGAGCAGGACTAGGGAAGTGATTTTCCCCCTGTACTCGGTCCTGGTGAGGCTACACCTCAAGTACTGCATTCAGCTCTGGGGCCCACAGTATAAGAAGGACACGGACCTATTAGAATGAGTCCAGAAGAGGGCCACGAGGATGATCAAAGGGCTGGAGTATCTCTCCTATGAAGACAGGATGAAGGAGTTGGGGTTGTTCAGCCTGGAGAAGAAAAGGCTCCAGGAAGGCCTTATAGTGGCTTTCCAATACCTAAAGGGGGCCTACAGCAAAGCTGGGAAGAGCCTCTTGATCAGTGTAGTGATAGAACTAGGGGTAATGGTTTTAAACTGAAAGAGGGTAGATTTAGATTAGACATTAGAAAGAAGTTCTCTACTCAGAGAGTGGTGAGGCACTGGAACAGGTTGCCCAGAGAAGTTATGGATGCCCCATCCCTGGAAGTGTTCAAGGCCAGGATGGATGGGACTTTGAGCAACCTGATCTAGTGGGAGGTGTCCCTGACCATGGCAGGGGGATTGGAAATATATGATCTTTAAAGGTCCTTTCCAACCCAAACTACTCTATAATTTTCTTCATGGTAGCTCATATGGTGCTATGTTTTGGATTTAGGATGAAAATAATGTTGATAATACACCAATGCTTTAGTTGTTGCAGAGCAGCCTCCTCTGCTTATCATGCTGTCCTGCTAGCAAGGAGACTGGGAGTGCACAAGAAGCCGGGAGGGGACACAGACAGGACAGCTGACCCAAATGGACCAAAGGGATATTCCTTACCATATGATGTCATGCTCAACAATAAAACTGGAGGGAATTTGCTGGGTTAAACCACAGCAATAAATTTTTAAAGAAATATGCCATAAGGACATAGTAACCAACAAAGTAAAACTGCCTATACAAAAAGCATGCAGACTGAGTATTCTCTTCCCAAAACTGGGAATAACTGGCATTTAAAAGCATTGGAAGAACCCAAAACATTACCACAAGACTGATTCCTCTGAGGTACATACAAAGGATAAGAGAGGAATATTTGGAGTATATTTCAGTCTAGCTATTTCATTTTTCCTTTCCTCAGCAATATTAACACCGTTCACAGATTGGTCACGTGGTCAAGAAGCAAAGACCCTTAACTGCACTTCAGCTTGATTTTTGCCCATTTTCATTTCTCTTGGGATATCTTTTGCTTGCAAATAGAGAAGGACTTGGGGGTGATGTGAAGGTTGGAGGCCATCTTGGGAACAGCGATCACAAAATAACAGAGTTTTCGATTCCTGGAAAAGTAAGGAGGGAGGGTTAGCAGAACTGCCATCCTGGACTTCCGGAGGGCAGACTTTGGCCTGTTCAGGAGACTGGTTGGCAGAGTCCCTTGGGAGGCAGTCCTGAAGGGCAAAGGAGTCCAGGAAGGCTGGGTACTCTTCAAGAAGGAAAGCCTAAAGTCACAGGAGCAGGCTGTTCCCACGTGCCAAAAGACGAGCCAGCACATAAGAAGATCAGCCTGGCTGAACACAGAGCTGTGGCTAGAGCTCAGGAAGAAAAAGAGGGTTTATGAGCTTTGGAAGAAGGGACGGGCCACTCAGGAGGGCTACAAAGATGTTGTGAGGCTGTGTAGGGAGAAGATTAGAAGGGCCGAAGCCCAACTGGAGCTCAATCTGGCTATTGCTAGACAATTGCTAGACAATTAAAAATGTTTTTATAAATACATAAACAAGAAAAGGAGGACTAAGGAGAATCTCCATCCTTTTTTGGATGTGGGGGGAGACAAAATGACAGGAGATGAGGAAGATGCTGAGGTACTTATTGCCTTCTTTGCCTCAGTCTTTAGCAGCAAGACCAGTCGTTCTCTGGGTACTCAGCCCCTGAGCTGGCAGATAGGGACAGGAAGCAGAATGAAGCCCTCAAAATCCAAGGGGAAATGGTTAGTGAGCTGCTACTCCACTTAGATGTGCACAAGTCTATGGGGCCAGACGGGATCCACCTAAGGGGACTGAGGGAGCTGGCGGAAGTGCTCACCAAGATGCTTTCCATCATTTATAAGCAGTTCTGGCTATCAGGGGAGGTCCCAGTCGACTGGCGGCTAGCAAATGTGACGCCCATCTACAAGAAGGGCTGGAAGGAGGATCCAGGAAACTACAGGCCTGTCAGTCTGACCTCGGTGCCAGGGAAGTTCATGGAGCAGATTATCTTGAGTGTCATCACGCGGCACTTACAGGAAAACCAGGCAATCAGGCCCAGTCAGCATGGGTTTATGAAAGGCAGGTCCTGCTTGACTCACCTGATCTCCTTCTATGACAAGGTGACGTGCTTAGTGGACAAAGGAAAGGCTTTGGATGTTGTCTACCTAGACTTCAGTAAGGCTTTTGACACCGTTTCCCACAGCATTCCCCCGAAGAAGCTGGCTGCTCAAGGCCTGGACTGGTGTATGCTTCACTGGATTAAAAACTGGCTGGGCCCAAGGAGTCGTGGTGAATGGAGCTAAATCCAGTTGGAAGCCAGTCACTAGCGGTGTCCTCCAGGGCTCAGTATTGGAGCTAGTTCTCTTCAATATTTTTATCAATGATCTAGATGAGGGGATCGAGTTCACCCTCAGTAAGTTTGCGGACAACACCAAGTTAGGCGCAAGTGTTGATCTGCCAGAGGGTAGGAGGGTTCTGCAGATGGATCTAGATAGGCTGGACCAATGGACCAAGGCCAACTGTATGAAGTTCAACATGGCTAAGTGCTGGGTCCTGCACTTGGGGCACAACAACCCTATGCAGCGCTACAAGCTGGGAGATGAGCGGCTGGAAAGTTGCCTGACAGAAAGAGACCTGGGGGTATTGGTTGATAGTCGGCTGAACAGGAGCCAGAAGTGCACTCAGGTGTCCAAGAAAGCCAACAGCATCCTGGCTTGTATCAGAAGCAGTGTGGCCAGAAGGACTAGGGAAGTGATTGTCCCCCTGTACTCGGCTCTGGTGAGGTCGCACCTCGAGTACTGTGTTCACTTTTGGGCCCCTCACTACAGGAAGGACATGGAGGTGCTCGAGCGTGTCCAAATAAGGGCAATGAAGCTGGTGAAGGGGCTAGAGAACAAGTCTTATGAGGATCGGCTGAGGGAGCTGGGGTTGTTTAGCCTAGAGAACAGGATTCTCAGGGGAGACCTTATCACGCTGTACAATTCCCTTAAAGGAGACTATAGTGAGTTGTGGATTGGGCTCTTCTCCCGAGTGCCAAGTGATAGGACGAGGGGAAATGGCCTCAAGTTGCACCAGAGGAGGTTGAGGTTGCCTATTAGGATAAATTTCTTTGGCGAAAGAGTTGTGCGGCATTTGAATTGTCTGCCCAGGGAAGTGGTTGAGTCACCATCCCTGGAGGTCTTCAAGAAGCATGTAGATTTAGAACTTGGTAGCATAGTTTAGTGGTGGACTTCAGTACTAGGTTAAAGGTTGGACTAGATGATCTTAGAGGACTTTTCCAACCTGAATGATTCTATGATTCTATGACTGGTTATGAGAGCACCTTATCAAGTCTTCCTCAGGGTATTCTTCATGATACTGCTGAGCTGAACAGCTCACTGCTTCTTTTTTTTTCCAGATGAACTTTTTGCCATTTTTTCGAACTGATCTGACTTCCTGTACATCCAGATGAGGACGAAAGCAAAATCAAAGCAAGCAGTTGAAGCTCATTGACTGGAAAAGAGAAAAAGCAGCCTCTATTTCTGACATATTTGAGATGTAAATTTGCCCCAAGTATATCCTTGGGTGAAAACAGAAGTTTTACATATTCTCAGCTTCCTCTCCTGCCCTTTGCCAAAAAGACATGGAAAAAAAGAGCAGCCAGCCACTTTCTTCCACTGCCAGAGATGCAGAAGAAAAACAGGTATTCAAAGTGCTCCCTTTGTGTACTGTGACTACAAAGCCTCTTACCCTGGATCAACAGCAGGTATTCAAAATATGTCAAAACTAAACATTATAAAATGTGAATTAAAACATTTGAATATAATATAATTACCTATATATAATTAAGGTTACACTTCGGTTACACAATTTAAGAGTACGATGGCTACAAATTCAATTGTTCCCTAGCAATAAAAACGGTGTATAATTTTATATAACCTGCTAATGTGATGCCGATCTATAAGAAGGGTCGTAAGGAGGACCCGGGGAACTACAGGCCTGTCAGCCTGACCTCAGTGCCAGGAAAGGTGATGGAACAGGTCATCTTGAATGCAATCACGCAGCATGTGCAAGACAACCAGGGGATTAGGCCCAGCCAGGATGGGTTCATGAAAGGCATGGGTTCGTGACCGGGTGACCCGCCTGGTGGATAAGGGAAAGGCTGTTGACGTAGCCTACCTAGGCTTCAGCAAGGCCTTTGACACAGTCTCCCACAGTATTCTCCTGGAGAAGCTGGCAGCCCATGGCTTGAACAGGTATACTCTTTGCTGGGTAAAAAACTGGCTGGAAGGCCAGGCCCAGAGAGTGGTGGTGAATGGAGTGAAATCCAGCTGGAGACCGGTCACGAGTGGTGTTCCCCCGGGGTCAGTTTCGGGGCCCCTCCTCTTTAATATCTTTATTGATGATTTGGACGAAGGAATTGAGTGCACCCTCAGGAAGTTTGCAGATGACACCAAGTTGGGGGGAAGTGTTGATCAGCCAGAGGGTAGGAAGGCCCTGTGGAGGAAAATGGACAGGTTGGATCAAAGGGCAGAAGCCAGTGGGATGAGGTTCAACATGGCTTAGTGCCAGGTCCTGCACTTTGGTCACAACAACCCCGTATGACACTACAGGCTTGGGGCAGAGTGGCTGGAAAGCTGTGCAGAGGAAAAGGATCTGGGGGTGCTGGTCGATGCTCACCTGAACATGAGTGTGTTCGGGTGGCCAAGAAGGCCAATGGCATCCTGGCTAGTATCAGGAATAGTGTAGCCAGCAGGACCAGGGAGGTGATCGTCCCCCTGTACTCTGCTCTGGTGAGGCCTCACGTCAAGTACTGTGTTCACTTTTGGGCCCCTCACTACAAGGACATCGAGGCCCTGGAACGTGTCCAGAGAAGGGCTACGAAGCTGACGAGGAGTCTGGAACACAAGTCCTATGAGGAGAGGCTGAGGGAGCTGTCTGGAGAAGAGGAGGCTCAGGGGAGACCTTATTGCTCTCTATAACTCTACAACCATTCTATGATTCTATGACACAACTACCTGAAAGGAAGTTGTGGGGAGCTGGGGGTCGGCCTCTTCTCGCAGATAATGAGCGATAGGACAAGAGGGAATGGCCTCAAGTTGTGCCAGGGGAGGTTTAGGTTGGAAATTAGGAGACATTTCTTCTCAGAAAGAGTAGTCAGGCATTGGAAGGGGTTTCCCAGGAGGTGGTGGAGTCACTGTCTCTGGGTGTATTTAAGGAAAGGTTGGATGTGGTGCACAGGGACATGGTTTATTGGGTGATACTGGTGGTAGCAGGGTGGTTGAACCAGATGATCTTGGAGGTCTTTTCCAACCTTAATGATTCTATGATTCTATGAAAATTTAATGATGCTATATATGTGTGGAGAAATATTCAGACTTGTTAGTGTCATTGATAAGTACTAGCCTTGGGCAAAGGGGAACTGAGCAGCTTGTTCTTGCTTATCTCTTATACAAACTTTGTGGATGGAGGTCCACAGACTTGGTATAAGAGGTTGCTGAAGGAGAGAGTCTTGAGGGATGGCAAGATGACCAGGGTGCCCCAGTGAAACCTTTTGCTTCATTATTTTTAAAATGAATATTAAAGTTCACAGCCCTAAATATGTTAATGAGTTTAATGAAGTACATGGTAAACATATATGACTATAGTATTCAACTCTTCACCCAAATCATGCTAAATGTCGCCCCAGGGAGGGAACAGATAATGTTAGGATATAAAAGAGTGCTAGGAGTTAGTAAAAAAAAAAAAAAAAAAAAAAAAAAGAAAGAAGAAAGAAGAAGAAAGAAGAAATTAGTGTTAGGGAAAAAAATTTTTGTGAGGAAAAAAGAAGAGATGGGGGGGGGGGAAGAAGAAATTGGAAACCTAGAAGAGGCAGTTGACGAGTTGTGCTATTTCTCCTCCACCAAGACAGGGACATCTTCTTGATAAGCTCTGTGCCTTCACCCTTTGGTGAGGAATAGCCAGAATAGCATTTTGCTAGCACTATTATCATATATTAGCACTACTGCAGTAAGAGTATTTATCTACGGCAATTCCAAATCTGTTATATCTGTCGCCTTATTAAATATGTTCAACTTTGTTAAACTGTCTCAGTCAAAGTCCTTAACAGGGATCTGAAACAGGCAGACATCGAACTCTGATAAGACCTCTTTAACGCAACAGTATTTAAAGATGTTAATGAAAAGTTTTGGTGCATTTGTGTGCACTCCAGTTTCCTATGAAAAAAGGTACATCATTATGTTATGTACATCCGTGGTTCCCTTCGTAATTACTTCTGTACTTACTGGGCAATTTCAAATGGATTTCATAGAGAGGACAGAGTACTCAAAATAGTTACTTTACTAGAATCTTCATGAAAATAGGCAGCCAAGTAGAAGAGAGAGATCTGCAAATATCCCAACCAAGGGAAGGACTGCAGTCCAAACTCGGATCTTACTGGACACAAGTGGAGCCTTGTAAATACTTTCACAGAATAAAACAGATTTCCATGCTGCAGCCCATGGAGGAGCCCACTGTGGAGCAGGTGGATCTGACCTGAAGGAGGCTGCGGTCTGTGGACAGCCCCCGCCAGAGCAGACTCCGGGCCGGAACTCTAGCCCGTGGAGAGGAGCCCACACAGGAGCATGTGATCTGGCAGGAGCTGCTGCCTATGGGAGACCCATGTTGGAGAAGTTCTTGAAGAGCTGCTGCCTGTGGGAAGTCCACACAAGATCAGTTCGGGAAGGACTGTATCCCGTGGGAGGGACCCCATGTTGGAGCAGGGGAAGAGAGTGACCATGAAGTGGCAGAGACAGTGTTACAGACTGACCGCAACCCCCATCCCCCGTTCCCCTGCGCCACTCATGGGTAGGACGTTTAAGAGGGTGGATGAGGAGGGAAGATGTTTTTAGGTTTTTTTTGTTTGTTTGTTTCTCACTGCTCTAGCTTGTTAGTAAAATGTAATAAATTTTATTAATCTCCCTATGCTGAGTCTGTTTTGCCCATCATGATAACTGTTGAGTGATCTCCCTGTCCTTATCTCAACCCTTGAGCCCATTTCCTTGTATTTACTCCCCTTTTCCCTTTGAGGAGGGGGAGTGAGAGAGTGGTTGTGGTGGAGCTCAGCTGCCCAGCTTAGTAAAATCACCACGCTAGTGCTTATATCTTCCTATAGACCATCCCTAGAGACATGGCAAATCCATGGGAAACAAGACAATTAGCTCTGCCCATAGAACATCTTGCTAGGTAATAAATGCATACAGTTCCAAAGCTCTTTCTACAGTACCCACAGTTAACTTTCTATTTTTCTTAATTATCAAGGCTTAACTTAGTGGAAGTTACATGTGTAGATTGATATATAACAGCACAGGAATTTTAAATCTCATGACATACTGGAATCTACATTTAAACAGAGACTACTTATTGAAGCAGTCAACCTTTTTAACAAATACCAGTTCTCAGTTCACAGCTCTCTTCCTATTTGTGATCACATAAAACCCCCTTATAGAAATTACAAAAAGATCTTGAGAGGAATTAACACTTTATTCATACGCATTATGTTTTCCAATATGTGTATAAACTGGAAGCTATAAAAAAAGGATAAGCGTAATCAGATAGCTTGCCACAGATAAATTTGAGAACTTCCATTTTGGTACAAAAGACATTTCTTAGGACCATCTCATTGTTTTGTTTTCTGAAAACAGAGTATACAAGTTAGAACACACTGGATTATACATTTTGGTCTAGTGATATGACTGTAATGGAATTGTCTACATACTATATTTTCAAAGATCCACAATATTACATAAAACTGGTAGATAAAGTATTCAAGGCAGTTCTTACTGGATCCTTGATTTCTAAAAATTCAATATATTTACCTCAATATTTATAATTACAAATTGCAATAAATAATTGTAGAGAGGTTATCTCCTACCTATATTCCATTCTCACAGAGAACAACAATTCCAATTCTCGACAAATAAACAAAAGCCACCATTTATAAAAAGATCACATTAACATAAAAGCCAGACATTGAGATTTTTCA
Organism: Anser cygnoides; assembly: GCF_040182565.1. Lineage (NCBI taxonomy): Eukaryota > Metazoa > Chordata > Aves > Anseriformes > Anatidae > Anser > Anser cygnoides. Next base: position 9,493,239 of record NC_089911.1, read on the forward strand.
GTGTGTGACCAAAGTTGACCAAAATCATAATTGGGAAACCTTAATAAGTTGAATTTTCTGAGGACTGGTCCTCAGAATTCTTTTTAGCAAACAGATAAAAATAACAATTACTTTTTCTTTTTGCAGTAATACTTTTCCAAGTTCAATTTCTTGAAATGTGCAATTCATTGCAAAGATGTATACAAAACAATCCTCAGAGATAACAACATGGATGGCAATAAAAATAAAAATCTGAAATAGAACCTTCCAGAGGAGGATGCCAGCCCTAGAACTTAAAACCACTCTAGGGACGAGTTGATTGTAAGGGGTGAAATGAATCTCATCTATGGTATACTGCATCATTTTTCATAAGAATGACAGTAAAGAATTCTCCTATGAAAGCATTCTAGCATTCAGAATAATACTGTTGCTTGTGAAAAGCAAGAAGAAATGATAGACCAGATTTTAAATTACAAATGCATTTATATATGCATTTATATATGCATAAAATGCATAAAACACTGAGCATAAAAGAGAATGTAATGAAAGTATCAGTTTTGTTGTTAGGCAATATGAAAGTTAGAGTGTTTTTGTTGCTGTTGTTTAGAAGTATACAAATTGTATCTACACAGAACAATTAACTTAGATGATCATGTGCTGTGTTTCATGCACCCAGAAAGAATGTCAGACATTTGCAGTTGAATTTGCTTAATTCATTATTTTTTTAAAATGTTGAGGCCAGAATAAGGAAGGAGGAAAATAAACACTGCAAATCAAACTCAGTGACTCAATCTGAGCTGTCAAAAGACATTATTTCCATTAAAAGACTAATAATTATAGGGTTAATTCTAAAGTTACTTTACTTTAAATGTACCTGGGAAAAGAAATCTGCTGTAAATCAAGATGACCTTGTACAGAATAAAATAACCGCCTCGAATGATGCTTACAAGGCTGTTCATACACATATAGTTCTATTATGTGGCAAAAATTACTTTTCCTTATTTAGAAGAATGGATCTACTAGATTTTCTAATCCAAGTTTCTCAAAAAAAAAAGTTTTTATATTAGGTACTAAAACTCACAGATATTAAATGCAAAGAAGAAAAATTCACAACAGGTGAATTTGGAAACTTAAGTTGTTTAATATAATTGGCATCCAAATAAATGAACTGAAAAACAACTCAGTCTACACAATGTCACTTAAACCATTCTGTAAATTATTCTTTAATGTAGCTATAGGGAGCTGCAATCTCTGTTACATATAATTGAAGACAACACACATTTGTAAACAACAAGAAAAGGCTTAATTAAGGAAATAAAAATTAGCATATCAATTTCATTTGCAACTGTCACTTATTTTACTTTATATATTATAATTACTAATACAGAGAATGCTATCAATCCATCTAAGAACTTTTATTCATGCTCACTTTCTGGAGAGTCTTAACTCTTGAGAGACACAAAGCGTGCAATGAATATGACAAAGGGTATAGCTGGGATATTAATTATGAGTTAAAATGATGATCTTTCAGAAATGAGTGTGCACATCATTTACTGAGAAAGCATTCAAAAATCTGTCCTGTACTGTACATAAAAGTTTTCTAAGAATAACATAAGCTTCAATTCTGCAAACACAGACATACAGTATTTTTTCCACATCTACAGCTGTTATTTTGTTAAGAGTACATTTGAGAATCACATTATCTACAATGTTCAAATGTAAAACAAAGGAGAACTACTTACCTACACAAAGGAAATAATGAAACATGAGTAGACTACTATGAATACATTATTACCTTAAAATCCTAAGTTACAAAACTCTTAAATAGCATTGATGTTTTCATATTGTTAGCATTCCTCTAAACTTGTTAAAAAAACATTTTTTATTAAATATCAGCTCATGTTTATCTCCATACTTTTACTAGTTTTCATACAAGGCAAAGCTTCAGTCTGAAACTATACTTACATAGATTCAACATCTTTTTCTTTTTTCATTATTCCTGATAAAACAAAAGTCTTTCTCTTCCAAGGTTTTATCCCTATGGAAAAAAACATTTTTCATTTAAAGATCAGAGATGAGTATATATTTAGCAATGTCAAACACTGGTGCATACCAATATCGATACCTTTTAAATGCTGCCATAATTAATCACACAAAAATTTAACTGTGGAGGCACGTATGAAGGCAAATTAAGGGAACGCAAAATATCTGTAATATTATTTCAGTATGTTGTTAAGTAGCATACCAACAAAAAAATAAAAATAAAATATGGTTAAAGAAACACAATAATAAAATAAATCCTTATAAAAGTGATTTGCACTGTACATGCAACTTTTCATGTTGAATATGCTATACTGCCACTTATTTCATAGAAGAGCTATTGCTCATGGAAGTCCTGAATAACCAATGCACTTGAATCAGAAACTGAACCCTGCCTCTCTCAGCTACTGCAGTTCAACACCCTGTTCTTATTTCCCTGAGTGCTCCCAGTAGCTGCAAGCCCCTGTCTCTTCTAAGTAGTTTTCCTGGTTTCAGCTAGGATAGAGTTAATTTTCCTCCTAGTAGCTGGTAGGGTGCTGTGTTTTGGATTTAGGATGAGAAGAATGTTGATGACACACTGATGATTTAATTGTTGCAGAGCAGTGCTTACACCAAGCCAAGGACTTTTCAGCTTCTCGCTCTGTCCTGCCAGCGGGCAGGCTAGGGGTGCAGCAGGAGCTGGGAGGGGACAGACCCAGGAGGATGAAGAGGAAGATGTCTCAAAAACAACAGTAACTACCCGAAACCTATACCAGCGTGAGCTACGAGATGTGCGAAAAGATTTTGGTCGTTGTATAGGTGAGCAGCTTGTCACCTGGCTGCTCTGGTGCTGGGACACCGGAGCCAATTGTCTGGAATTAGAGGGCAGGGAAGCCAGGCGGCTTGGGATCCCTTGCTAGGGACGCAGGCATTGACAAAGCAATTGGAGATGGAGCAACACCTTATAGCCTCTGGAGGCATCTCCTGTCAGCTGTGAAGGAAAGGTATCCCTTCAAGGAAGAACTTGTATGTCTACCAGGCAAATGGACCACCATGGAGAAGGGAATCCAGTATCCGAGGGAATTAGCCATCCAGAAGGTGATTTATAGGGACCTAGACAACGAACAAATATCCACAGATCCAGATGAAGTCAAGTGTACACGACAAATGTGGCGGAATTTGTACGGAATGCACCATCATCATATGCCAGCTCATTGGCAATAATAACCTGGAAAGAACAGGAGGAACCCACAGCTGATGAACTGGCTAAACAGCTCTGGCAGTACAAAGAAAGTCTCTCCTCTTCCCTACACGAGTGCGTCTCGGCTGTGGAGAAACTTTCTGAAGAGTTCTACCAACTTAAAGACGCACAGAAGTATAAGGCTTTAGTAGACACCGGTGCACAGTGTACTCTAATGCCATCAAGCTATAAAGGGCCAGAACCCATCTGTATTTATGGTGTGATGGGGGGATCCCAGCAGTTAACTGTATTGGAGGCTGAAGTAAGGCTAACTGGGAATGAGTGGCAAAAGCACCGTATTGTGACTGGCCCAGATGCTCCGTGCATCCTTGGCATAGACTATCTTAGAAGAGGATATTTCAAGGACCCAAAAGGGTTCCGCTGGGCTTTTGGCATAGCTGCCTTAGAGACAGAGGACATTAAACAGTTGTCTACCTTGCCCGGTCTCTCGGAGGGCCCTTCTGTTGTGGGGTTGCTGAGGGTTGAAGAACAGCAAGTGCCGATCGCTACCACAACTGTGCACCGGCGGCAATATCGCACCAACCGAGACTCCCTGATTCCCATCCATAAGCTAATTCGTCAACTGGAGAGCCAAGGAGTGATCAGCAAGACTCATTCACCTTTTAATAGCCCCATATGGCCAGTGCGAAAGTCTAATGGTGAGTGGAGACTAACAGTGGACTATCGTGGCCTGAACGAAGTCACGCCACCACTGAGCGTTTTGCCATAAAACAAAGTCAAAGGACCTTCACAAGTGATTCCATTTTTAGGAATAAAATGGCAAGATGGACGTCGTCAAATCCCAATGGATGTGATCAACAAAATAACAGCTATGTCTCCACCAACTAGCAAAAAATAAACACAAACTTTCCTAGGTGTCGTGGGGTTTTGGAGAATTACACATTCCAAATTACAGTATGATTGTAAACCCGCTCTACCAAGTAACCCGTAAGAAGAAAGATTTCACATGGGGCTCTGAGCAACAACAAGCCTTTGAACAAATTAAGCAGAAAATAGTTCATGCAGTAGCCCTCGGGCCAGTCCGAACAGGACCAGATGTAAAGAATGTGCTCTGCACTGCAGCTGGGGAGAATGGCCCCACCTGGAGCCTCTGGCAGGAAGAACCTGGGGAAACTCGAGGTCGACCCCTAGGGTTTTCGAGTTGGGGATACAGAGGATCTGAGGCCCACTACACTCCAACGGAAAAAGAGATCTTGGCAGCATAGGAAGGGGTTCGATCTGCTTCGGAAGTAGTCGGTACTGAAGCACAGCTCCTCCTAGCACCCCGATTGCCGGGGGATACTAGGCTGGATGTTCAAAGGAAGGGTCCCGTCCACACATCATGCAACTGATGCTACATGGAGCAAGTGGGTTGCACTGATTACTCAGCGGGCTCGAATAGGAAACCCCAGTCGCCCAGGAATCTTGGAGGTGATTATGGACTGGCCAGAAGGCAAATACTTTGGGATATCATCAGAGGAGGAGGTGGCCCGTGCTGAAGAAGCCCCACTGTACAACAAGCTACCAGAAAATGAGAAGCAATATACACTGTTCACTGATGGGTCCTGTCGTATTGTGGGAAAGCATCGGAGGTGGAAGGCAGCTGTATGGAGTCCTACACGACGAGTTGCAGAAGCTGCTGAGGGAGAAGGTGAATCGAGCCAATTTGCAGAAGTGAAAGCCATTCAGCTGGCTTTAGATATTGCTGAACGAGAAAAGTGGCCAGTTCTCTATCTCTATACTGATTCATGGATGGTAGCAAATGCCCTGTGGGGGTGGTTACAGCAATGGAAGCAGAACAACTGGCAGCGCAGGGGCAAACCCATCTGGGCTGCTGCATTGTGGCATGATATTGCTGCCCGGGTAGAGAACCTGGTTGCAAAGGTACGCCATGTAGATGCTCATGTGCCCAAGAATCGGGCTACTGAAGAACATCAAAACAACCAGCAGGTGGATCAGGCTGCTAAGATTGAAGTGGCTCAGGTGGACCTGGACTGGCAACATAAAGGTGAGTTATTTATAGCCCGATGGGCCCATGACACCTCAGGCCATCAAGGTAGAGATGCAACATACAGATGGGCTCGTGATCGAGGGGTGGACCTGACCATGGACACTATAGCACAGGTTATTCATGACTGTGAAACATGTGCTGCAATCAAGCAAGCCAAACGGTCAAAGCCTCTTTGGTATGGAGGACGATGGCTGAAATATAAATATGGAGAGGCCTGCCAGATTGATTACATCACACTCCCTCAAACCCGCAACGGCAAGCGCCACGTACTTACAATGGTGGAAGCAACCACCGGATGGCTGGAAACATATCCTGTGCCCCATGCCACCGCCCGGAACACTATCCTGGGCCTTGAAAAGCAAGTCCTATGGCGACATGGCACCCCAGAGAGAATTGAGTCAGACAACGGGACTCATTTCCGAAACAACCTTATAGACACTTGGGCCAAAGAACATGGTATTGAGTGGGTGTATCACATCCCCTATCATGCTCCAGCCTCCGGGAAAGCTGAATGATACAATGGACTGTTAAAGACTACACTGAAAGCAATGGGTGCTGGGACATTCAAAAATTGGGATGCACATTTGGCAAAGGCCACCTGGTTAGTCAATACCAGGGGATCTGCCAACCGAGCTGGACCTGCCCAATCAAACCTGTTACGCACTGTAGAAGGGGATAAAGTTCCTGTAGTGCACGTAAGAAACATGCTGGGTAAAACAGTCTGGGCTACTCCTGCCTCAGGAAAAGGCAAACCCATTCGTGGAACTGCTTTTGCTCAGGGACCTGGATGCACTTGGTGGGGAATGCAAAAGAATGGGGAGGTCCGATGTGTACCTCAAGGGGATTTAATATTGCATGAGAATAGCCCATGAGTTGAATTATATTATGTTAATTATTATATAATGCTGTATGTCATCACTACCATGTTTGCTATATGTCAATGTCCTATTAATGGTATCACAGTAACAGCCACGCAGATAATAATGAACGAATTCTGATAGAAATGGACAAGCACAGAGAGGTGATGGAAGGAGAACGGGCTTCAACGTGTGACAATCCAACATCACACAACATCTCTTCTGCCCTGAAAGACTGCTGTGACAGATGGAGCCCGAAGTCAGTCACGGACTATGCAAACTCAGTGGACATTCTATATACCATAGATGAAAATGGTGATTAATTGGAATGTATTGGAAAGGGTGTGACCTGAGCATGACATGAATGGTATGGAATAAGGGGTGGATATATGTCCTGGTTTCAGCTAGGATAGAGTTAATTTTCCTCCTAGTAGGTGGTAGGGTGCTATGTTTTGGATTTAGGGTGAGAAGAGCGCTGATAACATGCTGATGTTTTAATTGTTGCAGAGCAGTGCTTACACCAAGCCAAGGACTTTTCAGCTTCTCGCTCTGTCCTGCCAGCGGGCAGGCTAGGGGTGCAGCAGGAGCTGGGAGGGGACAGACCCAGGACAGCTGACCCAAACTGGCCAAAGGGGTATTCCATACCATCTGACGTCATGCTAAACAATATATAGGGGTGGCTGGCCGGGGTGGGGGGACGGCTGCTCGGGGATAGGCTGGGCATCAGTCAGCGGGTGGTGAGCAATTGCATTGTGCATCACTTGTTTCATACACATTATGAGTATGTGGGAATGGAAATGTTGTTTTTGCAGTGTTACATTGTATAGAAGGAAGGAATGTGGTATTGAAATATGCTTACAGTGATAAGAAAGCTTAACAGAAAACCTTGTAAAATGCAGACAGCCGGACTCCTTAGAGCAATTAGGTGAAAATCACGGTGTCAAGTCAAATCAGATAAGTGATGAAACATTACCACTTCAAACAGTAAAAAAGTCAAAAGAAGCTTGAAATTTAACAGGCCAGCAACTGAAGGCCAGGCATTGTCTGTGAAGCATCAGATAGATTGTGAACCTGGATTACCCACTCCAGTGGGGAAACAGGGGAGGGTCCTGTCATCAAAAAGTATATAAACTGTGTTTTTGGAACTAGTGGGCGCGCTCTCCTGCTTGTGGGGCGCCCGCCATTGCAATCGCGAATAAATTACTACTTCACTGAGATCCTCGCCTGAGCCTAAGTTATTGGCTACGGAGTGTTTCTCACAATCTGGGGGCTCGTCCGGGATCCAGTCACCTACCGGGGAGCCCCACCGCCGCAGCAGCAGGAAGGCATGCCCCGCTGATTTCAGCGGTCCTGTGCATCGACGGTGGCGGTTCTGCGGAGAGCTGACAGAGGGCCCGAGACTGATTAAAGAGGCAGGATCCATGAAGTAGTGGGGAAAAGGAAGAAGGTAGGCACTCAGGGTTTTAAGAATTGATCCGGTAACTCTGTGCACAGACCAAGGTAAGAAATATTAAGTATTGCTTTGGGGGTCGGGTGAGACTCTGTGTGATGTGTGATGTGTGATTGAGACGTACTTTTGTACGAAGCGAGTGTGGAGTCCTGATCCGCGGTTCCGTAGCTCCGTGAGGGGCGCGGACGGAGACGGACGAAGCGTGAGATAAGGGAGAGAAAGGAAGAGTCTCGGGAAATTTGGTGTATGGTAAGCCCTTGCACTGGGAAGTGCTTGGCAATACACCAGGGAAATTTGGTGTGCGGTAAGCCTTGCACGGGGAAGTGCTTGGCAGTACACCAGGGAAATTTGGTGTGCGGTAAGCCTTGCACGGGGAAGTGCTCGGAAGTACACCAGGGAAATTTGGTGTGCGGTAATCCTTGCACAGGGTAGTGCTCGGAAGTACACCAGGGAATATGGTAAACTCATAGGTGTGCGGTAGCCCTTGCACGGGGAAGTGCTTGGCAGTACACCCCCATTTTCCAGAATAGGAAAAATGGGAAATATGAGTTCCAGGGGACAGGGAGATATCCCTGGGGGAGTGCCTACCAAAAGTTCTTCCTGAAGAATTATAAGAAATTGGAAAAATAATCTCAAAATTGGAGGAGATGGTAAAATAAATAAATAAATAAATATGGTTAAATATTGTGTATTAGTCTGGACAAAAGAACCAATTAAGGAAACAGCAGTATTTTGGCCAAAATACGGGCCTGATGAAAATTCAGGCTTGAAATTTATGTGTAAACAATAAGATTCCTTTTTTTTTTTTGGAGGAGGAGCCAAGTTATGCTCCCTATAATCCTAATATTGCACCGGAGGCAGCAGCAGTCGCTCCAGGAAAGGAGACAGGGACTGCAATTAACACTGTCCCTAGAGAAGAGCGTACTCTAGGCTCTGGCAAGAATTAGAACAAGGTAGAAGAGGTACTGAGAATTTTGCCTTCCCTGATACTAACAGCACTAACACTAACTGTGTATCCTCTTAAGTGAACTTCCCCCCCTCCTTACCAGCAGAGAGGTTAGGAGTTTCCTAGGACCTAACTTATACTCTTGGGGAGGGGGAATTATGTATATAAATATGTTGTTTACAGGGAAAGAAATGGGAATGATCAGGAGGAGAGCTGCTATACAAAAATGGGAAAGAACTCATCCTCCAGGACCAGGGGTAATACCGGCAGGGCAGAAATAACCACTTGCCGATCCTGGCTGGAAGAATAATAGTGTGCAACACAGAAATCATATGAGAGACTTGGGGTCAGAATGAGAAAGTACTTGGGGATGAATCCTGAGGACCCGGTATCCCAAGGGCTCTTGAAAGTTCATTTTGTGATTGAAGCCTGGCAAGATGCACAGAAAATGCTCCAGAAGGTGGGGGGGATGTAGTGAACAGTCACTGGGGGGCCCTCCTGTGGGAGGCCCTGAACGTGTGTGTCAAGAGGGGAGATGAGAAGGAAAAGCAGAGAGTGAAACTAATGGTATTGACAGTGTAGCAGGTAGTCAGGCAGAGGGTTGGAGAAAGAGGAAGAAAATCTTCAGGGGAGTCAGGGCCAGGATGGAAAAGAGAGGAAGAGAGATGAAGGAATGGCAGGCAAGGAAAGCTACCCGTGTTGTGGCCTGAATCTTAGCAGGGACAGGCTTTGATGGGATGTTTTAAGTGTGGGCAGGCTGGCCACTTCAGGTAGGAATATCCGGAGTGGAAGAAGGAGGAGAGAAGGAAAATGGGATGAGGGAGAAAGGTATGGAATTAAGTTGGCTAATGACTGAGACTTTGGTGAAAGTACAGGCTGGAGAAAGATAAGAAGAAGTGTTAAAAAGGGTTATTGAAGGTGTTAAAGGTGTGGTATGTAATGTTTGACAGAGCTGTTTTTTGAATGAGTTGGGAAAGTTGAATGAGCAGGGAAGGAGGATGTAGGCACTATCTAAGTAACAGTCTAGAAGTTTTGGTATATTTGCTGTGGTGTTTGGTCAGTTTCCCAAGTATCAGGGAGGGGCGGGACAGGGGGGGCAGCATGCTCCACCAGGGGCCTCTCCACAGGCCACAGGGGGCTTTGGCTCCGGCGCCTGGAGCGCCTCCACCCCCTCCTTCTGTGCTGACTTTGGTGTCTGCGGGGAGGTTTCTCACTCCTCGCTCTCCCAGCTGCTGTTGAGCAGCAGGTTTTTGTTTGTTCGTTTGTTTGTTTTCGTGGATGTGCTCTCACAGAGGCACGGACTGTGTTGCTCATGGCTTGGCTCTGGGCAGCGGTGGGCCCCTCTGGGGCCGGATGAAATTGTCCCTTATCTGCCACGGGGTGGTTTCTGGATTCTCCTCGTGGGGGCTGCCACTGCAGCCCCCTCCCAAACCTTGCCATCAAACACAATACACAGGGGCAGCTAGGTCATTACTGGCCTGTAAAGTATCAGGGATTAAATTAACTAATGAAACCCTAACAAGTGATGGGGGTAGAAGGGGCTGGGATAACAGTGCCACCTTTGGGGGATACCAAGCTGAGACTAGGGGATAAAATGATCTCTGGGCAATTATTGTATGTGCCCAAGGCAGGGACTAACTTGTTGGGAAGGGATTTGATGATGAAATTGGGCATTCAAATAGTAAATTGTTAGACTGGAATAACAGTGGTATTAATGGAGTGCTCTCAGGCCCTGAGAGCAAAGATATATTCACCTCTGACTGGAAACACTCAGAAGTGGGGGCGGAAGCAACAATACATATGGACAGTTTTACCTCAGGGGTTTACAGGGCCACCAATTTATTTGGGCAAAGTTCTAGAACAGATTTTGGAGCAATTCCAACCTCCCAAGGAGGTGTTACTGTTACAAGTATGTGTATGATCGTTTATTGTCAGGACAGGAGAAAACAGTTGTGAAGGAAGCTACTAACAAGCTATTCAACTTTCTGGGAAAGCAGGGCTTGGGAGTATTGAAAAATAAATTACAATACGTAGAAAGAGAAGTCAGGTATTTAAGGCATCTAATGTCTGAGGGAAAATGGAGAATAAATCCAGAGAGGATTCAGGGAATTGTTGAAAACTAAGAAAGAACTAAAAAGTTTTAAGAGAAAGATTTTTTTAAGGAATCAGGAGCCACGAAGCCTGAGGGAAAATGGATACTCCCTGATGGGAGAGAAATGCTGAATAAAGCACCAATGAGGCAAATATGATGTTTTACATCAAGAGAGTCATTGGGAGATGCAAGCAATGTGTGATGCTGTGCTAAGAAAGTATGTCTGTGTAGGAATATACACTTCAGTGAAGCAAATATGCAGAGGATGTACCATATGTCAAAAGGCAAATAAAAAGGTCATCTGTAACTCACCTAGAGGGGGACGGGAGCCAGGGATTCGACCTTTACAAAGTATACAGGTAGACTTTACTGAGTTACCTAAAGCAGAGAGACTTAAGTACTTGTTTGTCCTAATTGACCACGTGATTGGATGGGTGTAAGCTTTCCCCTCTGTATCTGCCACTGCAAACACGGTGTCTAAGGTATCACCGGAGCAAATAGTCCCTAGATATGGGATAGCTGAAAACATTGATTCAGATCAAGGAAGACATTTCACTTCACAAGTACTGCAAGGGTTAATGCAGGCCTTAGAGATTGAGTGGGATTTTTACACCCCCTGGCACCCCTCCTCTTCTGGGAAGGTAAAATGAATGAACCAGACATTAAAGAAGCAATTAACTAAATTAGTGTTAGAAACTGAACTTCCTTGGGTAAAATGCTTACCTTTAGCACTCCTCCAGGTTCAAACAGCACCAAGAAAGGATATAGGAATTTCACCGTATGAGATGCTGTTTGGATTACCCTATCTGGGCAGAAGGGATGAGATACCGCAATTCGAAATGAGAGTATTCTTAAGAACTGTATTCTGGGGTTGTCCTCTTCTTTGTCATCTCTCAGGACCCGTGGGAAATTGGGTCCTGATTCACACCTGGAAAGGATCAACTCCGGCCTGAATGGGAAGGACACTTCCAAGTACTACTAACCACTGAAAAAGCCATAGGAACTGCGGAAAAAGGTTGGACTCACTATACTCGAGTGAAGGCATCCGTCGACCCTAGTACCTAGGAAGCTGTTCCTACAGAAGACTTGTTGGAAACTGAAATCGAAGAGAAAAATCTCATAGTGGACGCTGAGCGGGATAAAAGTTTACAATTTGTTGTGGTTTAACCCGGCTGGCAACTAAACACCACACAGCCGTTCGCTCACCCTCCCCCCTCCCTCTCTGGGATGGGGGAGAGAAACAGGAAAGTGAAGCCTGTGAGTTGAGATAAAGACAGTTTATTAAGACAGGAATATAATAATAACAATAATAATAATAGTGATAATGATAATAGTATTAATAATAATAATGTGTATGAAACAAGTGGATGTTTGTGCGTCGTCTAGGTCCTTATCAATTACTTCTCGTACTGCTAATTCCCTCAGGTACTGAATTCCCTTCTCCATGGTGGTCCATTTGCCTGGTAGACATACAAGTTCTTCCTTGAAGGGATACCTTTCCTGCACAGCTGATAGGAGACACCTCCAGAGGCTGCGAGATCGTGCTCCATCTCCAATTGCTTTGTCAATACATGCGTCCCTAGCAAGGGATCCCAGCTGCCTGGCTTCCCTGCCCTCTAATTCCACACAATTGGCTCCGGTGTCCCAGCACCAAAGCAGCCAGGTGACAAGCTGCTCACCTATGCAGCGACCAAAATCTTTTCGCAAATCTCGTAGCTCACGCTGGTATAGGGTTCGGGTAGTTACTGTTGATTTTTCGACATCCTCATCCTCATCTTCATCCTCCTGCACCTTTGATGGCCCAGCCTCATCTTCTCTATACCCAGACCTAGCAGAAGACTGTCTGCGTTCTAAACGACCTGAGTCTCTATACCATTTTTTCACCTTGTCTACAGGGGCAACTTGCACTGCTACAGCTCGTTTCTCTAACCCAGACACAGGGTCTGCCACAGGGGTTGGAATACCCTCTGCGGGGTCAACTTGCACTGCTACAGCTCGTTTCTCTGACCCAGCCACAGGAGTGGGAGCAGCTGCACGAGCTGGGGCAGCTGCAGGAGCTGGAGCAGCTGCAGGGGCTGGAGCTGGAGCGGCTGCAGGAGCTGGAGCTGGAGCGGCTGCAGGAGTCGGAACGGCTGCAGGAGCTGGAGCTGGAGCGGCTGCAGGAGCTGGAGCCGGAACGGCTGCAGGAGCCGGAACGGCTGCAGGAGCTGGAGCTGGAGTAGCTGCAGGAGCTGGAGCGGCTGCAGGAGCTGGAGCTGGAGTGGCTGCAGGGGCTGGAGCTGGAGCGGCTGCAGGAGCCGGAACGGCTGCAGGAGCTGGAGCGGCTGCAGGAGCTGGAGCTGGAGTAGCTGCAGGAGCTGGAACTGGAGCGGCTGCAGGAGCTGGAGCGGCTGCAGGAGCTGGAACTGGAACGGCTGCAGGAGCTGGAGCTGGAGCGGCTGCAGGAGCTGGAGCTGGAGCGGCTGCAGGAGCTGGAGCGGCTGCAGGAGCTGCAGCTGGAGCGGCTGCAGGAGCTGCAGCTGGAGTGGCTGCAGGAGCTGGAGCTGGAACGGCTGCAGGAGCTGGAGCTAGGTTGCTAGTAGCATCAATTGCAGCTCGATAGGCACAAGCCAGACCCCAGCACGCTACAGTGATTTGTGTCACTTTGGAACTGCCAGAGTCATGACACCTTTTTTTCAAGCATTCTGCCAGCTTTTTAGGATTTTGCAGTTGTTCAGGGGTGAATGTCCAAAACACTGGAGGTGACCACTGCTCTAGAAACCTGCCCATATCCTCCCACACTCCCTGCCACTCGCAACTATCCCGCCTCAAGACAGATCTCCGGATGAGATTCCTAAGTAGTTGTTTAACCCTCCACAAAATCTGAAGCGCATTCAGGAGACATAACAACAAGAGCAGGCTGGTCTGAGTATCCCAAGGATATTCAACATCTCGGAGAACCACCGTAACTAACTCGGGGGATAAGAGGGTGGTGGTGAAGGAGAAAGGGAGAGTGAACAGGTAGGGAAACATGTCTTCCCCTGTCCCCTTCACAGATTGGCTCCCGAACGAAAACAGGCAATAGGTGTAATTGCTAATAGTTTCCGAGATATGGGTTCCAAAGTATAGAGTCGACGTCAGTGCTGAGTACAAATACCAGGTTAAAGTCGTGACCAGATATTTCATCATTTCATAAGCCATTGCTACACCGCACAGTACCATAACAATCTTAAACCAGGGCCCGGAAAGGATAAACAGTCCAACAGGGAGCACATACAGAAAGTAACGCACCATAAAACTCAATTTGGAATACAGGTACAGCAGACTGGAGATTAAGGCAATCAACATCGTGACTAGCAACTATTAAGCAGGTCCAATACTTATACCAATTTTAGTTTAACACACTCTGGTCAGATTTGTCGATATCTCAACCCTTCGGGCCCCACGTTGGGCGCCAAAAGGACTGTTGTGGTTTAACCCGGCTGGCAGCTAAACACCACACAGCCGTTCGCTCACCCTCCCCCCTCCCTCTCTGGGATGGGGGAGAGAAACGGGAAAGTGAAGCCTGTGAGTTGAGATAACGACAGTTTATTAAGACAGGAAAATAATAATAACAATAATAATAATAATAGTGATAATGGTAATAGTATTAACAATAATAATGTGTAAGAAAACAAGTGATGCACAATGCAATTGCTCACCACCCGCTGACCGATGCCCAGCCTATTCCCGAGCAGCCGGCCCCCCCACCCCGGCCAGCCACCCCTATATATTGTTTAGCATGACGTCAGATGGTATGGAATACCCCTTTGGCCAGTTTGGGTCAGCTGTCCTGGGTCTGTCCCCTCCCAGCTCCTGCTGCACCCCCAGCCTGCTCGCTGGCAGGACAGAGCAAGAAGCCGAAAAGTCCTTGGCCTGGTGTAAACACTGCTCTGCAACAATTAAAACATCAGCATGTTATCAGCGCTCTTCTCATCCTAATCCAAAACATAGCACCCTACCAGCTACTATGAGCTACTTAACTCTGTCCTAACTGGAACCAGGACAACAAAAAAAAAGAAAAGGGGGGAATGGTGGGAATAAAAATGTTTTTGCAGAGTTACATTGTTTAAAGGTAAGGAATAGGGTATTGAGATATGCTTGCAGCGATAAGAAAACTTAGCAGGTGACCTTGTAAAATGCAGACAACCAGACTCCTTAGAACAATTAGGTGAAAATCACGGTGTTAAGTCAAGTCAGATAAGTGAAGAAACATTACCACTTCAAACAGTAAAAAAGTCAAAAGAAATCTGAAATTTAACAGGCCGGCAACTGAAGGCCATGCATTGTCTGTGAAGCATCAGATAGATTGTGAACCTGGATTACCCACTCAGTGGGGAAACAGGGGAGGGTCCTGTCATCAAAAAGTATATAAACTGTGTTTTGGAACCAGTAGGTGCGCTCCTGCTTGTGGGACGCCCGCCATTGCAATCGCGAATAAATTACTACTTCACTGAGATCCTCGCCTGAGCCTAAGTTATTGGCTACGGAGTGTTTCTCACAAAAACAAACAAACAACAAAAAAAACACTTAAAACAATCCCCTAAACAAAATAAATTACAACAACATAGGAAGCCTTTGTGACCGCAATACTGCATTAGAATTGGTTTAAGTAGTATGGCAAAAATGGGAAAAGCCTGAGCCATATTTTGACATTTGTCATTTAAGTTACACAGTCATTAGTGAACCAAACCCAAACCATCGCAAATTCAGAGGCTTAGCCAAAGTATAATTATAAGAATCATTAAAATTCCCTGGCAGTTGTGCATTAGGCTTATAAATCACTGTAGGTCTTATTTTTGTAGAAGTTTGTTTCTCAAAAGAACAACTGCATTTTAGTCTATTGGAATACTTTCAAGTTTTACAAATTTACATGCTGAATACACTTCACTGCTCAGTTTCAGGTCCTATCCACTATGCTGTTCTGTAAATAACTATGCTACAACAACTCACCTTCAAGTGCGCTGGATGTTTTACATTCTTCAAATTCAATAAAGCCTTAAAGAAACGACAGTGAAGTTATTAGGTTAAATATTATGTTAAATTTAATCTCAAATGAAGGTCAAACCCTAAGATATTTTAACCACTATTAATATTTCCTGAAAATACTAGATAATCTAATTTAAAATGTTGGTGGTAACTGAAAACGATTGCCCTGTCAATGGTCAAACAGATTGCAAACTCATGTGTACAGCAAATCATTAAATATTTTCACTTTCATACTGAAAACGTAAAATACTAGTGCACACTCTCCAAATACAATTTAATTGCCTGTTATTACTGAGACAGGGAACATGATAAAGGATGTTGATTCCTAGGTCTTAGCTAGCACAGTTGTCTGTTAACGACCCAAAGATAAGAGAATAAAAGACTATGCATAGATAATGGTACCAGCAAGAACTGGCTTGACTGCTGAAGTCTGTCCAAGACAGGAAAGGCCAGAAGATTAGCAGCAGGGAAGACTTCTGGCCTTCAGCAAAAGACCAACAGAGCACCCTGGGTGACCACCCAAGGACTCCAGTACGCATATGAATAGAGACGGGAACCTACGTTAATGATTCTTTGGAGACCTGATGAATATACAAGAGACTTACGGGAAATTAAATGAAATGAATATGTATTTGTCCCACTAATATAAGCACACTGCCAGTAACCCTTGGTGCGCAAGTTAGGTCGATCTATCCCCCTTGCGCCTGGCGTGGGTGCGCAGCGCCGAATAAACATACCTGCTTTATAACTATCTCGACGTTATAGAGTCTGATTTTCACAAATCATTACAACTACATGAAGCATTTCTACTTTGTTTCCTCTTCTCATTTAAAATTGCATACATCAGTGCAAAGATTTAGATTTATCTTATTTTCTTGAAAGAGCTATGTAAAGAAAAATTTAAAATGAAAAAAGCATAGCTTCACACTTTCGCTAACTGTATTGTTAGTTCCTCTGTTTTCTCTTCATAGCCAATAACCTAGGCAGTTAAAAGTGAGATGCAGAACATAGAACAACAAAGAAGATAAAAGAACTTTAAAAAGCTCATTAAGACTAAACAAGACAAAAAAAGCAAACAGCATTGTTTAAGTGCAGTATGTAAATAAATTCATTATTATGGCTTCCTATTATAGTTGACACAAGGTAACAGTCAGTTGTCATTGCAAAGGGCAGTCCTAACTTTAATTCCTTCAATCTGGCTAGGTCTAGAATTTGTTTAACCCCACACTATGATCCATTTTAGGGAGCTAAACTTGCAGGGAAAAAAAAAAAACAACACAAAAAAACCAAAACAGTGGTTTTCCATAAGATCTTGTGCAGGGAGTTAAAAATGGCAGAATCACACCAGCATTTGTGCAAGTGCAAAGAAAGATTAGGTGAGGACTTTTGCCCAGGGAAGTTGTGGATGCCCCATCCCTGGAGGTGTAAAAGACCAGGTTGGATGAGGCCCTGGGCACCCTGATCTAGTGGGTGGCATCCCTGCCTATGGCGGGGGGGGTTGGAGTTAGATGATCTTTAATGTCCCTTCCAACCCAAGCCATTCTCTGATTCTATGACTCCATGAAAGCAGAGAGAACACGCAGAAAGGTGCCATTACTTTCAGCCCCAACTAAGAATTGGCCCCTTTGTTACCTTAGGTTAATAATTAGCCAGCTTATTTTTAAGAAAATACAGACTTGTATCTCAAAGCGAGGATAAGATGTTTGAGGGGGGAGGGGATATTAGGTGAGGAACTCATGGTATGCATGTCTTTCGATGTGTAAACGACTAAGCTTAGTATGCATGCCTAAACTGAAATAATAAGAGAAGAAAGAATGAGATGGTCTGAGCATGTGGAAGAACTGGGTTCAAACAGCAAGCACAGTGAGGAAGACTATCTACGACCACCAGAAGACCCGGAAAGACCACCAGTAGAAACAAATGCGCAGGGACATGTGCATATTTAATGTCAGGGACATTTACACATTAAATGTCAGTGACGTTTACATATTTAATGAGCTCCGGGAAATAGTATGAATATGTTAATTATTTCTTGAAAATCTGATTCATATGTATATTTTGATTGCATATAACCCTTGTAGCTTGACCAATTCGGCATACACACTAGGTGGAGTGATCCCCTGTGTGCCCGGTGCCGCAATAAAGACTGCCTGCTTTATGAAACTCCAAATTGAGTCTTGGAGAGTTTCTTCGACCGGCTTTTACGGTAACACTTGACCCATGTTTAAAACAGTAGCTTGCAACTGTATCCACAAAAGTAAACATGTTTAGCATGTTAACGCTGTCACACGCTGTCACTCATCTCTATGTAATCATTTTGAGGGAATACACACAAGTTCATGCATGCACACATTACAGATAAGATAGGGGGAGGGGAAAAAAAACTGTTCCCAATTCTGTAAGACAGCCAAACTTTTTCACCCCTCCCCTCTCACTGGAGTTATGCAACTACTTCAAGTGAAAGATTGAAATCTTGGAAAATTTCAGTTAAACGACTGGAAGTAAAGTGACTGTGGAAACTTCAAATGCAGAAACTACTTCCACTATTGCCCCAAAACATGTGCTAGTACATACTCTGATTTATCTTTATTATGAAATTATGTTTGTTCTTGAACATCCACCATAAAAGCAAGAGCTGTGCAAGGGTGTTTTTTCATCAAATAAAAAGTGTACAAGTAAGCATTTTCCAGTGTTTTCACTTGTACTCTTTTCAAAATGAATGTCATACTCATAGTCTTAAAGTAAGTATCTGATACAAACAGAACTTAGATACAAGAAACATGGAGACAACAAGCTTCAGTTTGTTTTTATATAGTACAACATAGCAAATCATTGTGCTGCAATTAGAGATGCCACAATGAAAGTAAAAAATAATTCGGCTGTGAATTAGCATTGTGAATTACCCAAATGGAATTAATTTGTAATTGATTTATGCAGTTAAGTACCTCAAATGGTTATATGTGCAATGTAACCTCTACAATGTATATTTAACTCTTGCAGTGTAAAATGGCATTCAACTCAGTATAAACTACATTTTGATAGCATTTCTCAAAACTGCAAATGAAAAGTTATGCTTACATCAAACAATAAGGCAATTGAGAAAGTGATGTTGCAACTCCATACTAATTGATGTCAAGCGAATTGAATTATTTTAGACATAGTAGATAAAATCTACCAGATATTTTTTTTAAATCTTGCTGGCCTCTAATGTTTTGTTTTTTTAAAAAGATTTGCTCAAAATAATGACTTGTATTTATTGTAATTAAGACCACATCTGCAAAATTTTCCCTTCTGGTAAAATAAAACAAACAAACAAAACGGGTGCTTGTAAAACCAACAGCAGGATGAAAATCTAGGTCTAGAACCCATTAATATCCCATTTATCATAATGTAATTATTTGGCTTCCAAGTGAAGCTTTTCAGAACAGAATATTAAAAGGCCAATTTCAAATGGCAGTCTTAACTGCCCTTTAAATTTAAATTATTAAATAACTTCAAATTATTCAATATGACAAGGCAAAATACAAATTCTGAACAACTCTCATTCTGAAATATATTATAAATACATGGACAATTTAAGCTGCTCTTCAATCCCTTCTCCTTTGCTCTCCATTAAATTCGCAATAAAACAAAGTGTCCTGGTTCCAGTTAGGACAGAGTTAATTTTTCCTCATAGTAGCTGGTAGGGTGCTATGTTTTGGATTAGGATGAGAAGAGCGCTGATAACATGCTGATGTTTTAATTGTTGCAGAGCAGTGTTTACACCAGGCCAAGGACTTTTCGGCTTCTCGCTCTGTCCTGCCAGTGAGCAGGCTGGGGGTGCAGCAGGAGCTGGGAGGGGACAGACCCAGGACAGCTGACCCAAACTGGCCAAAGGGGTATTCCATACCATCTGACGTCATGCTAAACAATATATAGGGGTGGCTGGCCGGGGTGGGGGGCCGGCTGCTCGGGGATAGGCTGGGCATTGGTCAGCGGGTGGTGAGCAATTGCATTGTGCATCACTTGTTTTCTTACACATTATTATTATTAATACTATTATCATTATCACTATTATTATTATTATTGTTATTATTATATTCCTGTCTTAATAAACTGTCTTTCTCTCAACTCACCGGCTTCACTTTCCCGTTTCTCTCCCCCATCCCAGAGAGGGAGGGGGGAGGGTGAGCGAACGGCTGTGTGGTGTTTAGCTGCCAGCCGGGTTAAACCACAACGGTCCTTTTGGCGCCCAACGTGGGGCTCGAAGGGTTGAGATATCGACAAAATTGACCAGAGTGTGTTCAACTAAAATTGGTATAAGTATTGGACCTGCTTAATAGTTGCTAGTCACGATGTTGATTGCCTTAATCTCCAGTCTGCTGTGCCTGTTTTCCAAATCGAGTTTTATAGCACGTTACCTTCTGTATGTGCTCCCTGTTGCACTGTTTATCCTTTCCGGGCCCTGGTATAAGATTGTTATGGTACTGTGCGGTGTAACAGTGGCTTATGAAATGATGAAATATCTGGTCACGACTCTAACCTGGTATTTGTACTCAGCACTGACGTCGACTCTGTACTTTGGAAACCATATCTCGGAAACTATTAGCAATTACACCTATTGCCTGTTTTCTTTAGGGAGCCAATCTGTGAAGGGGACAGGGGAAGACATGTTTCCCTACCTGTTCACTCTCCCTTTCTCCTTCACCGCCCTCTTATCCCCCGAGCTAGTTACGGTGGTTCTCCGAGATGTTGAATATCCTTGGGATACTCAGACCAGCCTGCTCTTGTTGTTATGTCTCCTGAATGCGCTTCAGGTTTTGTTTCAGTGTGCTCCACAAATCAGAAAATACAGGTATCTCACTGTACTGGATCTGGCTAGTGTGAGAAACACTCCGTAGCCAATAACTTAGGCTCAGGCGAGGATCTCAGTGAAGTAGTAATTTATTCGCGATTGCAATGGCGGGCGCCCCACAAGCAGGAGAGCGCACCTACTAGTTCCAAAACACAGTTTATATACTTTTTGATGACAGGACCCTCCCCTGTTTCCCCACTGGAGTGGGTAATCCAGGTTCACAATCTATCTGATGCTTCACAGACAATGCCTGGCCTTCAGTTGCCGGCCTGTTTTTGAGATGGTAATGTTTTCTCCCCTTATCTGGCTTGACTTAACATAGTGATTTTCACCTGATTGCTCTAAGGAGTCTGGTTGTCTGCATTTTAGGAGGTCACCTGCTGAGCTTTCTTATCACCGTAAGCATATCTCAATACCACATTCCTTCCTTCTATACAATGTAACACTGCAAAAACAACATTTCTATTCCCACACTAGGATAGAGTTAACTTTCCCCACAGCAGCCCATATAGTGCTGTGCTTTGCACTTGTAGCTAGTTGATATGGCACTGATGTTTTGGGTATTGCAGAGCAGTGCTGGCACAGCATCAAGGCTGTCTCTCCAACTCCCCTGCCCATCCCACAAAGGCCAGTAGGTTGGGGGTGGGCAAGAGGTGGGGAGGGGACAAATCAGCTGACATAAACTGACCAAAGGGATATTCCATACCATATGACGTCATGCTCAACAATAGAAGAATGGGGGGGGGACTCTCACTATGAAAGTGTTTGTCTTCCCAAGCAACAGCTATGCATATTGAGGTCCTGTTTCGCAAGAAGTGGATGAACACCACTTGCTAATAGGAAATAGAGAATAATTTTCCTCCTTTTGCTTCTACATGGCCTTTGCGTTTTTTGTTTGTTTGTTTTCATTAAACTGCTCCTTATCTCAACCCACAAGCTTTTCCTTCTTTTAATCATATTTTCTCCCCCGTCCTTCTGAGGGGGAGGAGTGAGAGAGTGGCATGGTGGCGCTTAGCTACCCATCAGTTGTTAAACCACCACACTCACAGAACAAAAAACACCACCACCAAAACCCAGAAAAACTGAGTCAGAGAATGTCCACATCCCTACAGTGATTTCATTAACATTTTATTTTAGGTATTTAAATGCTACTGTTGAAATATATTGAGCAAGAAATTCAGAAAAATACCATAAAACATAGAAGCTGAAGAATAAATCTATTACTTATTCAACACTACACTTATGACAATACATTTTTCATGAGTTTGCTAAGGTTTCAAGCAACTACTTCTGTTTCTTCCTTCTATACATATTGCCATTTGGCCAGGAAAAAAATACAAGCCAAACCAACCACAAACACTCATCGCCAAAAGAAAAACAGAGGAAAGAAAACTTTTAAAAAACAGACAAACGTAGTTTTAGAGAAAAACAATACTAAAGCTTTTTCAGAATTCCATCTTTTTTCTTTATCCTTCCCAGCTACTAAGAGTGATCCAAAGATTTTTAAGACTTACATTAATGATTAAAATATATAAATATTCAAGGATCAGGTAAAACTCATACTTACTTCAGGTCAATATCTTTAACTTTCACTTCTAACACAAGCAGAAAGCAAAGATTTTTCTTTAACAACACATCAAAGTATTTATATTTTGTCCATTACTCTTGCCTAACATTTGTCTTTGAAGTTTTTTTTTGTTTTTTTTTTGGAAAAGAAATTTATTTCAAGAGACACTCATGCTTAGTACCAAAACGCACACCGATATGAAGATCAGATTAACATTTTCATTTTAACAGAGGCCAGCTACCCCCCCGCCCCCAAAATTCACCTCACTGTTTCAACAATGTGTTCTTCTCTGATAGGGAAGACTGTAAAACACAGTCTGATAAACTCTAGGTTACTTAAGAATTGCCAGAGAGAATCATCATCATAGAACAGTTTGGGTTGGAAGGGACCTTAAAGATCATCCAGTTCCAACTCCCCTGCCATGGGCAGAGATGCCACCCACTATACCAGGTTGGCCAAGGCTTCGTCCAACCTGGTCTTGAACACCTCCAGGGATGGGGCATCCCCAGTTTCTCTGGGCAACCTGTTGCAGTTCCTCACCACCCTCTGAGTGAAGAATTTCCTCCTAACCTCTAGTCTAAAACTCCCCTCTTTTAGTTTAAAACCATTCGCTCCTATCCTATCATTTTCTACCTGAGTAAAGAGTCCTTCTCCATTGTTATAAATGACTGAGTCCCAAATAGGATTACAATCAGAGTTTACAATTTATTAAACGAATAGAGGCAAGCAAACAGCGCTGGGTGCGCCGGGAGTCTCTGCTCCACCGGGACGCACACCTGTTACGTAAGGCAGCTGGTTTTTATACTCCTAGGCTAATACATATTCATTACTACTTCTAGAAGAGGCAGGGTTATTATAATTGGTTTCCCAAATCCGATGTCGCCTGCTTATCAGTCTCTGTTACTTTCTCAGGGGCCGCTCGAACAGGGAGACAGGGAGGCTCATATTTTCCTCCTTATCTAGTGGTCCAGGGAGACAGGGAGACAGGAAGGCTCTTATTCTTCCTCCTTATCTAGTGGTCTCTTGGCCGGCTATCAGAAGTTACTGCACATCCGTGCAAAGTCAGCAGTTTTTCTCCGAAGAAATCCCTTTGTTCTTTTCTCGCCCAAACCCAGGCCTCAATGTTAACCCTTCAAAACCCCTTAGTGGCACGAATTGCTGGACCATTTCTTACAATTCCTCCCTTTTTTTTTTTTTTTTAATCATCAATTCGTGTCTCTCCTTCAACCTTTGTCAGTAACAATTGGATTTCATCAGTCAGTTCTCGGGGTGTCCACTTCTTAAGCATCATTATCGACACGTCACCTTTTCTCTCCACTGAAGTCATCACAAATTGGGTGCTATTTATTACTCGCCGTATCAACAACGTAAAGCAAGGTATCATACAAGGTATAAACAATAATGTCATTACACCACATAAAAATAAAAACAGCATCCTTTTAACCCATGGTCCACCGGGCAACCATGAAAAGAAATCCCAATCCATACCCTTCCAAGTTTGTACTGGGACGTGGGCTAGCTTTTTAATTTCTTTTGTTATCTGCTTAACCACTTTTCCATTATCATCAATCTGTAGACAACAATTAGAATCGTTCAGTTTTCCACATACTCCCCCTTCTTCTGCTAGTAAATAGTCTAAGACCATTCTATGTTGGAATATAGCATTTCTCATTTGAGTGGATTGGTCAGCCAAAAGATCCAAGGCTGTCGCTGTTTGATTTGTTACAACTTCGAGGATAGCTTGCAACCTAATTATTCGGTTCAAATTATAAATAGGTTCTCGGGCTCCTGATACCAACTCATTCGGGTTCCAGGTAGCTGGCCCATAATGCTGTATGATTCTTTCAGGAGGCCATTCATCCTTTCCCCATTTTTGGGCACTATCCCCGGCTAAGGAAGTATCAATAGATCGTTTTACTCTGTTCAGGTCATCATATAATCTTATTCCTAAATGATTTCCTTGTGTTTGTGACAATAAAAAGAACAAGGGTCTTATGTACCCCCCATAGCATATTCCCGACCAGTTTCCAGGTAGCCTCTTGTAAGCATGTTTGCCACACACCCAATAATGTCTCTTTAGGGCCCACGTCCCGTTTGGAAAATGACCATCCCATCCATCTTTACCCTTTTGGGCGTGATAATACAGAGTGTCCTTGTTACCGAGTGGTCCTGTTACAATGTCTGCCCCGTTTGTACTCGTATATGCACGCTTCCAAGCTCCCACGTTGGGTTTCCACTTACAGTCACAATTCAGTTCTCTTTGGCGACCTGTCATATTATAAGCCTTTTTCGCCGTCCAATCTTGAGAGTGTGGGAAGCGCCTTCAATCATGGGGTTGGGCCCGCTTTCAGAGCTTGTGTTACCATTCAGCCCTTCAGGGTGATCCAGCTCCTGGAAAAACTAATCACAATTTTATTATGGGTTTAAAAGGTTCTCATGTTATTTTTCTCAGGACAAACTGATCTTGGTGTGGGAGAAGTCCGGTCGAGGCACTCTCACTCGGCGGTCAATACCCATAGGGGTTGCCTCCCTCGGTAGACCATACACGCCGCAGTGGAGGGTCCTACCCCGGTCTTGCCTTCTCCCTTTCCTCCCTTCAGCCTTGTCCTCTTTATCCAGTGCCCTTAATTCATGCAGAACCTCATTGCTGGGATATCAGTTCCTCTTTAGTCTCAGTTTCAGTTCCCCAGGAGTGGACTCAACCCTCCAGGCTTCGGTAGTTATTGGTCCTTTTATTCTGGATGCGTGGGTCCAACCCCTTTCTGCTGTTCTCACAGCTGTTTCAGTAGTTAGTAAAACAAGGTACAGTCCCTCCCATCGGGGGTTCAATGATTCTTCTCTCCAGGTTTTTATTAAGACCTTGTCTCCTGGTTGTATTTTATGAATAGCAAATCCTAAAGGTGGTGTCTGAGTCATCATCCCAATTTCTCTTATCTCCTGTAATCTCCTTCCAATGGTAATTATGTATTTCTGGATACTATGATCCTCAACTACATTGTTCCCTAGGGGCATCCCTTGAGAATAAGGCATACCATATAACATTTCATATGATGATAATCCAGTCTCACTGTGTGGTTTAGTTCTTATGTTTAAAAGTGCCAATGGTAAGCATTTTCGTCCAGGGCAGCTGTGTCTCGATCATTAACTTAGCCAATTGTTGTTTTATTGTTTGATTCATCCTTTCTACTTTCCCTGAGCTTTGTGGGTGCCACGGAGTGTGGTATTCCCACTGAATACCTTTCAAGGGGTACATCCTTCAAATCTTTGTGGCTGGCGTATGTTCGATTATTTGCACACAACTGTGTTCCAACGGTCCTTCTTCTGGAACAGTTCCTAGAAATACTGCTGGATATAACAGGTTAGTCGTTTTCAAGGTTGTGTCATCTTGTTCAATTAGGATTGCCTGATATTTCATCATCCAGCTGGGTGATAACCAGTGCCCCCCCCCCCTTTGTTCCAAAACGGTTGTTACCATATGTGGTCCAAAAACTTCAATATGTTTTCCCATTTGAAGGCAAAAAAATTTTCTACTATCTTTATCAAGAGGTATGCAAAAGAAGGCATCCTTTAAATCTATCACGGTAAACCATTTATATTTCCCTTTCACAGATGTTAACAATGTGTAAGGATTAGCTACTACCGGGTGAATATCCTTTGTTATTTCATTTATTGCTCTAAGATCTTGTACAAATCTATACTCGCCATTCGGCTTCTTTACTGGAAAAATTGGAGTATTGTATTCCGATTTACATTCTTCCAGAATCTGATATTTGAGAAATTTGTCAATAATTTTCACCATTCCTGTGCCTAGCTTCTATCTTAAGTGGATATTGTTTGATTCAAACAGGTTTGGCTCCTTCCTTTAATTCCACCTTTACCAGTTGTGCCAGTTTCGACTTCCCTGGTACATCTGTTTCCCGTACTGTTGCTATAACTGCATTTTCTACTTCTCTTGGAATATTAACAAAGGGTTTATCTTTGATCATTAGGATTTGGCCTACTTTGGACTCAGGTACCTTCATTATTAATTCTCCATCCTCAAAGGTTATTGTTGCATCTAATTTGGCTAATAGATCCCGTCCCAAGAGTGGCATCGGGCATTCTGGTACATACTAAAATTCATGGGTTAGTTCCTTACCCCCAAAACGCAAATCAAGGGGTTGTAAGAATGACCATTCCTCCTCTTTCCCTGTGGCTCCAATTATTGTAGTTGTCTTAGTTCCTAATCGTCCTTTTAAACTATTTAACACTGAATATGTTGCTCCTATTACATTTACAGCCTAATTAACACAGAGAAAGAAGCTCCCATAACCAACAAAAAATTCAAGCCTCTGTCTTCGTTTCCTAGCTTTATTTCAACTAGTGGACCTGCTAGGGTAGATGCCCCAGGTCCCCATCATTCCTGACTGTTGTAAGTTTGTCCTGCAGCCTAAGACAATTTCTTTCTGATATCAGGGGCTGATTGCCCTGGAAAGAGGCTAGCCAGTTGCCTCTCTCTCTCTCTTTTTTTTTTTTTTTTTTTTTTTTTAAGCCAGGTCCATTTTTTTTTTTTTCATTGCATTTCAAAGTTGGTCCAGAAATTCAAAAATTCCATAAATTCCATAGGGGTTTCTTTTGGACCTTGTTGGAACAGATTCTCAATTCCCAATAGCCAATTTAACCAGATTTTAGTATTTACATAATTTCCGGGGTGATTAGGGTCTCAGTGAGGGGGTCGGTCAGGGGAATGCAATCGTTGAAAGTTCCCTGAGCGGTCCCATTGGCAACCTGAGCTCACACATGAACTCAGGTTGTTTCAAGAGTTAGCTGCTTTTCTGTTTCCACGACAACTCTCTCGGACCGATCACGGTCCCCCTGCCCCAGAGGGTTCACACCCGCGATTTAGAGATCTCAGCCTCGGGTTGAGGCGGAACTATTAACATTCCTACATCCTCTTTCCCTGCTCATTCAGCATCAAACAGCTCTGTTAAATACTACATGCCACACAGCCTTTAACACCTTCAACAACCCTTTTAACACTTCCTTTATCTTTCTCCAGCCCGTACTTTTCTAATGCCAACACCAAAGGCTCAGTCAGGGGCCAACTTAATTCCAAACCTTTTCCCTCCAACATGCTGAAACAACATATCACTATACAACATTTCATCCTATTTTCCTTCTCTCCTCAAAAACATTAATTGCAAGACACTGTTATAGTCGATTGACCCATAAAGTGGCCATTTAGTTTATATAGTGGCCACCATTGATTGCAATACTTAGTGAAAGTCCTCTTGCTTTCTGTGCCCCCATTTCTAACAATATCCTTCCAATGTGCCACTATGCACCCAAGGAGGCTTTTCTTTTTTTTTTTTTTTTTAGGACGCCTTTTTTTTTGGATTTTCCCCTTTTCCTTGATTTCCCATTCCCTTTTATTTATTTATATTAGTTACTGTCCCTTGTTTCAATTTCCACGCAAACCTTTTTATTGCAGGTTTTTACTATCTTTTCCTAATCTTCTTCCCAAATGTCCCAATTCTCTGGGATTAAACTCTTCTTTCCACATACAAACTTTACTATTTCAGATTATTAATGAGCCCCATTCCAATCATAAATCCGCAGGACTTCGGAAAAACACCTGAAGCACTCAGCCTTCTGTCTTCTAGACAAACAATAACACCTTTTCCACAAAATTTACATTTCAATAAGACCGAATTTCAAGCCAAATGCTAATTTTTCTCATGCACTTTGTTAGTAAGCCTACACAAAACAAGGAATCACTCCTGTGTATCCGTCAAGATGGGGGTTTAAAAAGGTATTGAGGCCTAAATAAATTCGCTCTCCCCCTTCTTACCAAATTCCCAGAGCTCAGGCCCGAACCACCAAAGAAGTGACTCTCCGTTCTACCACTTTGATAATCAGTCAGCCCCGCTCCCCCGATACTTGGGAAACTGACCGAACACCACCGCGAATATACACAAACTTCTAAACTGTTACTTAGATAATGCTCCCACCTTCCTCCTTGACACAGTCAAAACATTTAAGAACAAAACAGGATTACAAGATGCACCACCGGGGGTGGATTGTTAGGATATAGAGGTGGTAGGTTATCCAATGACTCCCATTCATCATCTTTTTCTTTTTCCTTTTTTTTTTCTTTTTTTATTTTTTTGTTCTCTTCGTCGTCAAACTTCTCGTCTGCTTTTAGTGTAAATATTGAGGCTGGAAAAGGACGTGAGATCCTGATCCATAATCCTGCATAATCACTTTCCTCCTGGCTAAAAGGTTCCTTTGAATTAACATGTATATTTAAGGCCTGGCAAACCCAGTCTTCAAAGGATCCGAAAACGGGCCAAAAGACATGTGGTCTTAAAGGCTCCTTTGGCCATTCTGTCATACAATACTGAACCATTTTTAATTTACTTTTTCCCTTTTCTGGGGCCCCTATCGTTCCAATTTCTAATCATTATCCCTAATGGACTTTCTGGTGGTATGTCTGGTAATTTGCTCCCTTTTCTCTGGTCCCGGGTCTTCAATTTTGTCTGACCCATCTAGGAATTTTACTGTGGCAATTCCTACAGCCCTTGGTTGCCTTAGTGAGAGTGTCTTGCAGGGGGTTTAGGACCTATCACCCACCCACGAATCCTATAGGAATCGCTTCGGTCCTTCACCGGCCAAGTCCCTCGCGGGAGATTGGAACCGCGGTTAGAAGACCTCCACAATCGCTTCGGAACTACGTTCCGTCTCAATCACACTCTCACACACACAGGCAACCGAATCCCACCCAACCGAACGGTATACACATTAAATACTTACGACTCCGTCGTCTTCGTTCGGATCTTCGCGCGCAGAATTACGGGCAAAATATAGTGCTGCAGCCGGCAAAGGGAGCTCATAAAAAAATCTAAATCTTTGCTTGCCCTTATTCAGGTTCAGGATGGTGTTAGCCCCGACCTGACTCGAACAGGAGCCACCAAATGGTGGGGGCGCCCCTCCTAGATCAAGTCAGAATTCAGGAACCAAGACCATCCCGGACGAGCCCCCAATTGTTATAAATGACTGAGTCCCAAATAGGATTACAATCAGAGTTTACAATTTATTAAACGAATAGAGGCAAGCAAACAGCGCTGGGTGCGCCGGGAGTCTCTGCTCCACCGGGACGCACACCTGTTACGTAAGGCAGCTGGTTTTTATACTCCTAGGCTAATACATATTCATTACTACTTCTAGAAGAGGCAGGGTTATTATAATTGGTTTCCCAAATCCGATGTCGCCTGCTTATCAGTCTCTGTTACTTTCTCAGGGGCCGCTCGAACAGGGAGACAGGGAGGCTCATATTTTCCTCCTTATCTAGTGGTCCAGGGAGACAGGGAGACAGGAAGGCTCTTATTCTTCCTCCTTATCTAGTGGTCTCTTGGCCGGCTATCAGAAGTTACTGCACATCCGTGCAAAGTCAGCAGTTTTTCTCCGAAGAAATCCCTTTGTTCTTTTCTCGCCCAAACCCAGGCCTCAATGTTAACCCTTCAAAACCCCTTAGTGGCACGAATTGCTGGACCATTTCTTACATCCATCCTTTTTATAAGACCCCTTTAAGTTTTGAAAGGCTGCAGTAAGGTCACCCCAGAGCCTTCCCTTCTTCAGGCTGAACATCCCCCTCTCTCTCGGCCTTTCTTCATAGGAGAGGTGCTCCAGCCCTCTGATCAACTTTGTGGCCCTCCTCTGGACCCGCTCTAACAGATCAACAGCCTTCTTGTACTGGGGGCCCCAGACCTGGATGCAGTACTCCCAAGTGGGGCCTCACGAGGGCAGAGTAGAGGGGGGACAATCACCTCCCTCGACCTGCTGGCCATTCCTCTTTTAATGCAGCCCAAGATGCAGTTGGCCTTCTGGGCTGCAAGCATGCACTGCTGGCTCATGTCAAGCTTTTCGTCCACCAGAACCCCCAAGTCCTTCTCTGCAGGGCTGCTCTCAATGAGTTCTTCTCCATGTCTGTACTCTTGTCCGGAGTTGCCCCGGCCCAGGTGCAGCACCTTGCACTTGGACTTGTTGAACCTCATTAGGTTCATGTGGGCCCACTTCTCAAGCTTGTCCAGGTCCTTTTGGATGGCATCCCATCCTTCTGTTCTATTAACTGAACCACTCAGCTTGGTGTCATCTGCCAACATGCTGAGGGTACAGTTGATCCCACTGTCTATATCGCTGATAAAGATATTAAACAGTACCAGTCCCAGGACAGACCCTTGAGGGTCACCACTCATCACTAGCCTCCACCTGGACATAGAGCCATTGACCACCACTCTTTGAGTGTGACCTTCAAGCCAATAAAGAGATGGAAGTTGTGCAGCAAATTTCAGCAAGCAGGTCCCACTTTTCACTGAGATCTATGAAGTTAACTTGGAGATTTTAAATATATTTTCTTCTTAATCACACCTACTAGATTATTTTACGCTTTCCCAAAATGGGCAGTTAATATAGAAGTCCCTTCTCCCCACATGCTGTCTCCCCCCCTTGCTTTACTGCAATAAAGGGAAACACCAGTCATGAAAACAGCATTATCTTACAACAAATTATGTGAAACATTTAAAATTCTAAAGCATTTTTTTTTAATCCTAACTTTTTTTGTTTAATTCAAATTTCTTTAGGGCCCTTCATCCCGTGTAATCTCAGAAGTTTAAGATGCTAGCGGCTGCACTAACAAATCCACAAATGGGACTAGGGCAACTATCATTAGGTCTAGTCACTGTTCCATAATCTGGATTGTAAGAATGTAGAATTAGCATTATGTATTATCCATTGATTGGGGCCACAGGAAAGCAAGAGACTGAACCCTTTTTGCAACTAATTAAATGTGAAATTGGGAAATGAGTATCGACTCATGAATTTTTATACTTGCCGGAATGTCCTTTGCCTCCGTTAGAATGAGACCTATTAAATAAACTGTGCTCAGATAACCTTCATAAAGGAAAAATCCAAGTACATATTCCTGAAAATAATGCCTGTCAGGCACAAGTATATTTGTTATAGGGGAATTTCGAACATGCTCCGGGAGAAGGATTGAGTCAAGTACCATCTGAAATCAAGTATGTGGTAGTGCTGTTTGTGTGGGCAACGGAGAAACCTGGGCAAGTGAGATCAGCAGAACCGGTGAAGGTACAACTCCAAATGGGAACAAGACCCGTAAGAAGGAAAAAAGATTGGAGCCAGTGATCGATAACTTCTTACAATATGGATTATTAAAAGAATGCCAGTCTGAATATAATATCCCAATTTTCAAGACACTAAGGGGGTTTGGGGGAATTCTGGGTTGTGGATTCCGAATTATGGGTTGATGGCTAGACCCCTATATGAAGCTGTTAAAGCTCTAGAGGAACTGTTAGAATGGACCTCGGAATGCAGACAAGGATTTGATATCATCAAAAGAGCTTTAATGGAAGCCCCTGCCTTGGGAATTCCTAACCTAACCAAACCATTTGAACTGTTTATCCTTGAAAAGGCGCATGTAGCATTGGGAGTACTAACACAATATTTAGGAGACTGGAGAAGACTTGTAGCTTATTTCTCAAAACAGCTGGATAAAGTGAGCTCGGGGTGGCCTGGATGTTTAAGAGCAGTAGCTGCAACGGTTTTGTTGATACAGGAATCTTGGAAGTTGACAATGAGACAAAAATAACAGTATATATACCGCATGTGGCAGCGGCAGTATTAGAACAAAAAGGACACCACTGGTTATCACCCTGCCGCCTGGTACAATACCATGCCTTGCTAATGGAACAAGATGATGTTCAGTTAAAAATGAGTAGTGCCTTGATCAAGGAGAAGAAATTAACCATAACTGCACACAGGCTATTGAGCAAGTGTATGCCAGCCGACCAGATCTAAAGGACATGCTTCCTGAAAACCCAGATGACATTAAACAAAGAAAAGCAGGTAGGAGTATTACCATCTAACGCCTCAGCACAGAAAGCGGAATTAATAGCACTAACAAGAGCCCTGGAGCTAGCTGAAGGAAAGTGAGTTAATATGTATACATGTTTATAATGTTTGAATACACATTCAAAATATGCATTTGGATGTACATACATGCTCATGGCGCTATATGGAAGGAAAGGGGACTACTGCCATCAAAAGGTACTCCAATTAAACATGGAAGTGAAATCCTGAAACTACTCGAGACAGTTCAGAAAACTAAAGAGGTGGCGGTAATACACTACAAAGCTTATCAAAGTGGCAACTCCGCTATTATTAAGGGAAACCAAAAGGCAGATGAAGTTGCCAAACAAGCAGACATCAGGCGAACTATAAATCTCCTATTACCAACTAGAGAAATACTGATAACAATTCCTGACTATAGAGAAAAGAAGTAAAGCTGGCTGAGCTATTAAAATGTGTGAAAGACTCAAATGGATGGTGGATAACTGCCCATGGACAATGCATTGTTACACCATTAATGATAAGACAACTGATGACCCAGGTCCATCGAGAAACCCATATGGGAGCTGAGGCTCTGGTAAAGAGTGTCAAAAGATATTCTATTGGAGCTAAGATGGTATTGACTGTAAAAAGTATAACTCAAAAGTGTGAGCTGTGCCTTAAAAACAATCCTAAAATAAAGGTAAAACCTCCTCCTGGAGAGGTAAAAAAAATGGAATCAATCCACGTAAGTGCTGGCAAGTCAATTTTTCTGAATTACCTAGGTGTAATCAATATAAGTATTTACTTGTGTTTGTGGATCCCTTTTCTGGTTGGTCAGAAGGTTCCCTGTGTTGAAGCAATCAGGCTAGGGAAGTAGAGAAATGTCTGTTGAAAGAAATAATCCCAAGTGTCGCATCCTAGTTTCAGCTAGAATAGAGTTAATTTTTCTGCTAGTAGCTGGTAGGGTGCTGTGTTTGGGATTTAGGATGAGAATAATGTTGATGACACACTGATGTTTTAATTGTTGCAGAGCAGTGCTTACACCAAGACAAGGACTTTTCAGCTTCTCGCTCTGTCCTGCCAGCGGGCAGGCTAGGGGTGCAGCAGGAGCTGGGAGGGGACAGACCCAGGACAGCTGACCCAAAGTGGCCAAAGGGGTATTCCATACCATCTGACGTCATGCTGAACAATTAATATGGGGGGGCTAGCCGGGGTGGGGGGGCCGGCTGCTCGGGGATAGGCTGGGCATCGGTCAGCGGGTGGTGAGCAATTGCATTGTGCATCACTTGTTTTGTACACATTACTATTAGTAGTACTATTATCATTATTATTATTGTTTTCCTTTCTTTTCTGCCCTAATAAACTGTCTTTATCTCAACCCACAGGCTTCATTTTCTTGATTCTCTTCCCCATCCCAGAGAGGGAGGGGGGAGGGTAAGCGAACGGCTGTGTGGTGTTTGGCTGCCGGCCAGGTTAAACCACAACACAGAGATTTGGAGTGCCGGAGGGAATGTCTTCTGATAGGGGACCACATTTTGTGACAATGGTTATTAAAGAAATGGCTAGAATATTGAATACAAAATGGCACTTAAATACCACCCCATGGAGGCCACAATCTAGTGGCCACGTAGATAGAATGAACCAAATGCTGAAGGGACAAATAAGGATGTTGTCTGTAGGTTTGTGCCCGGTGCGCCGCGCCAATAAGCGCACAGAGTTGGAATCCACACGAAGGTCTTTTAATTAAATAATTAGTTATATAACTCTGCAGAGTCAGGTGCTTGGCGATCTTTCGCAAAGCAAGCACACCTCTGACTTGAATCACCATAACTTATACACAGCAAACTTGTGAAAACTATCTCTTTGGCTACTTTTGATTGGCTATTACAGCTCACCTAACTTATCTCTACCGAGTTTGCGCATTACAGAGGAACAGTGTGTGTGCAGGGGGGATGGATGACACATGACCAAATCCCACATTTGCATACATTAGCGTTTTGATAGGTGTGATTTTTAATATGTTAATGGCCATTAATGAGCAAAAGGTTACTACAGGTCAGCCTGGAGCTGTTTTTCTCCTTCTTGTTTTTTACCTTTTATCCCTTATCTTCCTTGCTTCTGCTAGCTCAAGGCTACCTGTCTCTTTCTTCCCTTATTTTCTCAGCTAAAAGGCTACACGAGCTATAGAAAGACTACACAAGCTACAGGCCTCCCTATTTTCTTCAAGGTTTTCTTGTTTTTTCCCAGCTTTGGGACTACAAGAAAATTGTGCCAAGAAACGCAGTTAATATGGACCAAGGTATTTCCAATAGCATTGCTAAGAATTTGGATAACTCCAAGGGCTTGGGAAAAAGTAAGCCCGTTTGAAATACTATATGGAAAATCATATGCAGTAAATTTAACTGGAAAATCCAGTCAGACGAATGTAACTGGGAATCAAGCCCTTACATGTTATTTTTTCTCTTTAGCAAAAACTTTGAGTCTTATCCACAGATATGTACTATTAAGGGTGATTCCTCCTGGAGATCAAGTTTACTGGCAAACCTGGAGGGAAGACCCCTAGCTGAAAAGTGGAAAAGACCATACCTGGTGCTGTTAACAAAACACAGAGGAACTGATTGGTGGATGTACACCAGAGGGCTGTGCTGCCATTCAGAGACACCTGGATGTGCTGGAGCACTGGGTGGTGAGGAACCTCATGAAGTTCAACAAAGGCAAGTGCAGGGTCCTGCACCTGGGGAGGAATAACCCCATGTACCAGTACAGGCTGGGGGCTCATCTGCTGGAAAGCAGCTCTGCAGAGAAGGACCTGGGAGTCCTGGTGGACAGCAGGTTAACCATGAGCCAACAATGTGCCCTTGTGTCTAAGAATGCCAATGGTATCCTGGGTGCATTCGGAAGAGTGTTGCCAGCAGGTTGAGGGAGGTGATCCTTCCCCTCTACTCAGCCCTGGTGAGGCCTCACCTGGAGTACTATGTCCAGTTCTGGGTTCCCCAGTACAAGAGGGGCATGGAGCTCTTGGAGTGAGTGCAGCGGAGGGCTACGAAAATGATAAGGGGAGTGGAGCATCTCTCATACGAGAAGAGGCTGAGAGAGCTGGGCCTGTTTAGCTTAGAGAAGAGAAGACTGAGAGGGGATCTTATCAACATATACAAATATCTGAAGGGAGGGTGTGTCAAGAGGATGGGGCGAGACTCTTTTGGCAACAGGACAAGAGGCAACAGGCACAAACTGAAGCACAGTGAGTTCTGGCTGAATATGAGAGGGCACTTCTTTACTGTGCGAGTAACAGAGCACTGGAACAGGTTGCCCAGAGAGGTTGTGGAAACTCCTTCTCTGGAGATATTCAAAACCCACCTGGATGCCATCCTGCACAATGTGCTCTAGGTGATCCTGCTCGGCAAGGGAGTTGGACTAGATGATCTTCAGAGGTCCCTTCCTGAAGGGATGCAAGACACGGACTCCTGATGGCTCTTGAACAGGAGACCTTTATTGAAATTTTTCACTACTACATATACTTTCCCTGTAGCCCCACACACTGTCCATGCACCCGAATCTGTCATACAACTGGTTAGAGACCCTCAGACATGCGCCTCAAGCCAGCCAGCAATTGGCCACTACCCAAAGCTCATCTTTAACACTGTAGCCAATTTACTTTATCTCGACCTTGCTCAAGTTTTTGGTTCTACCACTTGTTTCCTCATTATCTTTAATTCAGGGATGTGTGAAACAGCGCGAAGCCACCTGCAAATTCCTTTCCCACAATTCCCCCTTTTTTATTTTCAACCAACCAAACGCTTTCTATAGATTTTTCTATCAATCACCGCAGACATTGCAATAAGCAAGGTACAATAAGCAACAGGGAGAAAATCACAAGCAGAATTACGATTGTAAAGTAGCATGCCTACTAGAATCTACATCAGTCAACAAGCCACTAAGCGCTAGGGATGTTGCTTCGCAGCGATGCTGCTTCTCACTCGCACAGCACAATCACACAATCATGCAAAGAGGCCTCTTGCACTTCTCATTCATACCACAAGAAAATATCACTTAAAATAATTTGTCCGCGGCTTCAGGAGGTCCTTGTCTACTCCCGCGGTGAGCGGCTGAGAGTGGAGACCCCTC
Source organism: Anser cygnoides (assembly GCF_040182565.1). Lineage (NCBI taxonomy): Eukaryota > Metazoa > Chordata > Aves > Anseriformes > Anatidae > Anser > Anser cygnoides. Next base: position 9,529,254 of record NC_089911.1, read on the forward strand.
CGAGGAAAATGCTCGGGGTGCACCTAGGGGCGTCTGCTCCACAGTCGATCCTGTCTCTTTCTTCCCTTATTTTCTCAGCTAAAAGGCTACACGAGCTATAGAAAGACTACACAAGCTACAGGCCTCCCTATTTTCTTCAAGGTCTTCTTGTTTTTTCCCAGCTTTGGGACTACAGTTTCCCCCCTTTAAGACTATGAACCTCACTTTTAGGCTTCATAGTTCTCACTGCATAGTTCTTGTCCATTTCTATGAATTTGAAGAAATACTGTATATTATCTGAAGAAATACTGTATATTATCTATATCTTGTTTCACTAACATCACTTGGTGGTGGGGTCTCCCACCACCCATCCTTTCGCTTCATGTATTGTAGCTTTTCTGCTAACTGCATCTATTTAGCAGAGTGTTGTGGCGGATTAAGTAAAGTCTTTGCACAGGGGACTAACATGCCTTGTAGGTCTTCTGGTGCCCTTCTAGCTGCTTCTTTGTCTGCTAAATCAGCTTTCCTGTTCCCTATTATTATATCATGATCACCCTTTTGGTGGGCCTTTGTGGTGGTTTTTACCATGCTAGGCAGCTGAACAGCACAACCTCTCTCTCACTCCCCCTCCTTAGATGAGGAGGGGAAGAAGTAAAGGAAAGAACAACTCACAGGTTGAGATAAGGATGATTTAATTAAAGGAAAAAAAAAGAATTATTAAGGAAAGATTATTATTAATTAAACAATTTAACTAAACAATTAACAATTTAACTAAAGGGGAAAAAAAGGAAAGGGGAAAAGGGAGGGGGAAAAGGGAAAACTAAACAAAACAAGTAAAGGCTATGTGGAAGTGCAGAGGAAAGAAATTACTCTCTACTTCCCACAAATGAGCGATGCTTGACCACGTTCTTGAAGCAGGGCCTCAACGCACGTAGCCGGTGTTCGGGAGGAGGACAGACGTTTTCACAACGAGAGCCCACCCCTCCTCTCTTCCTCCTTTTTCCACCTTTTATTGCTGAGTGTGACATCATATGGTATGGAATATCCCTTTGGTTGGTTTAGGTCAGCTGCCCTGGTGATGTTTCTTTTCTCACATTTTTGCCTACCCCTAGGAGGGTTAGAGAGAGTCCTGATGCTGTGCCAGCACTGCTCAGCAGCAGACACAACACTGGTGTGATATGAGTGCTGTTCTAGCTACAAGTGCAGAGCACAGCACTGTATGGGCTGCTGCAGGGAAAGTTAACATCCCAGTCCGACCCAGTACAGACTACATTCACCTATTCCAACTGTATAATAATACAAGCCTTTATGAAATTTACTTTTGCTTTCTTTTAGACAATAGACAGTATAGAAATTTTAAATAATTTTTAATAAATTTTTAATAATGTGATTTGAAACCAAAATCTCTTAACGGTTAAAAAACGTGTATGTGTGTATAAATACATATGGATTATATAAAGAGAATCACAGAATCACAGAATCACAGAATCGTCTAGGTTGGAAGAGACCTCCAAGATCATCTAGTCCAACCTCAGCCCTAACACTAACAAGTCCTACGCTAAACCATATCACTAAGGGCTACATCTAAACATCTTTTAACGACCTCCAGGGATGGTGACTCAACCACCTCCCTGGGCAGTCCATTCCAATGCCTAACAACCCTTTCAGTAAAGAATTTCTTCCTAACATCCAACCTAAACCTCCCCTGTCGCAACTTTAGCCCATTCCCCCTTGTCCTGTCACCAGGCACGTGGGAGAATAGACCAACCCCCACCTCTCTACAGCCTCCTTTAAGGTACCTATAGAGAGCGATGAGGTCTCCCCTGAGCCTCCTATTCTCGAGGCTAAACAAGCCCAGCTCCCTCAGCCGCTCCTCGTAAGACTTGTTCTCCAGACCCCTCACAAGCTTGGTCGCCCTTCTCTGGACTCGCTCGAGCACGTCCATGTCCTTCCTGTAGCGAGGGGCCCAAAACTGAACACAGTACTCGAGGTGCGGCCTCACCAGAGCCGAGTACAGGGGGACAATCAGCTCCTTAGACCTGCTGGCCACACTGCTTCTGATACAAGCCAGGATGCTGTTGGCCTTCTTGGCCACCTGAGCACACTGCTGGCTCATATTCAGCCAACTATCAACCAGTCCTCCCAGGTCCTTCTCTGCCAGGCAGCTTTCCAGCCACTCATCTCCCAGCCTGTAGCTCTGCTTGGGGTTGTTGTGCCCCAGGTGCAGGACCCGGCACTTGGCCTTGTTGAACTTGATGCAGTTGACCTCAGCCCATCGGTCCAGCCTATCCAGATCCTCCTGCAGAGCCTTCCTTCCCTCGAGCAGATCGACACATGCACCTAACTTGGTGTCATCTGCAAACTTACTGAGGGTGCACTCGATCCCCTCATCCAGATCATCAATAAAGATATTAAAGAGGACCGGCCCTAGTACTGAGCCCTGGGGGACTCCACTAGTGACCGGCCTCCAACTGGACTTAACTCCATTCACCAGGACTCTTTGGGTTCGGCCATCCAGACAGTTTTTAACCCAACAAAGCATACGCCAGTCCAAGCCATGAGCAGCCAGTTTCTTGAGGAGAATGTTGTGGGGAATGGTGTCAAAAGCCTTACTGAAGTCAAGGTAGACCACATCCACAGACTTTTCTTTGTCCACTAAGCGTGTCACTTTGTCATAGAAGGAGATCAGGTGAGTCAAGCAGGACCTGCCTTTCATAAACCCATGCTGACTGGGCCTGATCGCCTGCTTGCCCTGCAAGTGCCGCGTGATGACCCTCAAGATAATCTGCTCCATGAGCTTCCCTGGCACTGAGGTCAGACTGACAGGCCTATAGTTTCCTGGATCCTCCTTCCAGCCCTTCTTGTAGATGGGCGTCACGTTTGCTAGCTGCCAGTCGACTGGGACCTCCCCTGATAGCCAGGACTGCCGATAAATAATGGAAAGCGGCTTGGCCGGCTCCTCCGCCAGTTCTCTCAGTACCCTCGGGTGGATCCCATCCGGCCCCATCGACTTGCGTACATCCAAGTGTTGTAGCAGGTCGCCAACCATTTCCTCATGGATAGCGAGGGCCACATCCTGCTTCCCATCCCCTTCCACCAGCTCAGGGTACCAGGTATCCAGAGAACAACCGGTCTTGCCGCTAAAGCCTGAGGCAAAGAAAGCATTGAGCACCTCAGCCTTTTCCTCATCTTTTGTAACTAAGTTTCCACCCGCATCCAGTAAAGGATGGAGATTCTCCTTAGTCCTCCTTTTTGTGTTGATGTATTTGTAAAAACGTTTTTTGTTATCTTTAACGGCAGTAGCCAGATTGAGCTCCAGATGAGCTTTGAGAAGAGAGCAGGATAAATGCAGTTCTTAAAAAGATGATTATTCTAACTTAAAAATTAGATTCTAATTGAAATTCTTTTAAAAAAAACTCAGTAGATGAGGAGCTCTTTATAAGCCGGGTAGCACTATCCTGCAATTCAAGCATTGTGCTGGTTATTATGTGACTTGCAACTACCTGCCACTACCTTGGCCTTCAGGCCATTTACAGCAGTACTTGGAAGTGATTCTCAGATAACTATGTTTGTACAAGTTTGTGAAAACAAGCAGAAAGTACTGGGAATAGGCAGAGCAGTGCCTATTCTTCCAGCTTTTTAAAGACCTAGCGGATGGGATCACCTGGAACACTGTCCTCAGGAACAAAGGAGCTGAACAGAGCTGGCAACTCTTTAAGGATGTTTTCCTTAGACCACAAGAACTCTCCATCCCCCTGTGTAAGAAAGAGGGCAGGGAGGGCAGAAAACTGGCATGGCTTAGCAAGGACCTGTTGGTCAAATTGAGGTGCAAGAAGGAAATACACAGGCAGTAGAAGCAGGGACATGTGGCCTGGGAAGAGTAGAATCATAGAATCATAGAATCATAGAATATCCTGAGTTGGAAGGGATCCATAAGGATCATCGAGTCCAACTCCTGGCACCACACAAGTCTACCCAAAAATTCAGACCATATGACTAAGGCCAAGGAGAGTGTACCCCCTCCGATAAACGAGAAGGGAGAACTGGTAACAGCAGACATGGAAAAGGCTGAGGTACTCAACAACTTCTTTGCATCAGTCTTCACTGCCTGTCAGGTTTCCCACATCTCTCATTTCCCTGACCCTGTACATGAGGGCTGGGGGAGCAAAGTCCCTCCCAGTGTAAGCAAAGAGCAGGTTTGAGACCACCTGATTAAAGTGAACAGGTACAAGTCTATGGGGCTTGATGAAATGCATCCCAGGGTCCTGAGGGAACTGGCTGATGAACTGGCCAAGCCTCTCTCCATCATATTTGAAAAGTCCTGGCAGTCAGGCAAAGCGCCTGGTGACTGGAAAAAGGGAAACATAACTCCCATTTTAAAAAAGGTAGAAAGGAGGACCTACAGAACTACAGACCGGTGAGCCTCACATCTGTGCCTGGCAAGGTCATAGAAAAGATCCTCCTGGAAGCAATACTGAGGCACATGCAAGACAAAGAGGTGATCCAAGACAGACAACATGACTTCACCAAGGGCAAATCGTGCCTGACCAATCTGGTGGCCTTCTATGATGGAGTGACTGCATCAGTCAACAAAGACTGACCGATGTCATCTACCAGGACTTCTGCAAGGCCTTTGACATGGTCCCACCTGACATCCCGATCTCCAAATTGGAGAGAGATGGAATTTGAAGGGTGGACCATTCAGTGGATAAGGACTTGGCATCCAGAGAGTGGTGGTCAAGGGCTCTATGTTCAGGCGGAGGCAGGTGACGATTGGTGCACCTCAGGGGTCTGTCCTGGGACCGGTACTGTTATTAATCTTTATCAGTGACATAGACAATGGGATCAAGTGCACCCTCATCAAGTTTGCAGATGACACCAAGCTGAGTGGTGCAGCTGATACAAGAGAAGGAAGGGATGCCATCCAAAGGGACTTGGACAACCTAGAAAAGTAAGCCCACGTGAATCTAAAGAGGTTAGCTGGAAGCCACTGTGCAGCAGGAAGACTGACATAGATGCCATCACAAAAAACCGGTGGGATGGCTTGCATGACTGGAGCGCTGCAATGGAATCATGAAGTTGCAATCCCCCTGCCATGGTCAGGGACACCTCCCACTAGATCAGGTTGCTCAAAGCCCCAACCAACCTGGCCTTAAACACTTCCAGGGATGGGGTATCCACAAGTTCTCCAGGCAACCTGCTCCAGTGCCTTACCACCCTCACAGTAAAAAATTTCTTCTGAATATCTAATCTAAATATACCCTCTTTCAGCTTAAAAACATTACCCTTATCCTATCTCTAAAGTTCCTGATAAAGAGTCCCTCTCCAACTTTCTTATAAACCCCCTTCAGGTACTGGAAGGCAACTATAAGGTCTCCCCGGAGGCTTCTCTTCTTCAGGCTGAACAACCCCAACTCCCTCAGCCTGTTCTAATAGGAGAGCTGTTCCAGCCCTTCGATCGTCCTCGTGGCCCTTCTAATACTTCCATGTCCTTCTTGTACTGGGGGCCCCAGAGCTGAATGTAGTACTCTGGGTGGGGTCTCACAAGAGCAGAGTAAAAGGAGAATTGCCTCCCTTGACCTGCTGGTCACCCACACTTCTTTTGATGCAGCTCAGAATACAGTTGGTTGGCTTTCTGGGCTGCAAGCACACAGGCTTCTCGTCAACCAACACCCCCAAGTCTATTTCTTCTGGGGGCTGCTCTCAATTCATTCTCCACCCAATCTGTATTTGTGCTTGGGATTGCCCCGAGCCAGGTGCAGGACCTTCCACTTGGCCTTGTTGAACTTCATGAGGTTTGTGGTGGTTTTACCATGCTAGGCAGCTGAACTCCACCACAACTGCTCTCTCTCTCACTCCCCCTCCTCAGAAGAGGAGGGAAAGAAGAAAAGGGAAGAAACTCACGGGATGAGATAAGGATAATTTAATTAAAGGAAAAATAATTATTAAGGGAATATTATTATTAATTAAATAATTTAACTAAAGGCAAAAGGGAAAGGGGAAAAGGGAAAATACAAACAAACAAAAAAGCAAAGACCACGTGGAAGCTCAGAGGAAACAAATTACTCTCTGCTTCTCACCTAGTGATGCTTGACTACGTCCTTGAAGCAGGGCCTCAACGCACGTAGCCGTTGTTCGGGAAGTTCTCTATTCTTGGCGAAGTCAAGAAGGGGAACATTAAAACTGCTGTCTTGGACTTGCAGAGGGCAGACTTTGAGCTGTTCAGGACACTGGTTGGCAGAGTCCCTTGGGAGGTAGTTCTGAAAGGCAGAGGAGTCCAGGAAGGCTGGGCACTCTTCAAGGAGGAAATCTTAAAGGCTCAGAAGCGGTCTGTCCCCCCCCACGTGCCCAAAGATGAGCTGACGCAGAAGAAGACCGACCTGGCTCAACAGAGAGCTGTGGCTAGAGCATAGGAAAAAAAAGAGGGTTTATGATCTTTGGAAAAGAGGGTGGGCCACTCAGGAGGACTATAAAGATGTTGTAAGGGTTTGCAGGGACAAAATTAGAAAGGCCAAAGCTCATCTGGAGCTCAATCTGGCTACTTCTGTTAAAGATAAAAGAAAATGGTTTTATAAATACATAAACACGAAAAGGAAGACTAAGGAGAATCTCCATCCTTTACTGGATGCGAGGGGAAACCTAGTTACTAAGGATGAGGAAAAGGCTGAGGTGCTTAATGCCGCCTTTGCCTCAGTCTTTAGCGGCAATACCGGTTGTTCTCTGGATACCCAGTGCCTTGAGCTGGTGGAAGGGGATGGGGAGCAGCATGTGGCCCTCATAATCCACGAGGAAGTGGTTGGCGACCTGCTACGGAGCTTGGATGTACGCAAGTTGATGGGGCCGGACGGGATCCACCTAAAGGGACTGAGAGAACTGGTGGAGGAGCCGACCAAGCCGCTTTCCATCATTTATCAGCAGTCCTGGCTATCAGGGGAGGTCCCAGTCAACTGGTGGCTAGCAAACGTGACGCCCATCTACAAGAAGGGCTGGAAGGAGGATCCAGGAAACTATAGGCCTGTCAGTCTGACCTAGGTGCCAGGGAAGCTCATGGAGCAGATTATCTTGACTGTCATCATGCGGCACTTGCAGGGCAAGCAGGCGATCAGGTCCAGTCAGCATGGGTTTATGAAAGGCAGGTCCTGCTTGACTCACCTGATCTCCTTCTATGACAAAGTGACACGCTTAGTGGACAAAGAAAAGTCTGTGGATGTGGTCTACCTTGATTTCAGTACGGCTTTTGACACCTTTTCCCTCAGCATTCTCCTGAAGAAACTGGCTGCTCATGGCTTGGACTGGCGTACGCTTTGTTGGGTTAAAAACTGTCTGGATGGCCGAACCCAAAGAGTCCTGGTGAATGGAGTTAAGTCCAGTTGGAGGCCGGTCACTAGTGGAGTCCCCCAGGGCTCAGTACTAGGGCCAGTTCTCTTTAATATCTTTATCGATGATCTGGATGAGGGGACTGAGTGCACCCTCAGTAAGTTTGCAGACGACACCAAGTTAGGTGTGTGTGTCGATCTGCTCGAGGGTAGGAAGGCTCTGCAGGAGGATCTGGATAGGCTGGACCGATGGGCTGAGGTCAACTGCATGAAGTTCAACAAGGCCAAGTGCCGGGTCCTGCACCTGGGGCACAACAACCCCAAGCAGAGCTACAGGCTGGGAGATGAGTGGCTGGAAAGCTGCCTGGCAGAGAAGGACCTGGGAGTATTGGTTGATAGTCGGCTGAATATGAGCCAGCAGTGTGCCCAGGTGGCCAAGAAGGCCAATAGCATCCTGGCTTGTATCAGAAACAGTGTGGCCAGCAGGACTAGGGAAGAGATTGTCCCCCTATACTTGGCTCTGGTGAGGCCGCACCTCGAGTACTGTGTTCACTTTTGGGCCCCTCACTACAGGAAGGACATCGAGGTGCTCGAGCAAGTCCAGAGAAGGGCAATGAGGCTGGTGAGGGAGAACAAGTTGGAGCTGGTGAGGATAAGTCTTACGAGGATCGGCTGAGGGAGCTGGGGTTGTTTAGCCTGGAGAAGAGGAGAGGCTCGGGGGCGACCTTATCGCTCTCTACAGTTACCTTAAAGGAGGCTGTAGCGAGGTGGGGATTGGTCTATTCTCCCACGTGCCTGGTGACAGGATGAGGGGGAATGGGCTAAAGTTGCGCCAGGGGAGGTTTAGGTTGGATATTAGGAAAAACTTCTTTACCAAAAGGGTTGTTAGGCATTGGAATGGGCTGCCCAGGGAAGTGGTTGAGTCACCATCCCTGGAGGTCTTTAAAAGACGTTTAGATGTAGCCCTTAGTGATATGGTTTAGTGTAGGACTTGTTAGTGTTAGGGCTGAGGTTGGACTAGATGATCTTGGAGGTCTCTTCCAACCTAGACGATTCTGTGATTCTGTGATTCTGTGAAGACAGACATTTCCTTAACGAGAGCCTACCTCTCCCCTCTCCTTCCTTTTTCCAGCTTTTATTGCTGAGTGTGACATCAGGTGTTATGGAATATCCCTTTGGTTGGTTTAGGTCAGCTGCCCTAGTGATGTTCCTTCCTCACCTCTTGCCCACCCCCATCCTGCTGGCTCTTCGGGGGTTGGAGGGAGTCCTGATGCTGTGCCAGTATTGCTCAGCAATAGACACAGCACTGGTGTGATATGAGTGCTGTTCTAGCTACAAGTGCAGAGCACGGCACTGAATGGGCTGCTGCAGGCAAAGTTAACTCCCTCCCAGACAGACCCATTACAACCTCCACCCCTTATTCCATAACATTTGTGTCATACTCAGGTTCCATAGTCTTCAGTATATAAGTATTCTCATCACCATTGTTCATTATCCTTTAACAGATTGATAGGTAGGTACTTCTAATCATTTTATAGGCCTTTCTCAAAAAATGTTCATAAGAAGTGGTTATGATTTAAGCTTCATCTTCTAACGTGGTCACTCAGGACAGGCGGAGTTGGATTTCTGGGCATCAGCACCAGCTTAGCTCGAGTAGTTGCTGCACTTGCCCGGTTCCTTGGAAAGCTGACCTGTCGTTGATCCTGCAGCGTCTTCCTACAACATATAACTTAGATTACAGATTAGTTTTCGCTCAAGGTTAAATCTCCTTGAGGCATGCACTTGATATCCCCATTCTTTTGCATTACCCACCAGGTATACCCCGGTCCTTGGGCGAAGACAATCCCAGGAGTGGGTTTGCCTTTTCCCGAGGCAGGAGCAACCCACACTGCCTTCACCATCCACTTCCCTACATGCACTACGGGGACTTTAGCTCCTTTCACCGTGTGTAGGGGTTTTGTTTCGACAGGAATGGTTGTCGGACTCCCTGTTGTTAACTAGCCAAGTGGCTTCTGGTAGATTTATGTCCCAGTGTTTCCACTTCACAGCACCCAATGCACATAACATGGTCTTTAACAGTCCTTTCTACCTCTCAACCTTTCCAGAGGATTGTGGGTGATAGGGGATGTGATACAGCCACTCAATGCCATGCCTCTTGGCCCAGGAGGTGACAAGATTTTTTCAGAAATGACACCCATTGTCGGAGTCAATTCTTTCTGGTATACCATGATGCCATAGCACTTGCCTTTTGCAGGCTGAAGCTAGTGTTTCGGGCCGTGGCATGGTTTACGGGGTATGTTTCCAGCCACCCAGTAGTTGCTTCTACCATGGTGAGTATGTACCGTTTGCCTTAGCGGGTTTGTGGGAGTGGTCCGATATAGTCAATTTGCCAGGCCTCACCATATTGAAACCCTAGCCACCTCCCCCTGTTCCAGGGAGATTTTACTTTCATGGCTCTCTTAATTGCAGCACAGGTCGCACACTCATGGGTAACCTGTGTGATGGTCTCAATGGTCAGGTCCATCCCTCGATCACGAGCCCATCTGTATGTGGTATCCCTCCCCTGATGTCCTGATGTTTCATGGGCCCATTGAGCTACAGACAGGTCACCCATACATCCCCAGTCCAGGTCCACCTGATCCACTTCAGTTTTCAAATCTTGGTCCACCTCTGCGTTATTCTGATTTTCTTCGGTGGCGCGACTCTTGGTCATGTGAGCATCTATGTAACGTACTTTTACATCCAGGTTTTCTACCCAGGCAGCAATATCCTGCCACCGTATAGGAGCCCAGACAGGTTTACATCTGCGCTACCAGTTGCTCTGTTTCCCTTGCTCTAACCACCCCCACAGAAGATTTGCCACCATCCATGAATCAGTGTAGAGATACAGTACTGGCCATTTTTCTCTTTCGGCAATCTCTAGGGCCAGTTGGATGGCTTTCACTTCTGCATACTGACTCAACTCACCCTCCCCTTTCATGGCAGCCACAGCACGTTGTGTGGAACTCCACACAGCAGCTTTCCATTTCTGACAGCTCCCTACCATGCAATAGAATCCACCAGTGAACAACACATACTGCTTTCTGTCTTCTCTTGTGTTGCCCACACAATATCATCCATGTACTGCAAGTGTTCAGGAGCTCCCCCCTGTTCCAGTGCAGTCTGGATCAGTCCATGGCAAATGGTAGGGCTGTGTTTCCACCCCTGGGTGGAACAGCTAACAGCAGTTAGCTGTTGGGATCCCCCTGTCACTCCAGAGATACAGATGAGTTCTGTCCCTTGGTAGCCTGATGGCATTAAGGTACACTGTGCACCAGTGTCCTCTAGAGCTTTGTATTCCTGTGGTTCCAATGTGCCAGGCCATCGGATCCACACAGTCCTATAAATCCGGTTATCCCTCTCCTCTACCTGGCCAGAGGCAGGGCCCCTCTAGTCCTGGTTGGAATATCTGTCACTTAATTCTTGCAAATGAGAAGCAGATGTCCCTTCATCAGGGTCAAGAATAACATCAGCCCTTCTACTGCCTCTGGGGAACTGCCCAACAGAAACCGGAGAAACATTTTTTTCCAGGAGACTCTCTTCTTGCTGCTGTATTTCCTTGCAGTTCACATACTCGAGCAGCTAGGGTCGAGGTAGGTTCACCATCCCACTTCCTCATATCTTCCCTGTAGTCACGCAGATAAAACCACAAGGTGCCACGTGGTGTGCGTCCCGGGTACTGTCTCCCTCGAGCAGGAAAATACTGATTCATAATGACTGAAATATCACTCCATCTGGGTGAGGAGGGATATGCTCGTTCTATGAGGTGGTGGAGCGTTTGGGACAGTTTCTCCACAGACGAGATGCAGGCCCATAGTGGAACAGAGAGATTTCTTCATATTTTTGACGCTGGCTGGACAGAGCATCCACTGTTGGTCCCATCCCTTCATCCCAATTAATTGCTACCAGCATACTGGCATGTGATGATGGTGCACCCCACACAAACTTACACCATATGGACTTCATTGGGATCATTAGGTGTCTGGTCACTGTCCAAATCACTATAAAAAATCTCAAGCACAGTTAATTCCCTTAGGTGCTGGAGACCTTTATCCATGGTGGTCCACTTGCCTAGCTGGTATACAATATACAATATCTTCCTTGTGGGGATGCCTTTCTTTCACAGCTGCCAGGAGTTGCCTCCTGAGGCTGAGAGCCTGTGTGTCTCTCCCAATTACTCTGTCAATGACCCTTTCTCTAGAGAGGGATCCCAGCTGCTTGGATTCCTTGCATTCTAATTGTTGGGTATTGGCCCCAGTGTTCCAGCATCAAAGCAGCCAGGTGAGGATGTGTTCACCTGGGTGTTGACTGAAATCCTTTCATATTTCTCGCAACTCACTCAAGGATAGGGATCGGGTGGTTTCTGATTCGTTTATGATTTCCATATCTTCTTCCTGATGTTTCTGTGATGGCTCTGCTTTAGAGCTGTCTGCCTTTTCTCCTTCTCCCTTCTTCTTAGGAGAGGCTTCTTCCCTTACTAAGCGAGCTGACTTCTGTTTCCATTGTTTTGCCCATTGACTGTGGGGGTGACTGATACCATAGTCAGTTGGTCCTCTGGGTCAGCCACAGCATGTGTTATCTGGTCATCAGATTCAGAGACTTCCTCCCTCCCTTGAGGGTGCTGGGTAGTGTTAATTACTGTTTGATATGCGTAAGCCAGGACCCAGCACAGTGCAGCAAGCTGTCGTTCTCTGGCATTGTCAGGGTCAGGGCATACGACTCTCAAATATTCTATCAGGTTTTTCGGATTTTGCACTTGTTCAGGGGTGAAGTTCAAAACTATCGTAGGAGTCAACTGTGACAGATCCATATCCTCCCACACATCTTGGCACCCGCCACCACACTGTCTCGGGGCAAATTCCTGGGTGAGATTTCTAACTGATTGATTAACCTTAGAGAGAAGAGGAAACACATTATGCAGACTTAGCAATAGGAGTATATTGGTTACACATGGATATTCAAAGTACTCAAAAACTGTTGTAATTATCCCACTGTGAAAGAAGGAGGAGGTACCATTCCTGATATTATTCACAAACTGACTTCCAGATGAGGAAAGGAAGGCAGTGTAATTCTGAATATTCTCTAAAAGATAGTTTCCATGAGAGCCAAATGATAACAGTGCAGAGCCTGAACTCTTAGCACCGATAAGCACTTAGCATTCTAGCACCGATAGGAAAACACCAGTGAGATATACCACAAAATGCTGGTTCAAATCAGCACCATTTTTGTAAAATTGCTAGTATAAAGCAAATCAAAACTTGTAAACAGCAGTTGAAATTACTTACCAGATTTCTGGACCACCTAGATCCACATCTGTACTGACAGTGCTTTTCTGAAAGTTCAGGGATTTTTTAAAACGTGATCAGAATACCGATGTTGCATTATAGGAGCGCAGATTATGTGTAAGACAGTTAATATACCACTGTGGTGCATACAAAAAAAGGAAACAAAAAATGCATTCGGAGTATTTCTTACACAATAAGGATTTTACCTGGCTACATCCTAGGAAAATCAAATAATATCTCAATGACACTAACACCTCCAAACATGGTACTGCCATTGTCTTTCTCACAATCCACTCATTTCTTACCTGGTTAATGGAAAATACCCAGAAACAACTGTTTATCCTTTAATTCCACCTCCCCAAAACATCTCTCTGAGTGTTACAACTCAGAGAAGTTTGGGGGAACTACAGCAGCACACTTTCCATGTAGTTGCCAATCCATTATGTATTTATGAATGTGCATTTGTTTACACAAATAGATAAAGCCTTCATCTAACAAAATACTATACAAGAAATCACAGTATCAATGTGCATAGATATTTTGTATAAACGTAGTTACACTACAGATTGGTGTCACATATATGAAACACAGTGTTCAAGGCACTGGCATGCCCTCACAGTAGATGGTATTTGCAGCTGTCTAATGAGCTACCTTTGCTCCTGCATCCATTAAGACAGCTGTAAAAGTCATGCATTGCTATCTCTTGTGCTGCACCACTTAAACAGTTCTTTATGGCTTTCACGTGAAAAAACAGGGTTTTACTGTGAGGGAAAATAAAGGAAAACCCATAATGGAAGGCAGCACTGAGCTGCTGCATGATCTTAGGGAGATCTGTTCACCTCTCTGTGCTCTGGTGTCCCATCTTACTCACCATCTACCTTCTCTATTTAAATTGCAGAGATTGTCTTACTACACACATCTGACAGTCAACACCATCTACCTTTTATAATGCATTACTTCACCTTTGCCACCATATTTTCCATATATCTCATAGTTTTCAGAACCGAAAAGCTGCTTAACAAATATTTGAGCATTAACATTACAGATGTTCAGCACTAAAACATTCACTAGAAATAATATACTGATGAAGTTGTGGTCAAGGGTCCAGGTGGAGGCCAGTGACAAGTGGTGGCCCTCAGGGGTTTGTCCTGGGAGCAGTACCGTTTAATATCTTTATCAGCGACATAGACAGTGGGATTGAGTGCACCCTCAGCAAGTTTGCAGATGACACCAAGCTGAGTGGTGCGGTTGATACAACAGAAGGAAAGGATGCCATCCAAAGGGACCTGAACAAGCTTGAGAAGTGGGCCAATGTGATCCTAATGAGGTTCAACAAGTCTAAGTGCAAGGTGCTGCACCTGGGTCAGGGCAATCCCAGACAGGAGTACAGACTGGGAAGAACACATTGAGAGCAGCCCTGCAGAGAAGGACTTGGGGGTTCTGGTGGACAAAAGGCTCAACATGAGCCAGCAGTGCACGCTTGCAGCCCAGAAGGCCAACTGCGTCCTGGGCTGCATCAACAGAGGAGAGGCCAGCAGGTCGAGGGAGGTGATTGTCCCCCTCTCCTCTGCCCTTGTGAAGCCCCACTTGGAGTACTGTGTATTAATTGTTCATCCTGACGTTGTATGGTACGGAATACCCCTTTGGCCAGTTTGGGTCAGCTGTCCTCGTTCTGTTCCCTCCCAGCTTCTTGTGCACTCCCAGCCTCCTTGCTGGCAGGGCAGTATGAGAAGCTGTAAAGTCCTTGTCTTAGTGTAAGCGCTGCTCAGTAACAACTAAAACTTCAGTGTGTTATCAGCATTATTCTCATCCTATATCCAAAACGGAACACCATACCAGCTACTAGGAGGAAAATTAACTCTATCCTAGCCGAAACCAGGACAATACGTCAGTCCTTGTGGTAGATTTATAAGCAGCAAGCAGATTGTCTCTCAACCTTTGTTTTGCTGGGCTAAGCATGCTGAGCAATTCTAGTTTTCTCTTGTGAGATCAGTTCTCTGTTCCTCTAAATACATTCCCAAGCAGCCCTTCTTTGTCTCTGTTCCCATTCGAATTCTTCCTGAAACACAGGTGCACAGAACTGTACATTTTTTTCAGGGGCTTCACCGGCACCTGAGAGATCGGCATCAGTCCCTTTTTATCTACTGTAAATGCCTCTTCTGATATATACTATAATCACACTTTAATTATTCTTTACTATATTATGGCTATATCTTTTCTCTGTTCCTGTTATTTTCAATTGACAAGCTTAAAGTTTATTATGAAATCCCTGTTATTTACCATGGTCTTGCAATTTCTACTAATGACTCTTATCCTATTTCTATTGCTTCAATCCTAAACTAATTCTTTTTTTCTTGTCATATATTCTGGCTCTCCACCATTTTGAGAATACCCCCTTCTTCCGTGTTGATAACAAGTGTCATTAGCACATTCCCATGCTTCATACCAAGTCATTATTATTGTCATTAATGAAATGCTTAAAGAAGTGTAGTGCAAGATCAGCCCTTGAAGAGCTCTCTCGGTAACCTCCTTCCAGCCAGACATTTCCCCTTTCACTATAACTCCTTTGGCTGTCTTGTTGATCTTATGCTAGTTTCTGTATCTTCTCCACATAAACTGATAATTTCTCATGTAATACCACGTGACAAGCTTCACTGAAGTTGAGCTACAAAAGATCCTTGACATGAGCCGGCAGTGCGCGCTTGCAGCCCAGAAGGCCAGAAGGCCAACTGCATCCCAGGCTGCATCAAAAGAAGAGTGGCCAGCAGGTCGAGGGAGGTGATTGTCCCCCTCTACTCTGCCCTCGTGAGGCCCCACTTGGAGTACTGCGTCCAGGTCTGGGCCCCAGGCACAAGAAGGAGCTGTTAGAGCAGATGTTAGAGGAAAGCCACAAATATGATCAAGGGGCTCGAGCTCCTCTCCTACAAAGAAAGGCTGAGAGAGCTGAGGCTGTTCAGCCTACAAAAGAGAAGACTCCGGGGTGACCTCATTGCAACCTTTCAGTACTTCAAGGGGACTTATAAAACAGATGGAGAGTGACTCTTTGTTCAGTCAGATAATGACAGGACAAGAAGGAACGGTTTTAAACTAAAAGAACAGAGAGTTAGATTAGAGGTTAGGAGGAAATTCTTCACTCAGAAGGTGGTGAGGCACTGGAAGAGGTTGCCCAGAGAGGTTGTGGATGCCCCATCCCTGGAGGTGTTCAAGACCAGGTTAGATGAGGCCCTGAGCAACCTGTTCTAGTAGGTGGCATCCCTGCCCATGGCAGGGGGGGTTGGAACTAGATGATCTTTGAGGTCCCTTCCAACCCAAGCCATTCTACGATCCCTGGAGAAAAAGGTGAGCAGAATTCCACCACCTATAGTTTGGAGGTATGTATGTGCTTACCCAGCTGTAACTTAATTTCTGGACCTTTTTTTTTTTTTTCCTAAGTGGATCAGGAGGGTCTTTTTAGCTGAGGAGGACATGAAGGTTAAGAGAGCCAAGAATACCAAGCCAAGGGAAGTCAGATTTTGTTAACCTTCTCATTTATACATCAGTTTACCTTATAAAGCAAGGTTCAGAAGAAAAATAAACCTGATGCATTTATTAGGTAGGTTCTGATGTTTCTGGAGGCAATCCACTTAAATGTTCATTGTTCATTGGACAAGGTGGTAATACAGTATCTTTTTAAGTGGACAAGAGACTGAATCTTTCTTGACCTGGTATTTCAAGGAAGAAATACATTTAACCAGATCATCTTAATCTTATTCCACTGCAGAAAGGGCAGATTCACCATCCCACCTATACAACATGACCAGAACTTTTGGTGAAACCAGTCTCCCCTCTCCCTCTTCTACAAACCTTTCAGTAATGAAACCTGAGTGAAAGCAGGAACATCCTCTCAAGAACACCTAGTGTTAGCTAGGAAAACTCAAAACTTAGTGACAGTTTCATTGTGGAGTCATTGGAGTAAGGGATTCAAGCCTGGGTATTCTGCCTTTCACCTAGACAACCACCAAAGGCTAGAATTTTGAGCCTTAAAGGTGACCAAAAAAATACAGTCGTGTCCCAGGCAGCTCTAGTATTTGTGCTGTGCTACATGTTTGGTCTAGTGGGTTGCGTGGTGGGTTTTTGTTTTAAGAATTTGTTTTTTTTATAATTCTACCTTATGCAAGTGACCACTATCATCTGTGTTGCTTGTGTGACCATTTCGCTCCTGCTACACCAATGCCAAAGACAGTTTCAGGCCTATCAGCACTTCATGCCACTAACAGCTTTAAGTTGCTCACTTTCCTTTGACGGAACAGCTGCAAAGTGCTCGAAGAGTTAAAATGCCCTATCACAGAGCTTCTGGTTCTTGGTGCCTTTTTATTTTCTGCTCCTTTGCAGAGTCAGAAGTTAAACTGTGTGTCACTTATGTCAACTAGCTCTACTAGAATGGAAATGGAATAAAATTCATACAGCCAGGAGTCTCACATAGGTGAGAGCAATCAGCATTGCTTCCCCTCACACCATCATCACGAAGCATAAAGACCCAGCTTTCAAACTGTTTCCAGTGCTGCCTGTCCAGTGCTGCCTTTGAGACCACAAAGGTTTTCGAAGTGGAGCCATAACCTGGGCATAGGACAGTGTTAATTATATAAAAAGGCGGTGTGTACCTCTGAGCTCTGATGAAGGATCAGATGCACTGAACCTGTTTGCTTTGTATAGTTTTCCACACAATTAAGTTTTAATGATAATTTTAATGACCAAGATTTTCTATAAACTTCCATTTAGAGATGTAGGTTATACATACATGGTCTGTAAGGTACCAGTGTAAATTTAGGGAAATAATACTCTAAAAATTGGTGCTTGTAACTATAAACTACCTTTCTTTTACAGGAATGCAGAACAGATGAATGCTTATTGGAAAATATCTAGCATTTCAGAGAACTCTGATAATGGAGGCAAGTTGAACTGTTTTGTTTTGTTTTCTTTGACATAAATATGGTAAGAGTAAAATGTGATCATTTCGACCTCTACATCCTCATGCCTGTTTACATTTCTTCTCATGCTGTATCGTTTACCAGTTCACCTTCTCAGTGAAATTCCTCTTGAGAGATTCTGTTAACAGTGAGATGTCAAAATATAAATTTATTAATGAATTATAAAAGGAAAAATAGTGAAAACCTTTGAAAGCAATTAGTAGCGCTAAAATGGAGCTTAGACTCGGTAAGGAAATTATTACATCAATGCTATTTGAAAATGAGCAGTTATTCAAATAAAAATACATTTAATATGTGTTCTGTTTTTCCACACACTGAAAATTGAGATAAAGTAGGAAGAGGTAAGTGGAAGAACTGGAAAAAAAATCCTGTACTGAGATAGGCTCAACTATAGATAACATTTAACTTAACCAACATTTTGAAGGTCTTTGTTTTGACCATATGTGACTCCAGGAAAAAAAATGAATCTCTGCATATCTGCTCAGAGTGTTAATTTATATAGCATATGGTAGGGTGCCAATAGTTATTCTCAGCCCAGCTGCCTTTCCCTGAGGTCCTTTTGTTGTCACAGCCCTTGCAGCTTTTACAGATGCAATGTTTTTTCTGAAGTAGAAAAGCAGGGGCCAAAGGGAAGCATCTCATCCACAAAGCCACCGTAGAGAAATAGAATTGTGGTGTAATGG
The DNA here is from genome assembly GCF_040182565.1 of Anser cygnoides. NCBI lineage: Eukaryota > Metazoa > Chordata > Aves > Anseriformes > Anatidae > Anser > Anser cygnoides. The sequence goes on from NC_089911.1 coordinate 9,547,523, forward strand.
AAAGGCCATTATGAAAGCACAAATTTCATGGATCATGGTGGAGCAGGTTGTCCCCCTGAAGCCACGTGTACCACGGCAGAGCAGATTTCCACGCTGCAGCCCGTGGAGGAGCCCACGGTGGAGCAGGTGGATCTGACTTGAAGAAGGCTGCAGCCCATGGAGAGCTCCAGCAGGAGCAGACTCTGGGCCAGACCTCTAGCCAGTGGAGAGGAGCCCACCCCAGAGCAGGTGGGCTGGCAGGACCTTCCATCCATGGGGGATCCATGTTGGAGCATTTTGCTCCTGATGGATGGACCCCGTGGTACAGACCCATATTAGAGCAGTTCTTGAAGAGCTGTCTGTGGGAAGTCCATGTAGAATCAGTTTGGGAAGGACAGCATCCTGTGGGAGGGACCCCATGTCAGAGCAGGGGAAGAGAGTGACCGTGAAGGAGCAGTGGAGACAAAGTGTTATGGACTGACTGCAGCCCCCATTCCCTGTTCCCATGTGCTGCTCAAGGGGGAGGAGGTAGAAGAAGGAGAGAAGGTGTTTTTAGTTTGATTTTAGTTTCTCACTGTTCTAGTCTGTTAGTAATAGCTAGTAAATTACATTGATTTCCCTAGGCCGACTCTGTGTTGCCCATGACAATAACTGTTGAGTGATCTCCCTGTCCTTATCTCAACCCCTGAACCCTTTCCAACGTATTTTCTCCCCCTTTCCCTTTGAAGAGGGGGAGTGAGAGAGTGGTTGTGGCAGAGCTCAGCTGCCCAGCTGGATAAAACCCCCACAGGTATACAAATTCTTCTGAATATAATCTCATACAAATGCATGTTACTTATCTCTAAATCATTCACTAGTCATCTTCTTAAACAGATTATTGCAAAAACAGATTTGTACTCTCATCTCTTATAAAAATTTATATAGGACAGCCTCTAGGAATAGATCTTAAAGAGCGTCATGTTATTTTTACTTCTTACTACTAAAACATTTGGGAGATTGTCTTGTTCTTGCAAAACAACCAGCCTTTCAGTTCTGTTATTTTTAGGTTCTGGAGCTCTCACGGCAAAATTTGAACTTTCAGAAGGACCCAGTAAACCATCAATACTTGCAGTGCAATTCATTGGTGAAGGAAGCACCCTTTCAAGTGTAGATGTAGAGCTAGTAGGCACTGGTTATTGTCTTTCCCTTCTTAAGAAGAAATTTGCCACTGGTAAGACACTGATATCCTTACATATTCAAATTAATATGATATATATTCTGTAGTGCTAAATTATAAAATTATGAAATGATTAATGATGCATAAATAGTTACCTTTATTTAAAATATGGCTAAAATATTTCACATTTTTTTGTTTTTCCATAGTTAGTCAAACTGTTCCCAGGAAAACAGTGACAGAATCTGTTTTGTCTACTGACTGCAAAAACTACCTTTATTTTTCAGGACTGTATATGGCAGACTGCTGATGAACCCATAAAAGTCATTGGATCAAAGAAGTGCAAGAAGCTCACTCAGCCTTCTCTACTTTTCAAACACTATTTTAACATGCTTTCTTTTTTTTTTAAATGTTAACCTACTTTGAGGCTGAACTACAGAACAGAAAATGCACTTTTAAAAGTAATTTTGCAAACTTTTTATTATTTCACAGTAGCACTGAAGTTAACTTCAACACTGTCTGTAAATGATCAACTGCAATATTTGGGAAAATGTATTAAAATTTTAGTAAATTTATATAGATAAAGTCAAAATAGTAATCAGTAATGAAAATATGAAATTATATGTTATACCATTATATTAAACCTGAACAAGTAGAAAAGCAAGTAAGAAATATTTGAGCTTTCTGTAATTAATATTCATTTTTCAGCTTCTTTAATTGCTAGTTTGTAAAGAAAACAGAGGCAAAGTCTCATGTAGTTCTTCCATCCACTCATGCCATAAAAACAGTTGAGTTAGAGATGCATAAAAAATGTAATTTGATGCCCATTTATCATATATTATTAACATGTAAGTTGTTATATATAGTTTTTTATTTTCCTAAGTGCAATGTGTTACAAAATTGCAAAAGACAGAAGAGTTTACTTCTGCAGTTAGTAAATTTTATGGGCATTGTGATTGTTTGAATTAATGCTGTAGATTTAATTTATTTTTATATGAATTGCATAACATTTGTGCCTTTAAAAAGAGCTGTGCTTATCCAATTTGTTAGTGAAGTGCCTCACTTCCTTTTTCAGTGTTTTGTTCTTCATAAAGAAAGCATGGCATTGGTATAATACATACAACTTTATAAAAATTCCTTTAACTGAGATTTAGAAGGGAGATTTGCAAAAACTAGAGATTGTTTTAAAAGAGGTTTAAAATAACGTATTAATTCTTCATGGGGTAATTACAATAAATGCAACCATGGTAAAGGGAGATGCATCATGCAGGACTTTGAAACTTTGATATGGTAACTTTAATGTCACCAAAGATGCAAATCCTAAAAAAAAATCACTGAAGACAGTAAAAGCAAACTTCTAAATCAAGGAGCATTTCCTTTCACTTTGACTGCAAGTCTTCTGGAATTATGTGATATGGATGTAAACATAGTACTTTGGGAGGAATAGAATTTTAGAAGGGCATTTTATAAGAGCAGGATGACAATTACTGCCATTTTTATTAGTTTAAATTTTATCCATAACCACCACTTTTAATAGTCATCATCTAGTCTGTTTGCCACAGCCTAAGCACAGGGAAGTAACACGTTAGTAACAATGTGTCAAAGTAAGTCAATAATTTAGAAAATCTTTTATGTGTTTGCATTATCAAGTGTTTTTTCAACGCAGCAACCAAAAGTGTTAGAGCAAAATTATTTAGTAACATGCAGGTGGGAATTTTATATGACCATTATGAATAACAATATATAGTTCAAATTCTCTGTTAAAACGATAAAACATGCTTGAACTAATTTGTGTAAAATCAGTAATGAATTTGACTGCTAAAGCTTTATAATAAATTAAGCTTTGTAGATACTGTATAAATACTAATTAGCACTAAGTACATCCTGTACTGTAGATTTGATTAGAAGATTATATTTGGCTCTTAATTTGCTAATCTTACTGAATGGTGAATTTCTAACTCAAGAAATGGTACAGTCTTTTTTACTGGAATCTTAATTGTAATCTGCTTTGCAACCAAACTATTTAACATTACAATATTTTATTAATGAAAACCCCAAACTGTATTACATTTTTTAATCGGCCACTACTTTCGTTTCTAAGCTAAATGAAGTAGCTATGTTTCAGCACTTTTAAACTAGCCTTCATTCAGGTGATTATATGTACATTTGCATTGGGTGCAGGTTACAATTTTGAAGCCATATTATCCTGGTTTCAGCTAGTACAGAGTTAATTTTCCTCCTAGTAGCTGGTAGGGTGCTATGTTTTGGATTTAGGGTGAGAAGAGCGCTGATAACATGCTGATGTTTTAATTGTTGCAGAGCAGTGTTTACACCAGGCCAAGGACTTTTCGGCTTCTCGCTCTGTCCTGCCAGCGGGCAGGCTAGGGGTGCAGCAGGAGCTGGGAGGGGACAGACCCAGGACAGCTGACCCAAACTGGCCAAAGGGGTATTCCATACCATCTGACGTCATGCTAAACAATATATAGGGGTGGCTGGCCGGGGTGGGGGGCCGGCTGCTCGGGGATAGGCTGGGCATCGGTCATCAGGTGGTGACCAATTGCATTGTGCATCACTTGTTTGTACACATTATTATTAGTAGTACTATTATCATTATTATTATTATTTTCCTTTTCTTTTCTGTCCTAATAAACTGTCTCTATCTCAACCCACAGGCTTCATTTTCCTGATTCTCTCCCCCATCCCAGAGAGGGAGGGGGGACGGTGAGCGAACAGCTGTGTGGTGCTTAGCTGCCGGCAGGATTAAACCACAACACATATAAATTTCTATATAAACTTTTTAAAAAAAACAAAACTCTGAAACAACATAAAAAGTGCATTTAGCTATCTGATGAAAAAAAAATGTAGCAAGCTGGTTCTTGTTTGTGTAAACAGCAATATCCTTTGTAGCTGCTTCCTAAGAAAATTAATTTGCAAACACAACTCTAAAGGACCTGAACTTTTATGGATTATTACTACATCAAACTGTAAATTAGAGCACACAATTTATCTTACAAAAATTTTAAATACATCTGATTTTTCATAATATGAAAATTTAAAAAAATACACCCATAATAAACATGTAATATGTAATTTAAATACTGCTTTATATTGATGATACTTTTGCAATTATTCCCACAGCACTTCCAAGCTGTGATAATAGAACAAAACCATGCTTGTATCAAATATTTTAAAATCTTAATTGATTTGTATGTGATAAGTGGTAGAAATATTTATGAACTTTTTTCTATATTTAAAAGACACCACAGAGTAGGTGGGTAGAAAGATGGCTTCTGCAAAGAGCTGCACCTTTACTAAACTGGAATGCTTGGGAAGGTGTTTACAATTACTTGTGCCTTTACTAAATTGGTATGCTTAACTAATATCAGATTAGGCAAAACTGCAGATATCTTTCCTCCTCTGGAGATATTCAAGGCCCGTCTGGATGCCTACCTGGGCAGCCTGCTCTAAGGAACCTGCTTTGCCAGGGGGGTTGGACCCGATGATCTTTCGAGGTCCCTTCCAACCCCTACAATTCTGTGATTCTGTGATTCTGTGACATTTATCAGAAAAATCTTGCCGTTGTAGACATGAACCAACTTTTAGCTGCTTTCCCTAAACAGTGCTATCAAATGCTATACATCCCCTAACTTCCTTAATAAGCATATATTTTGTTGAATGCACAGGAAGAAAAAAAAAACAGTGGAAAGATTAAAGTAATTATTTCTGATTTTTTTTATGTTCCACCAGTCCAAAACAATAGGTGATTTAAATACTACTTCTCCAGTCTGAGAACAGTCCTTTCAAGCTGCTAGCATAGAAACAAAAGTTGAAGCTGAACAAATATATTTGAATTTGTTTCTTTTCCACTAATTCCAGTCTCTATAATTTAATAAGTAATGACTTATTGACTTTCTCATCTGGATGGATAGCTTTTCAATAAGTACCATTCTTGTCATGATGGAAAGTAGAAGTCCAAGTGTTTGATTCTTATCTTATGCTATAAGGCAGAAATGAAGAATGCAAGTAGAATGAAGAATGTAGTATTGGGGCCAGTTTTGTTTAAAATTTTATCAGCAATCTTGATGAGGGGATCAAATGCACCCTCAGTAAGTTTGCAGTAAGTTGGGCAGGAGTGTTGATCTCCTTGAGGGTAGAAAGTCTCTGCAGAAGGATCTAGATAGTCTAGAATGATGGGCCATGTCCAATTGTATGGCATTCAAGAAGGCTAAGTGCCACATGCTGCTGCACTTTGGTCATAACAACCCAATGCAGTGGTATAGACTTGGGGAAGAGTATCTGGAAAGTTGCCCAGCAGAAAAGGACCTGAGGGTGCTGGTCAACAGCTGGCTGAACATGAGCCCGCAGTGTGCCTAGGTGGCCAAGAAAGCCAATACCATCCTGGCTTGTATCAGAAATAGTGGGGCCAACAGGACTAGGGAAGTGATTGTCCCTCTGTACTTGGCTTTGGTGAGCCCGCACCTCAAGTACTGTGTTCGGTTTTGGACCCCTCACTACAAGAAAGATACTGAGTTGCTGGAACATGTTCAGAGAAGAGAAATAAAGCTGGTGAAGGGACTAGAAAAGAAAACATATGAGGAGCGGCTGAGGGAACTGGGGCTGTTTAATCTGGAGAAAAGGAAGCTGAGGGGAGACCTCATCACTCTCTACAACTACCTGAAAAGAGGCTGTAGCGAGGTGGGTGTTGGTCTCTTTTCTCAGGTGACAAATGATAGGATGCAAAAAGCCTCAAGTTGTGCCAGGTGATGTTTAGATTGGATATTAGGAAGAATTTCTTCATGGAGACAGTGGTTAAGCATTGGAATGGGCTGCTTGGGGCGGGGGGTGGGGGGTGGGGGTGGAGTTGCCATCCCTGGAGGTATTTAAGAGACGTGTAGATGTGGTGCTTAGGGACATGCTTTAGTGGCTGACTTCGTAGTGTTAGGATGTTGCTTGGACTTGATGATTATATGGGTCTTTTCCAACCTAAATGATTCTATGATTCTAAGTACCCTATGGCCAAACCAAATGGACCATATATCCCAGAACTTCAGCTTCAGCAGTGTCAGAAGAACAGATGGTGGAAGGAGAGCTCACAAGCCATTTTCTTTCTACTCACCCAGGACCCTCAGTTATTGGTTAGGGATGTAAAAGGGTACAACTCTGCTCAGTCCTTCTAGTATTCATTTGTTGTGATTTAACCCAGCCGGCAGCTCACCCTGCCCCCACAGTGGGATGGGGGAGAAAATCAGAAAAAAAAGTAAAAGCTCTTGTGTTGAGAAAAGACAGTTAATTAGGACAGAAAAGAAAGAAAGAAAAATAATAATTATTATAATAGTAATAATAATAATGTGTACAAAACAACTGATGCATAACACAATTGCTCACCACCCACTGACCGATGCCCAACCCATCCCTGAGCAGCAGTCCCCCTACCCCAGCCAGCCAACCCATATTAATTGTTCAGCATGACGTCAGATGGTATGGAATATCCCTTTGGCCAGTTTGGGTCAGCTGTCCTGGTTCTATTCCCTCCCAGCTTTTCGTGCACCCTCAGCCTCCTCACTGGCAGGTGTAAGCACTGCTCTCTAACAATTAAAACATCAGCGTATTATCAACATTATTCTCATCCTATATCCAAAACAGAGCACCATACCAGGTACTAGGAGGAAAATTATCTCTATCCTAACTGAAACCAGGACAATATCCACCCCTTATTCCATACCATTTATGTCCCTTATTCCATGCTATTTATGTCATGCTCAGGTCCCACCTTTTCCAATACATTCCAATTAATCACTGCTTTTCATACATCTATATAAAATGTCCACTGATTTTGTTTAGAGTGTGACTGACTTTGGTCTCCATCTGTCACAACTGCCTTTCAGGGCAGAAGAAATGGTGTGTGGTGTTGGATCGTCACATGCTGAAGCCCATTCTGGTTCCATCACACCACTGTGCTTGTCCAGTTCTATCAAGATTAATTCATAATTATCTGGGTGACTATCACTGTGATACTGTAGGACATACAGGAACCATAGTAATGGTGACATACAGTATTATATAGCAACTAGCATAATACAATTCAACTCATGGGCTATTCCCACGGAATATTAAACCCCCTTGAGGTACACATCGGACCTCCCCATTCTTCTGCAATACTCACCAAGTCTACCCATGTCCCTGAGCAAAAGCAATCCCATGGATGGGTTTGCCTTTTCCCTGGGCAGGAATAAACCAAAATGTCTTCCCCATCACGTTTTTTATGTGCACTATGGGGACTCTATCCCCTTCTACAGTACGTAACAGGTTTGATTGGGCAGGTCCAGCTCAGTTGGCAGATCCCCTAGTGTTGACTAACCAGGTGGCCTTTACTAAATGTGTATCCCAAAGTTTGAATGTCCTAGCACCCATTGCTTTCAGTGTAGTCCTTAACAATCCCTTGTATCGTTCTATTTTCCCAGAGACTGGTGCATGCCCGGGTGCCCTGAGCTGGAGGACCATGACGGCGGGAATTATAAACTTCCAACCGACTCTGAATGTGTGCAGGATTTGCTGCTTCACCTCGATCCATACAAGTCCATGGGTCTGGATGGGATTCATCCCAGGGTGCTTAAAGAGCTGGCTAATGTCACTGTGGGACCTCTCTCAATTATTTTTCAATGGTCTTGGGAATCTGGAGAGGTCCCAGTAGACTGGAAGCTGGCAAATGTTGTACCAATTTTCAAGAAGGGCAGGAAAGAGAACCCTGGAAACTACAGGCCTGTCAGTCTCATGTCAGTGACTGGTAAAATTATGGAGAAGATTTTCCTTGAAGTTATTGAAGTGCACCTTGGTGGACAATGCAGTCATTGGTCCCAGACAACATAGGTTCACGAGGGGTAGGTCCTGTTTGACTAACTTGATTTCCTTTTATGATAAGATCACCCACCTGGTCGATCAAGGGAAACCAGCTGATGTGATCTTTTGGGATTTCAGTAAAGCTTTTGACATAGTTTCCCATAGGATCCTACTGGACAAAATTTCCAGCATACAGCTAGATAAAAACATCATGCAATGGGTGAATAGTTGGATGACAGGCAGGGCTCCAAGGGTTGTGGTAAATGGGTCTGCATCAGGCTGGTGGCTGACCAATAGTGGGGTCCCCCAAGGCTCCATTTTAGGGCCAGTTCTCTTCAATGTTTTTATAAAAGATTTGGATGTAGGACTAGAAGGTGTTTTGAGCAAAGTTGCTTATGATATTAAACTTGGAGGAGTTGTGGACTCTGATGAGGGTGGAAAGGCCTTGCAGAGAGATCTGGACAGATTGGAGAGCTGGGCAGTCACCAACCGCATGAAGTTTAACAAGAGCAAGTGCCAGGTCCTGCACCTGGGACGGGGCAACCCTGGCTATATGTACAGACTGGGGGATGAGACGCTGGAGAGCAGCCCTGCAGAGACGGTTCTAGGGGTTTTGGTTGATAGCAAGCTGAATATGAGCCATCAGTGTGCCCTGGCAGCCAAGAGGGCCAACTGTATCCTGGGGTGCATCAAGTACAGCATTGCTAGTCGGTCGAGGGAAGTGATCGTCCCACTCTACTCTGCGCTGGTGCGGCCTTACCTCAAGTACTGTGTGCAGTTCTGGGCACCACAGTACAAAAAGGATGTGAAACTATTGGAGAGTGTCCAGAGAAGGGCAACAAGGATTGTGTCACGCTAAGGAGTGTAGCCGATTAACCAGTATGGGTCCGGTCAGATTCAGGGTACTGAACTATCACAGTCACGGATTCATCAACAACGTAACACGCCCTCACTCTAGTCGCGTTCAATGAGAACTATCATGGCTAGGAACAATGCAATTAAGTGCAATTTATTACAGCAACAGGTACACAGGTTCTTTGGATTGCCGGCGATAATTTACTGTCTGCAAAAGCAAGCTAGCATGCATGAAATACACAGGTGCACAGCCTGGCTATTAACGTGTTAAAAGGCACAAAGACTCTAGAGATTTCTAAGTTTCTGCGGAGGCACCCAGTATAACCAAGTGTTCAAATCTGACCCAAAGGAGGCCCAGTGTGGGGGGGAAGAGATGCTGAGCCTGTCGACTGATCCCAGAAGTCAGGAGATCCTCGTGATGGTATATTCCCTCATGATGGTATCTCCCCTGACGATGGTATCTTCCCTAACATCCCCTCTCTCTTAAGCCAATTTATATTATTTTCTATCTTTTAGGTGGAACTTGAGTGACTCTAGTCAAGCATATCTTAGTTATGATTGGTGAAAAGTTTTCTTGCCTTCGTTTAAAGGTATAGGCTCCGAGAAATTCAGAGCGCGTGCTCAGTGAGCACTAGACAAAACACTGGTGTGATATCAATGCTGTTCTACCTACAAGTGAAAAGCACAACACTGTTTGGGCTCTTGCAGGGAAGATTAACTCCCTCCCAGACAGACCCAGTACAACCTCCACCACTTATTCCATAACATTTGTGTCACACTCAGATCCCACATACTTTAGTATATAGGTATTCTCATCACCACTGTTCCCTGTCTTTTCACAGCTTGATAGATAGGTACTTCTTTTCATTCTATAGACCTATCCCCAAAATGTTCATAAGAATTGTTGATGATTTAGTCTTCATCTGACAAAGTAGTCACTCAGGACAAGCAGAGTTGGATTTCTGGATGCCAGCACCGGCTTAGCTTGAGTCATTGATGCACTTGCCCGCTTCCTTGCAAAGTTGACCTGTCATTGATCCTGCAGTGACTTCCTACAACACATAACTTAGATTACAGATTAGTTTTCTCCCAAGGTTAAATCTCCTTTTATCACACACCTGATATCCCCATTCTTTTGCATGATCCATCAGGTATACCCCGGTCCTTGGGCGAAAATCCCACAAGTGGGTTTGCCTTTTCCCGAGGCAGGAGCAACCCACACCACCTTCACCATCCACTTCCCTACATGCACTACAAGGACTTTAGCTCCTCCCACTTTAGCTCCAAGATTGTTTCAGAAGTGACTCCCATTGTCGGACTCGATTGCTTCTGGTGTACCATGATGCCACAACACTTGCCTTTCCAGGCCCAAGATGGTGTTTCAGGCTGTGGCATGGTTTACGGGGTATGTTTCCAGCCACCCAGTAGTGACTAGGGAGATTTAGATTAGAGGCTAGGAGGAAGTTCTTCGCTCAGAGGGTGGTGAGGCACTGGAACAGGTTAGGTTGCCCAGAGAGGTTGTGGATGCCCCATCCCTCGAGGTGTTCAAGACCAGGTTAGATGAGGCCCTGAGCAACCTGATCTAGTGAGTGGTGCCCTTGCCTATGGCAGGGGGGGTTGGAACTAGATGATCTTTGAGGTCCTTTCCAACTCAGGCCATTCTATGATTCTATGATCACTCTTATTTCCCTTGTTTAGTAATGTTTAGTAAAATTGTTTTCCCCACAAAAACAATTTTATGGAAGAGGAAGAAAATTATTAGCTTTTCAGACCACATTCAGACTATTTGGCAGTTACCCTTTCTCTTCAGCAGTACATGGCCTTCTTTTTTTTTTTTTTCCTTGGTCTCCTTCTTGCCTCCACTTCCACTTCCTTTGCATGGGCTCAGCTTTGACCTCGGCAGTTTTCACTCCACTGCATATTTCTGGTGCTAGTACCTGTGTCTCCCTTGGTCTTGCACAGGGCCTCATCTCAATGAGCTATCTCCACTCAACAAAATGTGCCTTGACACCTGTGCCCAGGTCCTGTCTCCTCATCTCTGCACAGCAACTCTGAAGATACCCAAATTAGTTCCTTAGGACCTAGAGTGTTGTGGTCAATTGGCTTGGCAACTACAGGCATTCAAAAATAACCTGCGCAGCTAGAGCTGCTTTAATCCCATAACAAATAGACAGGAATATAAATATGCCAGATTAACATCTGAGGAAAACTAGCTCTGCATTCACTGGATTCAGTGATGCTGTACTGACTGAATCCATAGAAGTGTTTGGCCTCAATATGTCCTAGAGAAACAGTCTTTCAGAAATATAAACAATGCAAAACAATGTTGTCACTGGAAGCCTGGAACTGCTGCAAGTTAGAATTAATCATTTTTTTTTAGTGTGATGATTAAGCAGCAGTGCTTGAATGCCAGGGAACTGGAAGCCAAAGAAAATATTCCAAGTTGGATTTGTTAAGCATGTGGTTTTATTTTAAAGCACATTAGTCAGGCAAGTTCAGTCAAAAGTCATATGTAAAATTATTAGATCTTGTGCAGGGGGTTTCTCATTTCTGTCAGCTCTTCTGACGCTGTGGAAACCATACTGAGTAAAATACTGAACAGCTGAAGATGGTTGTGCTGGAGGCAGGTTATTTTTTTCCATGCCTTTCTTACTGTGCACATGCTTGCTATTAGAATCCCACAAGAAACAACTTCCACTCTTAAAATCATAGTTTTGGGAAAGCAGTTCAGAAAAAGGAAGGGGAAAATATTATGATGAAGCCTCCTTTTTCCAACTTTCTTAGTATTACAGACAATGGATTCCATGGTGTCTCATACAGTAAATAAGAGAAAGGACCCAGTGTTAATGAATAGCGTAGTCATGCTAGAATGTAGTCATGTTTCTAACCCTAGGACTCCCAATTGCAAAATGTGCACACAACCTTAACACTGCCCCTTGAATGTATTATGATAAAGCCCTTAACTGCCTGATTGCTTATTAACTTTTTCACTGAACCGCATTCATTAAACGAATTAAAACATGATTGAAACTGGAAATAGTAGTGTGTGAAACCCAACCGGTGGTCCTTAGAATACTGGGAGTTTGGGCTCACATTAATATGGGCAACCTGAAGAGGCCAGGCAGCTCAGGGACCATGCAGAGGCTCCTGAACAGCATGGCTGAGGCTCCCAGTGACCAAGGGACCCACAGCAGTGGAGAAAGGAAAGGTCTAAAGCAACTACAAAACTTGTGACTAATTGTAAAGACCGTAGAGACAGGCTCCTTTGAACATAGGGTGAGCTGTGGTCATACCTGAATGTAGTCTGGCAGGTGAGCTACCTAGCTGAGTGTCTCACAGAGCAGTTTGGCTCCCATTAGGTCCTCCACAAATATCCAATGGCAGGTGTTTCACACAGAAGTATTGCCTTGTTCTCCTATCCTTGACACCTGTTAAAAGATATGAAACTATATAGACTTTGATCTGACTAGGTAAAGCTTGTATTTTATTTTCTCATGGGCTGGGGCTTTACCCAATTTAAGTGTAGCAGATACGCTAGGAAAGACAAGCTATTGCAGTTCCCTCCTCCTAGGAAGTGAAAGCAAAACAGACAAATGCATCTTTCTGCCCCTAACACCACGGTACCTCTTTTCATGTGACTTTCATACCTCATATCCCAAGTAACTTCTGAAATCGAGTTCACATTCAAATCTGATTCAGTTACCTTTTAATTAACTTTTTTCTAGATTGACCCTAGATTGCCGCTATTTATAAGCAACTCTGTCAGCACTCCTATGGAAGGAAAGATGGAACAAACACTTCTCAGTTCAGGTTCCTTCCCTCTCCTGCAAAGACAATCTCAGCTTTCAGGTGCACAGGCCTCCTGAACTGACTTTCACATGCACTGTTTTGTCTTGCATATAGGGGCGACTGATACCGGCACAGGTTGGTTCTCTGGCGGAGCCATGGGGCCCATCGCAGGGGTTGGGGTTGCTGCAGGGACTGTCACAGGGGTTGGAGTGGCCACAGGGCCCATCGCAGGGGTTGGAGTGGCTGCAGGGTCCGTCACAAGGTTTGGAGTTGTGTTGGTTGTTGCCCTTCCTCCAAGCTCAAGATTGGTGCATCCCTATGAGCAAGAAGGCAAGCAAAGGGGCAGGAGACCTTCCCCTTCACTTCCAAAAAAACGAAAAGAAAAAAAAAAAACAAAACAAACAAAAAAAAACACATTTAGATGTAGTACTTTCGTCATGTTTATGTTCCTGTATCCATGTTTTTTCTTCTTTCGACCCTGCCTCCCCCCCCTTTTTTTTTTCTTTCAGTGATCCATCTGGGGCAATGCTGCACTAAACAGCTGCTGCAATGTGGCCTTCCAGGCACAAAGCCAGTCCTTCATCACCAAAATCAAACCACGTAGACTTTTTTTCAAGGCTGTGTGTAACCACAGCCTATATGGTGATTCATTTCCTTTTACAATTCTTCCATCCTAGTTCTTTTGCTTTGACTCTGCATCCTCTTTTATGTTATCAATCACCTGTAAGGAATGCTCCAGCAATTCGTGCCACTAGGGGATTTGAAGGGTTAACATTGAGGCCTGGGTTTAGGTGAGAAGAGAACAAAGGGATTTCTTCAGAGAAAAACTGCTGACTCTGCACGGACGTGCAGTAACTTCTGACAGCCGACCAAGAGACCACTAGATAAGGAAGAAGAATATGAGCCTCCCTGTCCGAGCGGCCCCCGAGAGACTAACAGAGACTGATAAGCAGGCGCACCTGGGAGGACTTTGGATTCGGGAAACCAATTATAATAACCCTGCCTCTTCTAGAAGTAGTAATGAATATGTATTAGCCTAGGAGCATAAAAACCAGCCGCCTTACGTAACAGGTGTGCGTCCTGGTGGAGCAGAGACTCCTGGCGCACCCAGCGCTGTTTGCTTGCCTCTATTCGTTTAATAAATTGTAAACTTTGATTGTAAACCTATTTGGGACTCAGTCATTTATAACACACCCATATGCAACTGTTCTCTTCTTGTTGAACACGCTGTTTGCACTCTCTTTGGTTCTCAGAACTTTTCTTCTGTAGTGATGTTTTGCATCACTGAGGTCTGAACATGCTCTTTTTCTATACCATCTGAATATATATATGAATATTTTTCTGTATTATCTGAATCCTGTTCTGAGAATTAAGTGCACACCTCCAAGGCTCTAACTCAAGCAGTTGCTGCTACATTTGAACATTTGTAAACCCATTTCCTTGGCCTGTGTTCCTCATCATTCATAGTCTGAAATTTCAGTTCTTCAGAGGTTTACTACTGTGTTTCATTTTGCCCACTCTGAGGAGTCTGTTGGGTCTAATCTCACAATTATCGGGAACTCATATATCAGGCTCCAGTGACGATTATCACCATGCAGAAAGCTGAGCAGTCTTTGTGGGCTTTGGGCCTGTGTTGCATAAAAGGGTGCAGGAGATTTATGGAGGAGGCAGGCTGGTGATCCCATCAGTGCTGCACATGCTCACCATGTGACATGAGAGAGAAGCTGTGTTGCTCTGCAATCTTGCCCCCATCATCACCACAACCGAATCTGATGGGCCTTCTGGCATCATTAGAAATATTACTGACCTTGTCATCTCAACCTGTATGTTAATGCCTTTTAAATCATTTTTTGTCTGGAATATCCTCAATAAACGATTCCTTTCGTTCCTATATCTATAAGACTATGCTCATACTTAATTTATCCTTCTGTATTGATTAATGTAGTAATTCCCAGAGCCAAGGCTTTGTCAAGGCTGTGCTGAGAGAGAGAGAGAATATGTGTGTATACTTGATTTGCTCTGATATCTCTACAGCAGAGCTGATTGCTAATTTGTAAGCGGATTGCCTGACACGGAAAATTTTGTTCATTGTAAAAAAAGAGTGAGCTAATGACTTTTCTAATTTCCTTCTCTTCAGGGCTGCTCTCAATCCATTCATCCCCCAGTCTGTACTGATGTTTGGGATTGCCCCAGCCCAGATTTAAGACCTTGCCCTTGGCCTTGCTGAATTTCACGAGGTTCACATGAGCCCACTTCTCAAGACTGTCCAGGTCCTTCTGGATGTCATCTCTTCCCTCTGAAGTATCAGCTGCATCACTCAGCTTGGTGTCATCTTGTAGTGGATTTATGTGGCAAGGTTTTGGTAGTGGGGGACTGCAGGGGGTGGCCTCTGCGAGAAGACTCCAGAAGCTGCCCCATGTTAGATAAAGGCCAGTTTCAGCCAAATCCAAAGGGACCTGCCGCTGCCCAGAGCCGAGCCAATAAGCGATGTTTGTGCCTCTATGAGAGCATATTTAAGAAAGGGAAAAACATTGCTGCGCAACAGCAGCTGGGTGAGGTGTGAGGAACAGCCCAGCAGACACCAAGGTCAGTGAAGAAGGAGGGGGAGGAGGTGCTCCAGGCGCTGGACCTGAAGTTCCCCTGCGGCCTGTGGAAAGGACCGTGGTGGACCAGGTTGTCCCCCTGCAGCCCATGGTGTACCATGGCAGAGCAGATTTCCACGCTGCAACCCGTGGAGGAACCCACAGTGGAGCAGGTGGATCTGACCTAAAGGAGGCTGTGGCCTGTGGAGAACACCTGCCGGAGCAGACTCTGGGCCAGATCTGTAGCCTGTGGAGAGGAGCGCATGCAAGAGCAGGTGACCTGAAAGGAGCTGCTGCCCGTGGGGGACCCATATTGGAGCAGTTTGCTCCTGATGGATGGACCCCGTGATACGGACCCATATTTGGAGCAGTTCTTGAGGAGCTGCTGCCTGTGGGAAGCCCATGTAGGATCAGTTTGGGAAGGACTGTATCCCATGGGAGGGACCCCACATTGGAGCGGGGGAAGAGAGTGACTGTGAAGGAGCGGCAGAGACAACGTGCTATAGGCTGACTGCAACCCCCATTCCCCAATTCCACTGCGCCACTTGGGGGGAGGAGGTAGAAGAGGGCGGATGGGGGGAAGATGTGTTTAGTTTGTTTTTCTTTCTTTCTGACTGCTCTAGTTTGTTAGTAATAGGCAATAAATGACATGAATCTCCCTATGCTGAGTCTGTTTTTCCCATGACGATAATTGTTAAGTGATCTCCCTGTCCTTATCTCAACCCTTGAGCCCTCTTCATCGTATTTTCTCCCCCTTTCCCTCTGAGGAGGGGGAGTGAGAGAGCAGTTGTGGTGGAGCTCTGCTGCCCATCTGAATAAAACCACCACAGTCATTTTTGGCACCCAATGTGGGGCGCAAAGAGTTGAGATAACAGTAGAACTGATTAAAACGCTTACGACTAACACACTTACTTACTAGTCACCATGTTCAGCTTGCTGTTATTATTTTAATGTGATCCTGTCTTATATAATCTGTGCCATGTTCTCCCTTCTCCTCTATATCCGTTCGGAGAATGTGCTAAAATCTGTGTTCGTTTTTGTTTGTTTTCTTTTTTAATTTGCTGTGTTGTAAAGCACTGGCCTTGAGTATAATCTGGTATTCAGGCCCTGCATTGTTATCATTTTGGTCTCCTGGAAATTATCTTTTTGGGAATATTCAAAATTACACTGTCTTCCTTTCCTGATCTGGAAGTCAGTTTATGAATAATATCAGGAATGGTACCTCCTCCTTCTTTCCCCATGGACTACTTGCAGCAGCTTTTGAGTACTTTGAATACCCATGGGTAACCAACATACTCCTATTGCTAGGTCTGCACAATGTGTTTCTCTTTCTCCCTAAGGTTAAGCAATTAGTTAAGAATACCACCCAGGAATCTGCCCCAAGACAGTGTGGTTGTGGGTGGCAAGGTATGTGGGAGGATATGGGCAGGTACCTGTCACAGTTGTCTCCTCCGATGGTTTTGAACTTCACCCCTGAACAAGTGCAAAATCCTAAAAAACTGATAGAATGTTTGGAAGACGTATGCCCTGACCTTCACAGTGCTGGAGAATTCCAGCTTGCTGCACTGCAGGAGACCTGCATGGATGAACAGGGAGCTCCTGGTGAAGCTCAGACAGAAGAAGGAAGTTTACAGCATGTGGAAAAAGGGACAGACCACTTGGGAGGAATATAGGGACACTGTCAGCGTATGCAGAGATGCGACAAGGAAGGCTAAGGCCCATTTGGAATTAAATCTAGCAAGGGATGTCAAGGACAACAAGAAGGGCTTCTTTAAATACATCAGTAGAAAAAGGAAGACTGGGGAAAATGTTGGCCTGCTGCTGAATGGGGCGGGTGCCCTGGTGACAAAGGATATAGAGAAGGCAGAGTTGCTGAATGGCTTTTTTGCGTCAGTCTTTACTGCTAAGATAAGCCCTCAGGAATCTCAGACTCTGGAGACAAGAGAGGAAGTCCAGAGAAAGGAGGATTTCCCTCGGTCGAAGAGGATCATCTAAGCAAACTTGACATCCGCAAATCCACAGGCCCCAATGGAACGCACCCATGGGTGCTGAGGGAGCTGGCCAATGTTATTGCTAGGCCACTCTCCATCATCTTTGAAAGGTCATGGAGAACAGGGGAGGTGCCTGAGGACTGGAAGAGAGTCAATATCACGCCAGTCTTCAAAAAGGGCAAGAAGGAGGACCCAGGCAACTACAGGCCAGTCAGCCTCACGTCCATCCCTGGAAAGGCGATGCTCATCCTGGAGATCATCTCCAAGCATGTGGAGGATAAGGTGATCAGGAGTAGTCAGCATGGAGTCACCAAGGGGAAATCATGCTTAACCAATTTGATAGCTTTCTATGATGAGATGACTAGCTGGGTAGATGAGGGGAGAGAAGTGGATGTGGTCTACCTTGACTTCAGCAAGGCTTTTGACACTGTCTCCCATAACATCCTCATAGACAAGCTCAGGAAGTGTGGGATGGATGAGTGGACAGTGAGGTGGATGGATAATTGGCTGGATGGCAGAGCTCAGAGGGTTGTGCTCAGTGGTGCTGAGTCTAGTTGGAGGCCTGTAGCTAGCGGTGTCCCCCAGGGGTCAGTACTGGGTCCAGTCTTGTTCAACTTATTCAACAACGACATGGATGATGGAACGGGAGTGCACCCTCAGCAAGTTTGCTGACAACACAAAGGTCGGAAGAGTGGCTGATACTCCAGAGGGCTGTGCTGCCATTCAGAGGGACCTTGACAGGCTGGAGGGTTGGGCCGAGAGGAACCTCATGAAGTTCAACAAGGGCAAGTGCAGGGTCCTGCACCTAGGGAGGAATAACCCCAAGCACTAGTACAGGCTGAGGGCTGACCTGCTGGAGAGCAGCTCTGCAGAGGAGCCTGGGAGTCCTGGTGGACAGCAGGCTGACCACGAGTCAGCAATGCGCCCTTGTGGCCCAGAAGGCCAACGGTATCCCGGGGTGCATTAGGAAGAGTGTTGCCAGTAGGTCAAGGGAGGTGATCCTGTCCCTCTACTCAGCCCTGGTGAGGCCTCACCTAGAGTATTGTGTCCAGTTCTGGGCTCCCCAGTACAAGAGGGACGTGGAACTACTGAAGCGAGTCCAGAAGAGGGCTACGAAGATGGTTAGGGGACTGGAGCACCTGTTGTACGAGGACAGGCTGAGAGCTGGGCCTGTTTATCCTGGAAAAGAGAAGACTGAGGGGAGACCTCATCAATGTGTATAAATATCTGAGAGGAGGGTGTCAAGAGGGTGGAGGCAGTCTCTTTTCAGTTGTGCCCAGCGACAGGACGAGAGGTGACAGGCACAAACTGAATCACAGGAAGTTCTGGCTGAATATGAGAGGGCACTTCTTTACTGTGAGGGTGAAAGAGCACTGGAACAGGTTGCCCAGAGAGGTTGTGGAGTCTCCTTCTTTGGAGATATTCAAAATCCACCTGGATGCCATCCTGTGCAACGTGCTCTAGGTGATCCTGCTCGGCAGGGGGGTTGGACTAGATGGTCTTCAGAGGTCCCTTCCAACCTCATCCGTTCTGTGATTCTGTGATTTTTTCTGACGGATGAAAAGCTCGATGTGAGTTGGCAGTGCGTGCTTGCAGCCCAGAAGGCCAACTGCATCCTGGGCTGCATTAAAAGAGGAGTGGCCAGCAGGTCGAGGGAGGTGATTGTCCCCTTCTACTCAGCCCTTGTGAGGCCCCACTTGGAGTACTGCGTCCAAGTCTGGAGCTCCCAGCACAAGAAGGATGTGGAGCTGTTAGAGCAGATCCAGAGGAGGGCCACAAAGATGATCAAGGGGCTGGAGCACCTCTCCTATGAAGAAAGGCTGAGAGAGCTGGGGCTGTTCAGCCTACAAAAGAGAAGGCTCTGGGGTGACCTCACTGCAACCTTTCAGTACTTCAAGGGGACTTATAAAAAAGATGGAGAGTGACTCTTTGTTCAATCAGATAATGACAGGACAAGGGGGAATGGTTTTAAACTAAAAGAGGGGAGATTTAGATTAGAGGCTGGGAGGAAGTTCTTCGCTCAGAGGGTGGTGAGGCACTGGAACAGGTTGCACAGAGAGGTTGTGGATGCCCCATCCCTCGAGGTGTTCAAGACCAGGTTAGATGAGGCCCTGAGCAACCTGATCTAGTGGATGGTGTCCCTGCCTATGGCAGGGTGGTTGGAACTAGATGATCTTTGTGGTCCTTTCCAACTCAGGCCATTCTATGATTCTATGATCTTTAGAGGTCCCTTCCAACCTCGGCCATTCTGTGATTCTGTGATTGTACTATGTGATCCTGTTTTATGTGGTTCATGCAATAGAATAGAATAGTTCAGTTGGAAGAGACGTCCAAAGATCATCTAGTCCAACTGCCTGACCACTTCAGGGCTAACCAAAATTTAAAGCATATTAAGAGACAGGTACACCCTTTGCTGGGTTAAAAACTGTATGGACAGATGGCCCCAGAGAGCAGTAGTGGATGGAGTGAACAATTAGTGAAGAATACCACCCAGGATTCTACCCCGAGGCAGCATGGTGGTGGGTGGCAAGGTGGGTGGGAGGATATGGGCAGGTACCTGTCACAGTTGTCTCCTCCGATGGTTTTGAACTTCACCCCTGAACAAGTGCGAAATCCTAAAAAAATGATAGAATGATTGAAAGATGTATGCCCTGACCCTCACAATGCTGGAGAATTCCAGCTTGCTGCACTGTGCTGGGACCTGGCCTGCACCTATCAAACGGCAGTTAACACTACCCAGCACCCTCAAATGGAGGAGGAGGTCTCTGAATCCGATGACCAGATAACACACACTTTGGCTAACCCAGAGGGCCAACTGTCAATGGTAACATTCGCCCCCATAGTCAAGACAAAACAATGGAAGGGGAAGTGAGCTCGTTCAGTAAGGGAAGAAGCTCCTTCTAAAAAGTGCAAGGAGGGAAAAGTGGAAGAGGCAGGCAACTCTAAAGCAGAGCCATCACAAAAACAGCAGGAAGAGTCAGAAATCATAAACGAGTCAGAAACCACCCAATCCCTATCCCTGAGTGAGTTGTGAGATATACAAAGGGATTTCACTCTTCACTCTTCACCCAGGCGAGCACATCCTCACCTGGCTGCTTCGATGCTGGGACACTGGGGCCAATAGCCAGGAATTAGAAGGCAAGGAAGCCAAGCAGCTGGAATCCCTCTCTAGGGAAAGGGTCATTGACAGAGAGATTGGGACAGAGGCGCAGGTTCTCAGCCTCTGGAGGCGACTCCTGTCAGGTGTGAAGGAAAGGTATCCCTTCAAGGAAGACATTGTATATCAACTAGGCAAGTGGACCACCACGGAGAAATGTTTCCAGCACCTTAGGGAATTAGTCGTGCTGGAGATGGTTTATACTGATTTGGACAGTGACCAGACACCCAAAGATTCTGATGAAGTCCAGTGCACACTGTCCATGTGGCAGAAGTTTATACAGAGTGCACCATCATCACACGATAGCATGCTGGCAGAGATGAATTGGAGAGATAGGATGGGACCAACAGTGGATGTCATGTCCAGCCAGCTTCAGCAATATGAAGAAAAACTCTCTGTCTCACTACGGGCCTGCATTTTGGCTGTGGAGAAATTGTCCCAACAGGTTCACCACCTTGAAGAACATATATCTTCCTACTCACCCAGATGAAGCAGTATCTCAGCCATTAAGTGTCGGCATTTTCCTGCTCGAGGGAGAGAGCACCATGGACACACAGCACATGGCACGCTATGGTTTTATCTCCATGATCACGGGGAAGACATGAGGAACCTACCTTGACACTAGTAGCTCGGGTACGTGAAATGCAAGGAAATACAGCAGCCAAAATGGTGTCTCCAAGGAAAATTACTGCTCTGGTTCCTGTTGGGCAGTCCCCCAGAGGGAGTAGAAGGGCTGATCAGCTGGTTTTGCCATAAAACAAAATAAAATCAAAGGACCTGTACAAGAGATCCAGTTTTTAGGAATAAAATGGCAAGATGGACGTCATCAAATCCCAATGGATGTGATCAACAAAATAACAGTTATGTCTCTACCAACTAGCAAAAAAGAAACACAAATTTTCCTAGGTGTCGTGGGGTTTTGGAGAATTACACATTCCAAATTACAGTCTGATTGTAAGCCCGCTCTACCAAGTAACCCGTAAGAAGAATGCTTTTGAATGGGGCCCTGAGCAACAACAAGCCTTTGAACAAATTAAGCAGGAAATAGTTCATGCAGTAGCCCTTGGGCCAGTCTGAACGGGACCAGATGTAAAGAATGTGCTCTACACCGCAGCCGGGGAGAATGGCCCCACCTGGAGCCTCTGGCAGAAAGAGCCTGGGGAAACTCGAAGTCAACCCCTAGGGTTTTGGAGTCGGGGATACAGAGGATCTGAGGCCCACTACACTCCAACCGAAAGGAGATATTGGCAGCATATGAGGGAGTTCGATCTGCTTCGGAAGTGGTCGGTACTGAAGCACAGCTCCTCCTGGCACCCCGACTGCCGGTACTAGGCTGGATGTTCAAAGGAAGGGCCCCCTCTACACATCATGCAACTGATGCTACATGGAGCAAGTGGGTTGCACTGATTACTCAGCGGGCTCAGATAGGAAACCCCAGTCGCCCAGGAATCCTGGAAGTGATTATGGACTGGCCAGAAGGCAAATACTTTGGGATATCATCAGAGGAGGAGGTGGTCCGTGCTGAAGAAGCCCCACTGTACAACAAGCTACCGGAAAATGAGAAGAAATATGCCTTGTTCACTGACGGGTCCTGTCGAATTGTGGGAAAGCATCGGAGGTGGAAGGCAGCTGTATGGAGTCCTACACGACGAGTTGCAGAAGCTGCTGAGGGAGAAGGTGAATCGAGTCAGTTTGCAGAAGTGAAAGCCATTCAGCTGGCTTTAGATATTGCTGAACGAGAAAAGTGGCCAGTTCTCTATCTCTATACTGATTCATGGATGGTAGCAAATGCCCTGTGGGGGTGGTTGCAGCAATGGAAGCAGAACAACTGGCAGCGCAGAGGAAAACCCATCTGGGCTGCTGCATTGTGGCAAGATATTGCTGCCCGGGTAGAGAACCTGGTTGTAAAGGTACGCCATGTAGATGCTCATGTGCCCAAGAATCGGGCTACTGAAGAACATCAAAACAACCAGCAGGTGGATCAGGCTGCTAAGATTGAAGTGGCTCAGGTGGACCTGGACTGGCAACATAAAGGTGAATTATTTATAGCCCGATGGGTCCATGACACCTCAGGCGATCAAGGCAGAGATGCAACATACAGGTGGGCTCGTGATCGAGGGGTGGACCTGGCCATGGACACTATAGCACAGGTTATTCATGATTGTGAAACATGTGCTGCAATCAAGCAAGCCAAATGGTCAAAGCCTCTTTGGTATGGAGGACGATGGCTGAAATATAAATATGGAGAGGCCTGGCAGATTGATTACATCACACTCCCTCAAACCCGCAGCGGCAAGCGCCATGTACTTACAATGGTGGAAGCAACCACCGGATGGCTGGAAACATATCCTGTGCCCCATGCCACCGCCCGGAACACTCTCCTGGGCCTTGAAAAGCAAGTCCTGTGACGACATGGCACCCCAGAAAGAATTGAGTCAGACAATGGGACTCATTTCCGAAACAACCTTATAGACACTTGGGCCAAAGAGCATGGTACTGAGTGGGTGTATCACATCCCCTATCATGCACCAGCCTCCGGGAAAGTTGAACAATACAAAGGACTGTTAAAGACTACACTGAAAGCAATGGGTGCTGGGACATTCAAAAACTGGGATGCACATTTGGCAAAGGCCACCTGGTTAGTCAACACCAGGGGATCTGCCAACCGAGCTGGACCTGCCCAATCAAAACTGTTACGCACTGTAGAAGGGGATAAAGTTCCTGTAGTGCACGTAAGAAACATGCTGGGTAAGACAGTCTGGGCTACTCCTGCCTCAGGAAAAGGCAAACCCATTCGTGGAATTGCTTTTGCTCAGGGAATTGGATGCACTTGGTGGGTAATGCAAAAGAATGGGGAGGTCCGGTGTGTACCTCAAGGGGATTTAATATTGCATGAGAATAGCCCATGAGTTGAATTATATTAATTATTATATAATACTGTATGTCATCACTACCATGTTTGCTATATGTCAATGTCCTATTAATGGTATCACAGTAACAGCCACGCAGATAATAATGAATGAATTTTGATAGAAATGGGCAAGCACAGAGAGGTGATGGAAGGAGAACGGGCTTCAACGTGTGACAATCCAACATCACACAACATCTCTTCTGCCCTGAAAGACTGCTGTGACAGATGGAGCCCGAAGTCAGTCACGGACTATGCAAACTCAGTGGACATTCTGTATACCATAAATGAAGGTGGTGACTAATTGGAATGTATTGGAAAAGGTGTAACCTGAGCATGACATAAATGGTGTGGAATAAGGGGTGGATATATGTCCTGGTTTCAGCTAGGACAGAGTTAATTTTCCTCCTAGTAGCTGGTAGGGTGCTATGTTTTGGATTAGGATGAGAAGAGCGCTGATAACATGCTGATGTTTTAATTGTTGCAGAGCAGTGTTTACACCAGGCCAAGGACTTTTCGGCTTCTCGCTCTGTCCTGCCAGCGAGCAGGCTAGGGGTGCAGCAGGAGCTGGGAGGGGACAGACCCAGGACAGCTGACCCAAACTGGCCAAAGGGGTATTCCATACCATCTGACGTCATGCTGAACAATTAATATGGGGGGGCTGGCCAGGGTCGGGGGACAGGCTGCTCAGGGATAGCCTGGGCATCGGTCAGTGGGTGGTGAGCAATTGCATTGTGCATCACTTGTTTTGTACATATTATTAGTAGTAGTACTATTATTATTATTATTTCGCTTTCTTTTCTGTCCTAATAAACTGTCTCTATCTCAACCCACAGCCTTCAATTTCCTGATTCTCTCCCTCATCCCAGAGAGGGAGGGGGGAGGGTGAGCGAATGGCTGTGTAGTGCTTATCTGCCGGCCGGGTTAAACCACAACATCGGGGTACTCCTGAACCTGATGAAGAGACCTATTCTTCGCATTTTCAGTTATTAAGTGATGTTTACTGAAAGCAGGACTGGAGGGTCCCTGCCTCTGGTCAGGCAGATTAAGGAGACAACCAGATTTACTGGACAGTGTGGATCCGATGGCCTGGCACATTGGACCTGCAGGTGTACAAGGCTATAGTGGACACCAGCATGCAGTGTACCCTAATACCATCAGGCTACGGAGGGGCAGAACCCATCTGTATTTATGGATGGACGGGGGATCCCAACAGTTAACTGTATTGGAGGCTGAAGTGAGCCTCTCTGGGAATGAGCGGTAAAAGCGCCCCACTGTGACTGGCACAGAGGCTCTGTGCATCCTTGGCATAGACTACTTCAGGAGAGGGTACTTCAAGGACCCAAAATGGCACCGGTGGACTTTTCATAGAATCATAGAATCATTAAGGTTGGAAAAGGCATTCAAGATCATCTGGTCCAGCCATACAACTACCACCAATATCACCCACTAGACTGTGTCTCTAAGCACCACATCCAACCTTTCCTTAAACACCCTCAGGGATGGTGACTCCACCACCTCCCTGGGCAACCCATTCCAATGCCCAAACACTCTTTCTGAGAAGAAAGGTCTCCTAATTTTTAACCTAAACCTCCCCTGGCGCAACTTGAGGCCATTCCCTCTACTCCTATCGCTAGTTATCTGCAAGGAGAGGCTGACCCCCAGCTCCCCACGACTTTCTTTCAGGTAGTTGTAGAGAGCAATAAGGTCTCCCCTGAGCCTCCTCTTCACCAGACAAAACAGCCCCAGTTCCCTCAGACGCTCCTCATAGGACTTGTGTTCCAGACCCTTCACCAGCTTCGTAGCCCTTCTCTGGACGCATTCCAGGGCCTCCATGTCCTTCTTGTAGTGAGGGGCCCAAAAATGAACACAGTACTGGAGGTGTGGTCTCAACAGAGCAGAATACAAGGGAACAATCCCCTCCCTGGTCCTGCTGGCT
The DNA here is from genome assembly GCF_040182565.1 of Anser cygnoides. Taxonomy (NCBI): domain Eukaryota; kingdom Metazoa; phylum Chordata; class Aves; order Anseriformes; family Anatidae; genus Anser; species Anser cygnoides. The sequence goes on from NC_089911.1 coordinate 9,572,713, forward strand.
ACACTATTCCTGATACTAGCCAGGATGCCGCTGGCCTTCCTGGCCACCTGGGCACACTGCCAGCTCATGTTCAGGTGAGCATCAATCAGTATCCCCAGGTCCTTTTCCTCTGCACAGCTTTCCAGCCACTCTGCCCCAAGCTTGTAGCGCTGCATGGAGTTGTGACCAAAGTGCAGGACACGGCACTTAGCCATGTTGAACCTCATCCCATTGGCCTCTGTTCATTGATCCAACTTGTCCAGGTCCTTCTGCAGGGCCTTCCTACCCTCCGGCAGATCGACACTTCCCCCCAACTTGGTGTCATCTGCAAACTTCCTGAGGGTGCACTCAATTCCCTCGTCCAAATCATCAATAAAGGTATTAAAGAGGATGGGCCCCGAAACTGATCCCGGGGGAACACCACTCGTGACTGGTCGCTAGCTGGATTTAATTCCATTCACCACCACTCTCTGGGCCCAGCCGTCCATCCAGTTTTTAACCCAGCAAAGAGTGTACCTGTTCAAGCCATGGGCCTCCAGCTTTTCCAGGAGAATACTGTGGGAGACCATGTCAAAGGCCTTGCTGAAGTCTAGGTAGACTACGTGAACAGCCTTTCCCTCATCGACTAGGTGGGTCACATGGTCATAGAAGGAGAGATGTTGATCAGACCAGAGAGGGAGGTGGTGAGCTAACAAACTTCAGATGAAGACTTCTGTCTGCAGGATGGCTTTCGAAATATCTTTACCCCCTCCTTCCTCTTCCCCTTCCTGAGTTTAATTAATTTAAGAAGGAAATCAAATATCTCTAAGAGTCGACCTTGCAAGCTCTTGAAGAACTGCTTCTAAAGCACACCACTAATCTCACAGTGTAGTTGTAAGGCTATTGTTTTTAACTGAAGAGAAGTAGCACACTCCATCATGGAAAAGACTAACAGGAAATGAGTTTTTAACTCTTTCTTATGCAATGTTAAACAATCCACTGGCCGTTAAAATGCCAATTCTGTTTTGATTGCAGGAGCAACAACCCAAAGAAAGCAACACAAAGGACTGATTCGTAAGTAAGTCCCCACTGGTCCTCCGTTTCAGGTGATACTTGATGTGAGGATAGCAAAAGAGCAGAGACCACCTTTATGCGGGGGCTCACAGCGGGAAAAAAAAAATACATTGGACATAAATGCAATCACTGGGGTCTTAAAAAGAAACGTCTTGAAAATTCACCAGTCCCACAACTGGAATCCAATTAGAGCTGGAGCAGCACATTTTTTTTGTGCTCAAAAAGAAATCGTCGGACTGGTGTCTAGCATCCTCACTTCTCAAATCTCAGTTTTCAAAAAACTGAAGCACACTATTTTATTGAAATATAGGTTGTCTTCATTCAAAGTTTCAAGGCATCCTGTTTCAAACCCAGTTTCATGGATTTACAACACAATCCTTTCTACTATTTCCAAATATTCCTATGTACATTTTGTTCAATACTAAGACGCATGCAGGAGAATACCACAAAAAGTTACATAAGAGAAACAAACAAACAAGCAAACAACACCCAATACCAGTAATGAAGTATTGACTACTATTTCTACTGTGGAAAGATTGATAACGTTATTTGATATTTGCAGATAATAAGAAGTAAATTGACATTTTAATTAGTTTTTGGGGTTAGTAAAAAGAATGCAGAAAGAAAATTTTCATCTCTGAGAGGTTTTTCCTCTTTACAAAAACTTAGCATTTTCCCTTTTGCTCTCATTTTGTTCCTTTTATTCTTGCTTTTCTCCTGGTACTTGCTGATGCTTCTGGATGTTTAAAACCATCTTAAGCAAACAAACAGACAAACAAAAAACTACATGCATGTGCACACACACACACAACACAAAAAAAAAACCACCAACAACAAACCAAACCAAAACAAAACCACAACCAAAACAAAACCACCAGGCTCTAAATAGGAAGAATTGAGTTTAAAATGTATAGGGAAGGACCGCTGTAGTAAGACAGCAGAAGCAAAAGAGTCGGATCTGCCTGTGATCTCTTGCTATAACCTTCACATTGCGCACCGGTGTCACTGAGCATGTGACACAGGCAGCTCTTTGAGAGCACCGGTTACCTGGCAGCACAAACGAGCCCGCCGTGCCGGCAGGGCCTCGGCTCCTCCTGGATGTGGCCGGCAGGGGTGGGTGGCGGGTCCCTCGCGGGGGGGGGGGGGGCGGGGGGTTGGGGACCCCCCTTGTAGATTTGGACAATACTTTCAGCCATCGCCCGTCGCAGAGGAGGAAGACGAGGGACTTGCCGTCTAGAGGACAGCTGAGTCAGCCCTCAGGGCGGACAATTAAGACCTGGTGTTATTGCAGTCCCTGCATGTCCCTGGAGATCACGACTTGTCATTCTGCCAGGATAGCTTCTCCCACTTGTTCCCTTCCCAACCTTGCATACGCCTTCTTAAAAAGGAAAGGAAGGAGAGAAGAAAGGCGAACAGCGGCGTCACAGCGAGGGGCGGAGGTAAACGCATTTCCCCACGCAGGGCACCGGCGCTCGATGTCCGCTGACCCCGGGACCCCAACTATGGGGTTTCCCTGTCCCCAGGACGCGTGGGAGCGCAGCGGTCCCCGTACCGCGGCACCGCTCTTCTGCGCTGAAGGCGGTGCTCTCCGCGGACGGGGATGCCACCTACCGTCAGAGAGCGCCGGGCAGAGAGCGCCGACCCAAAGAAGACTCCGGGAAGGGCAGGGCAGGATCCCCTCCTCGCCTGGGGACCGGCAAGACCCTAAGGAACAGCAGCATTTTGGGAGGACTTGAGAAAACCCCCTCCAGGGGAAGCAGCTTTCAGACTTCTTTCTGAGACTGGCTCCCTCAAAGGCCAAAAATGCCCTGACCTCCATACCCCTCTGGGGCTCAGCCGCCAGGGGAACGTGGTTGCCCCCCTTGTGGGCCACACACCTCTGCTGGATTTCTGTGGCAAGGTTTTGGTAGCAGGGGCTGCAGGGGTGGCCTCTGTGAGAGGAGTTCAGAAGCTGCCCCATGTTAGATAAGGGCCAGTTTCAGACAGCTCCAAAGGGACCTGCCGGTGGCCAGAGCCAAGCCAATAAACAATGTTGTTTCCACCTCTGTGAGAACATATTTAAAAAAGGGGAAAAAAACAAACAAAACTGCTGCACAACAGCAGCTGGGAGAGTGAGGAGTGAGAAACAGCCCAGCAGACACCAAGGTCAGTGAAGGAGGGGAGAGGTGCTCCAGGCGCCGGAGCAGAAGTTCCACTGCGGCCTATGGAGAGGCCCATGGTGGACCAGGTTGTTCCCCTGCAGCCCATGGTGTACCACAGTGGAGCAGGTTTCCACACTGCAGCCTGTGGAGGAGCCCATGGTGGAGCAGGTGGATCTAGCCTGAAGTAGGCTGTGGCCTGTGGAGAACACCTGCCGGAGCAGATTCTGGGCCAGACCTGTAGCCAGTGGAGAGGAGCCCATGCAGGAGCAGGTGACCTGGCAGGAGCTGCTGCCTGTGGGGGAACCCATATTGGAGCAGTTTGCTCCTGGTGGATGGACCCCATGGTACAGACCCATATTTGGAGCAGTTCTTGAGGAGCTGCTGCCTGTGGGAAGTCCACGCAAGATCAGTTTGGGAAGGACTGTATCCCATGGGAGGGACCCCATGTTGGAGCAGGGGAAGAGAGTGACCATGAAGGAGTGGCGGAGATGAAGCATTGCAGACTGACCGCAGCCCCCCCTTCCTCGTTCTCCTGTGCCACTCGGGGGGAGGAGGTAGAAGAGGGCAGATGAGGGGAAGGTATCACAGTATCACAGATTTCTGGGTTGGAAGAGACCTCAAGATCATCGAGTCCAACCTCCGAACTAACACTAAGTACTCCACTAAACCATATCGCTAAGCTCTACATCTAAACGTCTTTTAAAGACCTCCAGGGATGGTGACTCCACCACCTCCCTGGGCAGCCCGTTCCAATGCTTAATAACCCTTTCGGTAAAGAAGTACTTCCTAACATCCAACCTAAAACTCCCCTGTCGCAACTTTCGCCCATTCCCCCTCGTCCTGTCACCAGGCACGTAGGAGAACAGACCAACCCCCACCTCTCTACAGCCTCCTTTAAGGTAACTGTAGAGAGCGATAAGGTCGCCCCTGAGCCTCCTCTTCTCCAGGCTGAACAAGCCCAGCTCCCTCAGCCGCTCCTCATAAGACTTGTTCTCCAGACCCCTCACCAGCTTGGTCGCCCTTCTCTGGACTCGCTCGAGCACGTCCATGTCCTTCCTGTAGCGAGGGGCCCAAAACTGAACACAGTACTCAAGGTGCGGCCTCACCAGAGCCGAGTACAGGGGCACAATCACTTCCCTAGACCTGCTGGCCACACTGCTTCTTATACAGGCCAGGATGCTGTTGGCCTTCTTGGCCACCTGGGCACACTGCTGGCTCATATTCAGCCGACTATCAACCAATACTCCCAGGTCCTTCTCTGCCAGGCAGCTTTCCAGCCACTCATCTCCCAGCCTGTAGCTCTGCTTGGGGTTGTTGTGCCCCAGGTGCAGGACCCGGCACTTGGCCTTGTTGAACTTCATACAGTTGACCTCAGCCCATCGGTCCAGCCTATCCAGATCCTCCTGCAGAGCCTTCCTGCCCTCGAGCAGATCGACACACGCACTTAACTTGGTGTCATCTGCAAACTTACTGAGGGTGCACTGGACGCCCTCATCCAGATCATCGATAAAGATATTAAAGAGGACCGGCCCCAGTACTGAGCCCTGGGGGACTCCACTAGTAACTGGCCTCCAACCAGATTTGACTCCATTCACCACAACTCTCTGGGCCCGGCTATCCAGCCAGTTTCTAACCCAGCGAAGCGTACGCCAGTCCAAGCCCCGAGCAGCCAGTTTCTTGAGGAGAATGTTGTGGGGAATGGTGTCAAAAGCCTTACTGAGGTCAAGGTAGACCACATCCACAGCCTTTCCCTCATCCACCAAGCGCGTCACTTGGTCATAGAAGGAGATCAGGTTCGTCAAGCAGGACCTGCCTTTCATAAACCCATGCTGACTGGGCCTGATCGCCTGCTTGCCCTGCAAGTGCCGCGTGATGACCCTCAAGATAATCTGCTCCATGAGCTTTCCTGGCACTGAGGTCAAACTGACAGGCCTATAGTTCCCCGGGTCTGCCCTGCGGCCCTTCTTATAGATGGGCGTCACATTGGCTAGCCGCCAGTCAACTGGGACCCCCCCGATAGCCAGGACTGCCGATAAATGATGGAAAGCGGCTCGGCCAGCTCCTCCGCCAGTTCTTTCAGTACCCTCGGGTGCATCCCATCCGGCCCCATCGACTTGCGCACATCCAAGCTCCGTAGCAGGTCGCCAACCATTTCCTCATGGATAGCGAAGGCCACATCCTGCTCCCCATCCCCTTCCACCAGCTCAAGGCACTGGGTATCCAGAGAACAACCGGTATTGCCGCTAAAGACTGAGGCAAAGGCGGCATTAAGCACCTCAGCCTTTTCCTCATCCTTAGTAACTAGGTTTCCCCTCGCATCCAGTAAAGGATGGAGATTCTCCTTAGTCCTCCGTTTCGCGTTGATATATTTGTAAAAGGATTTTTTTGTTGTCTTTAACGGCAGTAGCCAGGTTGAGCTCCAGATGAGCTTTGGCCTTTCTAATTTTCTCCCTGCACAGCCTCGCTACATCCTTGTAGTCCTCCTCAGTGGCTGGACCTTTTTTCCTAAGATTATAAACCCTCTTTTTTCTGCTAAGCACAAGCCGCAACTCTCTGTTGAGCCAGGCCGGTCTTCTTTCACGCCGGCTCGTCTTTGGGCACGTGGGGACGGACCGCTCCTGTGCCATCACGATTTCCTTCTTGAGGAGCGCCCAGCCTTCCTGGACTCCTCTGCCCTTCAGAACCGCCTCCCAAGGGACTCGGCCAACCAGCATCCTGAGCAGCTCAAAGTCAGCCCTCCGGAAGTCCAATACAGCAGTTTTACTGGTCCCCTTCCTGGCCTCACCAAGAATAGAGAACTCTACCATTTCGTGGTCACTCTGCCCAAGACAGTTTCCGACCACCACATCTCCCACCAGTCCTTCTCTGTTTGTGAAGAGAAGGTCTAGCGGGGCACCACCCCTGGTAGGTTCACTGACCAGCTGCGTCAGGAAGCTATCTCCCACGCTCTCCAGAAACCTCCTAGACTGCTTTCTCTGTGCCGTGTTGTGCTTCCAGGATATGTCCGGGAAGTTGAAGTCCCCCACGAGGACAAGCGCCGACGATTTTGCAACTTCTGTCAGTTGCCTATAAAACTCCTCATCCGTCTCCTCATCCTGGTTCGTGTTTTTAGTTTGTTTTAGGTGTTTTTAGTTTGTTTTTCTTTCTTTCTGACTGCTCTAGTTTGTTAGTAATAGGCAACAAATTATATTAATCTCCCTGTGCTGAGTCTGTTTTTCCCATGACAATTGTTGAGTGATCTCCCTGTCCTTATCTCAACCCTTGAGCCCTCTTCATCATATTTTCTTCTTTCACTTTGAGGAGGGGGAGTGAGAGAACGGTTGTGGTGGAGCTTGGCTGCCCAGTTGAGGAAAACCACTACAACATATAATCCTCAGACATAAACCATTGACCAAGTCTGCGACTAGGAGTGGATTCTGCTGTACCTAGGCTCCTTACCTCCTTGGTTCAGGTAGTTTAGAAAGCAAGGGGTCCACTCTGAACCTCATGACTCAATAGGAGGGTCTCCCTGACCCATCTGACTTACCCCGTCCTCTATGAAGTAAGTAATCAAGTGTACCTTGCCATCTCAAATCTTCGTAAGTCACTGTCTGATTTACAACTAAGCTCTGTTGGATCACTACATGATATCAATAAATATATTGCTGCTTCCCTCTTATGAGTGAAGTATATAATTTCATTAGAGACAGTCCTCCATACCAGAGAGGCTTTAACCACTTGATTGTTTGATTGCAGCACGTTTCACAATCACGGATAACCTGTGCAATGCTGTCCACGGTCAGGTCCACCCCTTGATCACAAGGCCATCTATATGTTCCATCTCTTCTTTGATGGCTTGAGGTGTCATGGGCCCACCAAGCTATGAATAACTCACCCTTATGTTGCCGGTCCAGATCCACCTCAGTCACTTCAATTCTAGCAGCCCAATCCACCTGCTGGTTGTTTTGATGTTCTTCATTGGCACCACTCCTGGGTACCTGAGCATCTACGTGATGTACTTTTACAACCAGATTCTCTATCCAGGCAGCAATACATTGCCTTAAGTATATGCACACACATAATAAAATATATAGTTTCACCAATTATTTTAATTGCTTTTCTATTAGAAGAAAGTAATTTTAAACAAGAGCAGATCCCTTAAAGCATAAGCTTAACAATTATAAAGATATTTCTAAAAATCTGTTGCAAAATTGATGAAAAAATTCATTAGTGCCCACTACTGCATTGGAATCAAGATGTTACGAAGCTTAATGTGACAGAACCAGAATGTTCCCTTAGCTTTTTCAAAATAAAAATTCAAACAGACCTGTGTTTCAATAGAAATGTAGGTGTTTGTTTTCAGTTCTCCATTGTCCAATATATTTGGAACAGAGATATGAAGCCACTTTTTTTGAGCAAGTGGATCCTTTGACCTTTGTGGGTCCCTAATGGCATAATTACAGTATGGTTAAATGGAAGTTCAAGCTACCGAGAAACACTAACCCAACTATTTTCAGTTTCTGACAGCTAATGACAAACTAGGACTGTAATCAAACTCCTTACTGAGAGGAAATCATGACAATGTTGAGTCCAGGACTGAGTATTCCTGACTGGGAGTATTCTTAGCATGTAGACTTCCATAGACGTCCCATGGTTGCTTTTCATGGGTTTAACATTATTTTGCATTGCAAAGGTGTTGTTTCAGCAAGGACCTTATTTTTTTAAAACCAAGTATATATACTAGGAAGTAGAGAAAAGATCCAGCTCTGGCGACACACACTGGCTAATGCAAAGATTGCAACAGACACTGTGGCTGAACCAGAGAGCCAACCCGTGCCGGTATCAGTCGGCCCTATATTCAAGAAGAAACAGTGGAAGCAGAAACTAACATGTTTAGTAAGAGAAGGAACTTATCCTAGGAGGGGGAAGGAGAAAGACTCAGAAGAGGCAGGCAGCTCCAAACTAGGGCCATCATGAGAACAGGAGGACAAAGACGAAGAAAGTCATAAACGAGACAGTAGCTGCCCAATCCCTGTCCCTGAGTGAGCTATGAGATATGCAAAAAGATTTCAGCCACCGTCCAGGTGAGCACATTGTCAAATGGCTGCTCTGATTTTGGGATAAGGGGGCCAGAAGCCAGGAATTAGAAGGCAAGGAAGCCCAGCAGCTGATATCCCTCTCTAGGGAAGGAGGCATTGACAAAGTGATTGGGAAAGGGGCACAAGTCCTCAGCCTCTGGAGGCAACTCCTGTTGGGTGTGAAGGAAAGGTATCCTGAAGGGAAGATGTTGTATGTCACCTGGGCAAGTGGACCACCGTGGAGAGAGGTATCCAGTACCTGAGGGAATTAGTCATGCTGGAGGTGGTTTATAGTGACCTGGACAATGACCAGATATCCAAAGATGAAGTCTAGTGCACGTGGCCCAAATGGTGGAAGTTGGTGCAGAGCACACCACCAGCGTACGCCAGCTCGCTGGCAGTAATGACCTGGAAAGATGGAGAGGAACTCATGGTGGATGAATTGCCAAGGCGATCGGCTCCAGGGCAGGCGCGTTCTGCAGCAGAGCAGGGGATCACAGTGTGCAGGGGGGTTCCTGCATCAAGGCAACCCCAGGGAGTGGAGGGAGCCACCAGCATCCAGCAGCCCTTGTGCAGTGGTTTAGCCCGGCTGGCAGCTAAACACCACACAGCTGTTCGCTCACCCTCCCCCCTCCCTCTCTGGGATGGGGGAGAGAACCGGGAAAGTGAAGCCGGTGAGTTGAGATAAAGACAGTTTATTAAGACAGGAAAATAATAATAACAATAATAATAATAATGTGTCTGAAACAAGTGATGCACAATGCAATTGCTCACCACCTGTTGACCGATGCAAAGCCTATCCCCAAGCAACCGGCCCCCCCACCCCAGCTAGCCACTCCTATATATTGTTCAGCATGACGTCAGATGGTATGGAATACCCCTTTGGCCAGTTGGGGTCAGCTGTCCTGGGTCTGTCCCCTCCCAGCTCCTGCTGCACCCTCAGCCTGCCCGCTGGCAGGACAGAGCGAGAAGCTGAAAAGTCCTTGGCTTGGTGTAAGCACTGCTCTGCAACAATTAAAACATCAGCATGTTATCAGCGCTCTTCTCATCCTAATCCAAAACATAGCACCCTACCAGCTACTAGGAGGAAAATTAACTCTGTCCTAAATGGAACCAGGACAGATATCCACCCCTTATTCCATACCATTTATGTCATGCTCAGGTTACACTCTTTCCAATACATTCTAATTAATCACCATTTTCATCTATGATTTATAGCAATCATGGTAGTGATGACATACAGTATTATATAATAATTAACATACTACAATTCAACTCATGGGCTATTCTCACCCAGTATCAAATCTCCTTGAGGTACACACCGGACCTCCCCATTCTTTTGCATTACCCACCAAGTGCATCCAGGTCCCTGAGCAAAAGCAATTCCACGAATGGGTTTGCCTTTTCCTGAGGCAGGAGTAGCCCAGACTGTTTTACCCAGCATGTTTCTTACGTGCACTACAGGAACTTTATCCCCTTCTACAGTGCGTAACAGGTTTGATTGGGCAGGTCCAGCTCGGTTGGCAGATCCCCTGGTATTGACTAACCAGGTGGCCTTTGCCAAATGTGCATCCCAGTTTTTGAATGTCCCAGCACCCATTGCTTTCAGTGTAGTCTTTAACAGTCCTTTGTATCATTCAACTTTCCCGGAGGCTGGTGCATGATAGGGGATGTGATACACCCACTCAGTACCATGTTCTTTGGCCCAAGTGTCTATAAGGTTGTTTCGGAAATGAGTCCCATTGTCTGACTCAATTCTTTCTGGGGTGCCATGTCATCACAGGACTTGCTTTTCAAGGCCCAGGATAGTGTTCCGGTCGGTGGCATGGGGCACAGGATATGTTTCCAGCCATCCGGTGGTTGCTTCCATCATTGTAAGTACGTGGCGCTTGCCGTTGCGGGTTTGAGGGAGTGTGATGTAATCAATCTGCCAGGCCTCCCCATATTTATATTTCAGCCATCGTCCTCCATACCAAAGAGGCTTTGACCGTTTGGCTTGCTTGATTGCAGCACGTTTCACAATCATGAATAACCTGTGCTATAGTGTCCATGGTCAGGTCCACCCCTCGATCTTCATCACAACAGTGAATCTCTCATTCACTTTTCTCGTTCAGCAATATCTAAAGCCAGCTGAATGGCTTTCACTTCTGCAAACTGACTCGATTCACCTTCTCCCTCAGCAGCTTCTGCAACTCGTCGTGTAGGACTCCATACAGCAGCTTTCCATCTCCGATGCTTTCCCACAATACGACAGGACCCATCAGTGAACAGGGCATATTTCTTCTCATTTTCTGGTAGCTTGTTGTACAGTGGGGCTTCTTCAGCACGGACCACCTCCTCCTCTGATGATATCCCAAAGTATTTGCCTTCTGGCCAGTCCATAATCACCTCCAAGATTCCTGGGCGACTGGGGTTTCCTATTCGAGCCCGCTGAGTAATCAGTGCAACCCACTTGCTCCATGTAGCATCAGTTGCATGATGTGTGGACGGGACCCTTCCTTTGAACATCCAGCCTAGTACCGGCAGTCGGGGTGCCAGGAGGAGCTGCGCTTCAGTGCCGACCACTTCCGAAGCAGATCAAACTCCTTCATATGCTGCCAATATCTCCTTTTCAGTTGGAGTATAGCGGGCCTCAGATCCTCTGTATCCCCGACTCCAAAACCCCAGGGGTCGACCTCGAGTTTCCCCAGGTTCCTTCTTCCAGAGGCTCCAGGTGGGACCATTCTCCCCGGCTGCGGTGTAGAGCACATTCTTTACATCTGGTCCTGTTCGGACTGGCCCGAGGGCTACTGCATGAACTATTTCCTGTTTAATTTGTTCAAAGGCTTGTCGTTGCTCAGGGCCCCATTCAAAAGCATTCTTCTTACGGGTTACTTGGTAGAGCGGATTTACAATCAGACTGTAATTTGGAATATGCATTCTCCAAAACCCCACGACACCTAGGAAAGTTTGTGTTTCTTTTTTGCTAGTTGGTGGAGACATAGCTGTTATTTTGTTGATCACATCCATTGGGATTTGGCGACGTCCATCTTGCCATTTTATTCCTAAAAACTGGATCTCTCGTGCAGGTCCTTTAACTTTATTCTGTTTTATGGCAAAACCGGCCTTCAGAAAGATTTGGACTATTTTCTTCCCTTTCTCGAAAAGTTCTTCTGCAGTGTCACCCCACACAATGATGTCATCGATGTACTGCAGGTGTTCAGGAGCTTCCCCCTGCTCCAGCGCAGACTGGATCAGTCCATGGCAAATGGTAGGGCTGTGTTTCCACCCCTGGGGCAGCCGATTCCAAGTATATTGGACTCCCCTCCAAGTGAAAGCAAACTGTGGCCTGTACTGTGCTGCTAGAGGGATGGAGAAAAATGCATTAGCGATATCAATTGTGGCATACCACTTGGCTGCCTTTGATTCCAGTTCATACTGGAGTTCTAGCATGTCCGGCACTGCAGCACTCAGTGGTGGCGTGACTTCGTTCAGGCCACGATAGTCCACTGTTAGTCTCCACTCACCATTAGACTTTCGCACTGGCCATATGGGACTATTAAAAGGTGAATGAGTCTTGCTGATCACTCCTTGGCTCTCCAGTTGACGAATTAGCTTATGGATGGGAATCAGGGCGTCTCGGTTGGTGCGATATTGCTGCCGGTGCACAGTTGTGGTAGCGATCGGCACTTGCTGTTCTTCAACCCTCAGCAACCCCACAACAGAAGGGTCCTCTGAGAGACCGGGCAAGGTAGACAACTGCTTAATGTCCTCTGTCTCTAAGGCAGCTATGCCAAAAGCCCAGCGGAACCCTTTTGGGTCCTTGAAATATCCTCTTCTAAGATATGCCAAGATATTCTAAGATATGCTCTTCTCATCCTAATCCAAAACATAGCACCCTACCAGCTACTAGAAGGAAAATTAACTCTGTCCTAACTGAAACCAGGACACCTTGCAAGAGCGGTTGATGAGGCTTGGGTGGGGCCGGCAGCAGCAGCCACTCCCATGTACAAAAGCTGCCCCTAGGGAGCGTGAGTGACCAGGGCGGGCAAACAGTGTGTGGCGCATCAGCCAGGGAGCGGCACAGCAGTTTACACGGGAGAGTGCACAGGGAGGGCGGAAGGTGGGTCACTTTCTATTCTGGGAGCAACAGAGAAGGGAGCCTTCTACTGAAACAAAAATGGTGTCTACCCGCCACGCCTGCCGGGCTGAGGATGAAAACCCAGATGGAGGGGCTGCAATCTTCCCAGGCAGGTGCCTACACCCAAACAGACCTCTCGAGGACCCAAAGAGCTGCCCAGACCCTCAATTTCAGGCCACTCCAGAATCTGGAAGTCCCCCTAGGTCCTGAAGGCAGAGGTGGGTGTCATGGGTGCAGGTGTGCCCAGATGGATGAACTTTTTAAACGGGTGGCTCTGTTACAAGAGGAGCTCACCAGGCAACATAGCATCCAGGAATCTGAGTGGGAGATTGATAAATGGTATTATGTGCTGACACAGGCCGAGCAACAGCCCTGCTTTAAGTCCTGGCAAGGGGAAGGCAAACAAGCTTCCAGGCCTAAACCAACAAACTTCAACAACTCAAGACAAGGGAGATTGGATCCTCATCTCTGCTAGGAGCAGGGGGAGGAGTCTCCCCCTTGCCACTGAAGTATCCCTACGCAACAGCTATGATGCTATATGTCTGGAAAGAAAAGACTGTGTGAGTAATGGCAAAGACCTCGAAAAGGGCAACCATATAAAGTTGTCTCCGTCAACCACCTGTATCAGAACCAGTGCCACAAAAAAGGCACGAAGGGTGTTAGTAATTGGAAACTCCTATCTGAGAGGCATTGAGGCACCCATTTGCCATCCAAATAATCTCTCCAGAGAGGTTTACTGGCTGCCTTGGGCCCACATTCCTGATATTATGAAGAGGCTACCAAGCCTGGTAGAGCCTGAAAACTACCACCCATTCCGATTCTTTCATGGAGGATCAAATGAGGCTGCAACAAAGAGACTCTGAAATATCAAAAGGGACTTCATGTCCCTCGGAGAGATGTTGAAGGAATCGGGAGTGCAAGTAGTGTTCTCCTCCATCATCCCAGTTGGTGTCTGGGACACAAGGAGATGAACAGACCGAGTGAATGATTAAGCTGAGTGACTAATGCCATGCTCAAGGTTTTGGGTTCTACAATCTCAGACATACTTTTGAGAGACCAGGCATGCTGACACCAGATGGGGTGCACCTGACTAGGTGGGGCAAGAGTGTTCTGGGTGGTAAGCTGGCTGGCCTTATTAGCAAGGCTTCAAACTAGATGAGGTGGGGGTAGGGGATGTACCTCTGAATGATAGAAACGAACCTGGGAACACTGTCACTTTAGGAAACTACAGGGAAATACTTGTGAACTGTCCCAAAGCAATTAGGAAGGGTTCCTCTGAAAAGGCAATGTGACTGGTAGCCCAGCTGAAGTGCCTCTACACCAGTGCATGCAGCATGGGAAACAAGCAGGAGGAGTTGGAAACGATGATGCAATTAGAAAAATATGACCTGATTGCTATCACAGAAATGTGGTGGGACAGATCACATAACTGGGAAGGACAGGCAGGGGTGCTGCCCTCTATGTTAGGGAATGGATTGATTGTGAAGAGATGCCTTTGAGAAACAGCCACGGACAAGCTGAGAGCTTGTGGGTAAAAGTTAAGGACCACACCAATAAAGGACACCCTGTGGCTGGGGTCTACTACAGGCCACCTGCAATAGATCACAAGAAGCCTGTTGATAAGGCCTTGCTTCAACTACAAGAAGCATCATGGTTGCACACTCCCATCCTGATGGGAGACTTTACCCGGATGTCTGCTAGAAAATCTACACAGCAGGCTGTAAGCAATCCAGGAGATTCCTAGAGTGCGCTGAGGATAACTTCCTGGTTCAGGTATTACACAAACCAACCAGAGGAGAAGCATTACTGGACCTGGTGCTTACCAATGCTCATTAAATGAGCTCATTAAAGAGGTTAAGATTGGAGGCTGTCTGGACTGCAGTTACCTTGCCCTGGTTGAATTTGTGATCTTGAGGAATATGGGCCTGGCGAAGAGCAGAGTCAAGTTCTATTCAAGCTATTCTGTTCTAGTTCAAGCTATTTAAAGACCAAGTGGATGAGATCCCCTGAAACACTGTCCTTAGGGACAAAGGAGCTGATCAGAGCTGGCAACTCTTCAAGGATGTTTTCCTTAGAGCTCAAGAACTCTCCATCCCCCTGCGTAAGAAAGCGGGCAGGGAGGGCAGAAAACTGGCATGGCTGTGCAAGGACCTGCTGGTCAGACCAAGGTGCACGAAGGAAATGCACAGGCAGTGGAAGCAGGGACATGGCACCTGGGAAGAGTACAGGAATGCGGTCCGGATGTGCAGGGATGGGATCAGGAAAACCAAGGCACAGATAGAACTGAGCTTGGCAAGGATCGCAAAGAATAACAGGAAGAGATTCTATAGGTGTATTGCTTAGAAAAAGAAGGCCAAGGAGAATGTACCCCCTCTGATAAACGAGAAGGGAGAACTGGTAATGACAGACATGGAGAAGGTGAGGTACTCAACAACTTCTTTGTCTCACTCTTCACTGTGTGGTGGTTTTACTCGGGTGGGCAGCCGAGCTCCACCGCAACCGCTCTCTCACTCCCCCCCCCTCCTCAAAGAGGAAGGGGAAGAAAATACAACACAAAGACCTCGAGGTTTGAGATGAGAATGATTTAATTAAAGGGAAAGGGAATGGGGAGAAAAAGAAACAAAAGAAACAATAAGGCCGCGCGGAAGCACAGAGAGAAAGAAAAAAAAATTATTCCCTACTTCCCATCAACGAGCAATGTTCAGCCACGTACTGGGAAGCAGGGCCTCAAAACGCGTAGCGGTTGTTCAGGACAGCCCCCTCCCCCACGAGAGCCCCCCCTTTTTATTGCTGGGTGTGACATCAGGTGTTATGGAATATCCCTTTGGTTGGTTTAGGTCAGCTGCCCTGGCAATGTCCCCTCCCCATCACTTGCTCACCCCCAGCCTGCTGGCTCTTGGGGGCTTGGAGGGAGTCCTGATGCGGTGCCAGCACTATGCAGCAATAGACACAACACTGGAGTGACACCAGTGCTGTTCCAGCTACGAGTGCAGAGCACAGCACTGTGTGGGCTGCTGCAGGGAAAGGTGACTCCATCCTAGACAGACCCAACACAACCTCCACCCCTTATTCCATAACATTTGTGTCACACTCAGGTCCCACATAGTTTAATATATAGATATTCTCATCACCATTGTTCTCTGTCCATTAAAGTATTTATAAGTCTGTACTTCTTTTCATTCCATAGGTCTTTCCCCAAAATGTTCATAAAAACTGTTGATGGTTTCAGCTTCATCTGACAAAGTGGTCACTCAGGGCAGGCGAAGTTGGTTTTCTTGACACCAGCATCAGCTTAGCTCACGTCACTGTTGCACTTGCCCGGTTCCTTGCGAAGCTGACCTGTCGTTGGTTCTGCAGTGTCCTCCTACAACACATAACTTGGATTACAGATTAATTTTCTCCCAAGGTTAAATCTCCTTGAGGCACACACCTGATATCCCCATCCTTCTGCATTACCCACCAGGTATACCCTGGTCCTTGGGCAAAGACAATCCCACGAGTGGGTTTGCCTTTTCCCATGGCAGGAGCAACCCACACCACCTTCCCCATCCACTTCCCTACATAAAGGGATGCAAGACATGGACTCCTGATAGCTCTTGAACAGGAGGACTTTTATTGCCCTTTTTCACTACTACATATACTTTCCCTGTAGCCCCACACGCTGTCCATGCGCCCGAATCTGTCTTACAATTGGTTAGAGACCCTAAGACACGTGCCTCGAGCCAGCCAGCAATTGGCCACTGCCCAAAGCTCATCTTTAACACTGTAGCCAATTTACTTTATCTCGACCTTGCTCAAGTTTTTGGTTCTACCGCTGTTTTCCTCATTATCTCTAACTCAGGGACGTGTGAAACAGCACAAAGCTCCCTGTGAATTCCTTTCCCACAATGCCCTCTTTTTTATTTTCAATCAACCAAACGCTTTCTATAGATTTTTCTATCTATCACCGCAGACACTGCAATAAGCACGGTACAATAAGCAACAGGGTGAAAATCACATGCAGAATTACGATTGTAAAGTAGCGTGCCTACTAGAATCTACATCAGTCAACAAGCCACTAAGCGCTAGGGATGTTGCTTCGCAGCGATGCTGCTTCTCACTCGCACAGCACAATCACACAATCACGCAAAGAGGCCTCTTGCATTTCTCATTCATACCACAAGAAAACATCACTTAAAATAATTTGTCCACAGCTTCAGGAGGTCCTTGTCTACTCCTGTGGTGAGCGGCTGAGAGTGGAGACCCCTCTGAGGAAAATGCTCGGGGTGCACCTAGGGGCGTCCGTTCCACAGTCGATCCCACAGCCGAGCAGAGTGGCTCCTGGCGCAAGGAAGGATGCTATTATAGTTTTGTATAATTACACCAAAGAGATGCATTGCAATAAGGAGCAAGAGTGGCATTGACCATTTGTTTCATGATTGGATTTTTTGCCTGAGCAATTAAACCTTACACATGCTGTTGCTGTTTCACATCCCAGGATATCTAATTCCTGTGGCTCTAGGGGCGCTTGCCATAAGTAGACAGTCCAGTCTTTGTTATCTGCCGGGATCCCCACCAGACATGTCGTAAACGGGTCGCTAGCACTAGCCAGGGACAGGCACATCGCTTCTTGTCCTGTCACGTTGGCGAGGGTGACCCAGATGTTGCGGCGTGGTTGGATGGAGACCCAGGGCTGGCAATAACCAATGACAGTGGCGATTGTGAGGAGGAGGCCAACCATGGCCTTAATCCCCTTGCTGGTACCCATCTTGGTCCGTGACCTGTGGAGACACAAGCATACCCTCGACCCCAAGTTATTAGAGGCTGGGGTCCCTCCCAAAGACCTGTATTTAAATTTTTTACCATTACTAAGGCCTGCTCTGATTGTGGCACCTGTGACAGTGCAGAATTCATATTTTTGTAATGTTTTATTATGGGCGGTACCTCTTCGTGAGGAAAGGGTAATGATAGGTGATTCATTACGTGAAGTGCCTTTCCCAACCTGTTCTGTGGTGTTTCCTGGGTGTCTCCCCCTTTTTGTTTATTTGGCAGTGTTTTCAAGGTGCGATGTGTGCGCTTTACAATGGCTTGGCCCATGGGGGAATGAGGAATGCCTGTGATGTGTCAGATACCCCAAGTTTGAAAAAAGGTTTGAAGCAGCTATGCAGCAATAGACACAACACTGGAATGATAACAGTGCTGTTCCAGCTACGAGTGCAGAGCACAGCACTGTGTGGGCTGCTGCAGGGAAAGGTGACTCCATCCTTGACAGACCTAACACACACTGCCAGTCAGGCTTCACATGTCTCTCATTTCCCTGAACCTGTAGGTGAGGGCTGGGGGAGCAAAGTCCCTCCCACTGTAAGCAAAGAGCAGGTTTGAGACCACCTGATGAAACTCAACAGGTATAACTCCTGATGACATGCTGTTGTGGTTTAACCCAGTCAGCAGCTAAGCACCACACAGCCATTCGCTCACCCTCTCCTCTCCCTCTCTGGGATGGGGGAGAGAATTAGAAAGAAATGAAAGCCTGTGGGTTGAGATAAAGACAGTTTATTAGGACAGAAAAGAAAAAAAAATGATGATGATAATAGTAATACTAATAATAATGTGTACAAAACAAGTGATGCACAGTGCAATTGCTCACCACCCGCTGACCGATGGCCAGCCTATCCCTGAGCAGCTGGTCCCTCCACCCCAGCCAGCCACCCCTATATATTGTTCAGCATGACGTCAGATGGTATGGAATACCCCTTTGGCCACTTTGGGTCAGCTGTCCTGGGTCTGTCCCCTCCCAGCTCCCGCATGTGTTTGCCTTTGCCCAAGGCAGGAATAGCCCAGACTGTCTTCCCCAGCATGTTTTTTTAACGTGCGCTGCAGGGACTTTATCCCCTTCTACAGCACATAATAGTTTTGATTGGGCTCAGGTGGTAGATCCCCTAGTGTCGACTAACCAGGTGGCCCTATCTAAATGCATAGCCCAATGTTTGAATATCCCAGCACCCATGGCTCTCAGTGTAGTCCTTAACAGTACATTGTATCATTCTATTTTCCCAGCGGCTGGTGCACAAAAGCAGATGTGATACACCCATTCAATGCCATGCTCTTTGGCCCACACATCTATGAAGTTGTTTTGTTTGTTGTCTGATTCAATTCTTTCTTGGGTGCCTTATCACCATAAGACTTGTTTTTGAAGGCCTTGGATAGTGTTCCGGGCAGCGTCATGGGGCACAGAATATGTTTCCAGCCATCCAGTGGTTACTTCCACCATTGTAAGCCCATGGCACTTGTTGTGACTGATTTGCAAGAGTGTGATGTTATCAATCTGCCAGCCTCCCCCCCCTCCCCCCCCCATTGATATTTCAGACCTCTTCCTCCTTACCAGAGAGGCTTTAACTGCTTGGTTTGCTTGATTGCAGCACATATTTCACAATCATGGATAACCTGTGCAATCGTGTCCATGGTCAGGTCCACCACTTGATCATGAGGCCATCTCTACGTTGCATCTCTTCTTTGATGGCTTTGTGAGAAACAAGCTGCAGCCAATAACACAGGCTCAGACGAGGATCTCAGTGAGTGAAGTAACATTTTTATTCGCGATTGCAATGGCAAGCATCCTGCAAGCAGGAACACCTAGCAGAAGTGTATCATAACCTTATATCCCCTATTACCCGATGCTTGATTCCTCCTGTTTCCTCATTGGCTGAGTACTACAGGTTCACAACCTACTCAGCACTTGTTACTGTACCATATATGTACAGTTTTATTTGACCAACCTTTAATTTCTCCTTTTCCCCCTTTTTCCTTTTTTTTTTTCCTCCTCTTCTTCTCTCGTGATTGAAGAGGCCTGTGATTTTTTGTTTTTGCTGATTCCACAACTGTCTTGTTTTTCTTAGCCATCCTCCTTGTTTTGGGACAGTGGGACCTTCCATTGTCCCTTTATCTGCTTAACATACCCCCCACTGTTATGCCTGCACAATCACTTTTGAATATGCAAGGTTAGTGGAATTTTCCACTGCAAAAGCACAACTTTAATTCTTACAGCTTGAGGTGTCACAGATCCATCGAGCTACAAATAGGCTCAATGGGCTCCCCTGAGCCTCAGTTTATTTTGCATTTTAGCTTTTCCACCTTATTGCCACAATTCCATGAATGCACTTATTTAATTCAAAACAAAAAGTGTAATTTAATGATAAAGTACTTGTGAACTGAGACAAGTAAACAAATTGTTCTCGCACCTGACCTCAGTCATGTCATGCTCACATCCAACTGCTGTCTTACCTCATACCACAGGAGCTGCGTGGCTTGAACAAGTTCCTCCACTCTTTCCCAATACAATGACAAACATTCTTGGCAAGTCATTGCTATAATAAGTCAGAAAGAGCCCCACCCTGTACCAGGCACAATGCAAACTTTATGTTATGGCTATATCTATTAAGCAAAGTTCTACCTCGAATTTTATCCTGCACAAGACAGGATACGTTTCCACTTCCAGAAGTATTTGCTCTGAAGAGACAACCTTAGAAGGCTGGTTGTCAAGCCCTCTTCTAGCTTAGCTAGAATCATTATGGAAATGATTAACAGCAAAGGCTCCAAAATGTAAAGTTTAGCCATCACCCCCCAGGGAGCTTCAGCTACACAAAGGTCAGAGCACAGTTTAAGAACTCTTGTGCCCAAGAACATTCTCTGGAACACGTAAAAGCAACAGAAAGAACATATTCCTGAAACATCAGTATGTCTGAAGATGTTAAACATTTCATTAAGAACCATAACCAATTCTATTTAGTCTTTTCTCTCCCTTCCTATGTACTTTATTCCTGCACATAACTGACTTTTTCAGATAAGTAAAAATAAAATACGGGGACAGTATTATTTGATTCTAATTAGGTACACCCTGAAAAGATCTATTAAACACTCCCTGAAGACAAAAATGTAACATTAGCATTGAGTTATCCCAGGATGTCAACAGCCTGCAATTATTCTTCAAGGCCAAGCAAAGTTCTCTCTCAACCTGCATGTTTTATAGAATAGAATAGTTCAGCTGGAAAGGACCTAACAAAGATCACCAAATCCAACTTTCTGACCTCTACAGGGCTAACCAAAAGTGAAAGCATATTCTTGAGGGCATTGTCCAAATGCCTCTTAAAAACCGACAGGCATGGGGCATCATCCATCTCGCTGGGAAGCCTATTCCATTGTTCAGCCACCCCCCACAGTAAAGAAACTTTTCCTAATGTCCAGTCCAAACCTCCCCTGGCACAGCTGCGTGCCATTCCCATGCGTCATATCATTAGTTACCAGGGAAAAGAGACCAGCATCTCCCTCTCCATTTCCCCTCCCCAGGAAGTTGTAGAGAACAATGACGTTGCCTCTTAGCATTCTCTTCTCCCGACTAGACAACCCAAGTGTCCTCAGTCTCTCTCATAAGACATGCCTTCCAACACTTTTACCGGCTTTGCTGCCCTCCACCGGACACTTTCAAAGACTGTAACATCCTTTTTATATTGTAGAGACCAGAACTGTACACAATATTCAAGGTGAGGCTGCACTAATGCTAAATATGGCAGGAGAATCACCTCTTCTCACCAGCTGGCTATGTTATGTTTAATGCATCCCAAAATGTGGTTTGCCCTCTTCGCTGCTAGGGCACACTGCCAACTCATGTTTAGCCTACTGTCAACCAGCACCCCCAGATCCCCTTCTGCTGAGCTGCTCTCTAGCCACTTGGCTCCCTCCCAGGCTGCACTCATGCCCAGCATTACTCCATCCCAGGTTCAGAACCCTGGATTTACCTTTATTGAACCTCATGCCACTGATGATTGTCCAGTGCTCCAATCTATCTAGATCCCTCTACAAGGTCTCCCATCCCTCAAGGGAGTCAACAGCACCTCCCAGTTTAGTATCATCAGCAAACTTGCTGTGGATGCATTCAGCTCCTACATCCAGATCATTGATAAAAAATATTGAACAGAACTGTCCCTAGAATTGATCCCTGGTGAACACCACTAGTGACCAGCTGCCAGTTAGATGCAGCCCCACCTACTACAACCCTTTGAGCTCTACCATCCAGCCAGTTCATCACACAGCATAGCATGAACCTGTTTATCTCACAGGTGGATAATTCATCTAAAAAGATACTAAAAAATCAAGATAGATTACATCTGCTGCCTTCCCTTCATCCACTAAGCAGGTGACCTTATCATAGGAGATCAAATTACTGAGGCAGGACTTTCCCTTTATGAACCCACAATATATTACAACATCATATAGTAGAATCATAGAATCATAGAATATCCCAAGTTGGAAGGGACCCATAAGGATAACTTATAAGTTATAAGTTATAACTTATAACTTATAAGTTGGAAGGGACCCATAAGTCCAACTCCTGGCACCGCACAGGTCTGCCCAAAAGTTTAGACCACATGACTAAGTGCACAGTCCAATCTCTTTTTAAATTCAGACAGGCTTGGTGCCATGACTACTTCACTGGGGAGCCTGTTCCAGTGTGCAACCACCCTCTCGGTGAAGAACCTCTTCCTGATGTCCAGCCTAAACTTCCCCCGCCTCAGCTTAACACCGTTCCCGCGGGTCCTGTCACTGGTATTTACAGTGAATAGGTCACCTGCCTCTCCACTCCCCTTCGCGAGCAAGTTGTAGACTGCGATGAGGTCCCCCCTCAGTCTCCTCTTCTCCAGGCTGAACAGGCCCAGTGACCTCAGCCGCTCCTCATATGTCTTCCCCTCTAGGCCCTTCACCATCTTCGTTGCCCTCCTCTGGACACTCTCCAACAGTTTCACGTCCTTTTTGTACTGTGGTGCCCAGAACTGCACACAGTACTCGAGGTGAGGCCACACCAGCGCAGAGTAGAACAGGACAATCACTTCCCTCGACCGACTTGCAATGCCGTACTTGATGCATCCCAGGATACGGTTGGCCTTCCTGGCTACCAGGGCACACTGCTGGCTCATATTCAACTTGCTATCAACCACAACCCCCAGATCCCTCTCTTTGGGGCTGCTCTCCAGCGTCTCGTCGCCCAGCCTGTACGTATAGACAGGGTTGCCCTGTCCCAGGTGCAGGACCCCGCACTTGCTTTTGTTAAACTTCATGTGGGTTGGTGATTGCCCTGCTCTCCAATCTGTCCAGATCTCTCTGCAACGCCTTTCCACCCTCATCAGAGTCCACAACTCCTCCAAGTTTAATATCATCAGCAACTTTGCTCAAAACACCTTCTAGTCCTACATCCAAATCATTTATAAAAACATTGAAGAGGACTGGCCCTAAAATGGAGCCTTGGGGGACCCCACTAGTGACCGTCCACCAGCCTGATGCGGCCCCATTTACCACAACCCTTTGAGCCCTGCCCGTCAGCCAATTGCTCACCCATCGTATGATGGTTTTGTTTAGCTGTATGCTGGACATTTTGTCCAGTAGGATCCTATGGGAAACTATGTCAAAAGCCTTGCTGAAGTCCAAAAAGATCATATCAGCTGGTTTCCCTTGATCTACTAGATGGGTGATCTTATCATAAAAGGAAATCTAATTTGTTAGGCAGGACCTACCCCTCATGAACCCATGTTGGCTGGGACCAATGACTGCATTGTCCCCCAGGTGCGCTTCAATAACTTCAAGAATCATCCTCTCCATAATTTTACCAGGCACTGACGTGAGACTGACAGGCCTGTAATTGCTAGGGTCTTCTTTCTTACCCTTCTTGAAAATTGGGACAACATTTGCTAGCTTCCAGTCCACTGGGACCTCTCCAGATTCCCAAGATTGTTGAAAAATAATTGAGAGAGGTCCCGCAATAACATCAGCCAGCTCTTTAAGCACCCTGGGATGTATCCCATCCGGACCCATGGACTTGTATGGATCCAGGTGGAGCAGCAAATCCCGCACACGTTCAGGGTTGGTAGGGAGTTTGTCATTCCCACTGTCATAGTCCTCCAGCTCAGTGTACCCTGGGTCCCGAAGCCCATCATCAGTGTTGAAGACAAAGGTGAAGGCGATGTTTAACGTCTCTGCTTTGCCTATGTCATTGTCTGTCAGGAGACCCTCCCCATCTAGTAGTGGACCTATGTTTTCTTTGGTTCTCCTTTTTCTGTTCACATATCTAAAAAAACATTTTTAATTGTCTCTCACAGACATGGCCAGCTTCAACTCTAGTTGGGCTTTGACCCCACGAATTTTCTCCCTACAAACACAAACAGGATCCAGTAATTCCAGAAATTCATTTTATTTCTTCAGTTTAGGAGATTAGAGTGGTAGTTTCACTTTGCTAGGCAGCTGAACTCCACCACAACCGCTCTCACTCCCTCTCCTCAGAAGAGGAGGGAAGGAAGGAAAAAAAACCAAAACAAGTCATGGATTGAGATAAGGATAACTTAAATTAAATGAAAAATAATTATTAAGGTAAAGTTATTAATGTAAAAATCATTTAAATAAAGGGAAAAGGAAAGTGGGGGGGGGGGCAAGAAAATGCCATGTGGAAGCAGACTTACTCTCTACTTCCCATCGAGTGATGCTTGGCTATGTACCTGAAGCAGGGCCTCTATACACATAGCCGTTGTTCAGGACAAACGTTTTCATAATGAGATCCTGCCTGCCCCTTCCCTTTTTCCGCCTTTTGTTGCTGAATGTGACATCATATCGTATTGAATATCCTTTTGGTCAGTTTAGGTCAGCTGACCTGGTGATGTCCCCTCCCCACCTCTTACCCCCCCCCCCCCAGCCTGCTGGCTCTTGGGGTGGCGGTTGGAGCTAGTCCTGATGCTCTGCCGGTATTGCTCAGCAATATACAAAACACTGGTGTGATGCCAATGCTGTTCTAGCTGCAAGTGCAGAGCATGGTACTGTATGGGCTGTTGCAGGGAAAGTTAATTATACCCTAGCCCGACCCAGTACAATTACGAAGTGACTTAAACTCATCATTATGTGCTCCCACGTGCCGTAAACAATGGAAAGATCACTAATTAAATCTAAAATGCTGAATTATACACAGATTTTTTATTGAAGCCAGTTTTCTAATTCCACAAGAGGAAGATGCTTTTCTGCAGAAAAGCAATACCCTTTATGATTTAGTATTTATGACTATTTCTCCCCACACACACACATACTTCTGACAAGAAGCCACATCAAAAAGTTTTGTGGTTTTTTTTTTTAAATGTATTTTTAATTGTATACCAAAGTTCATTAGAGATGGGGTTTTGACTGCATACAAGTTACTCAAAAGTTGTGTCTAGGCAGAGATTCATCAGCAATCTGACTTATTTCAAAGCATAAGTTTATTCAATCAGGCCACAAAAATAATATTGTATACAAACAGTAACTAAGAAGAGCTGCAGGTTCAAGGAGTTTTCAATTACAAGTTTTGAGAACTCATCAGGAAATAAATTCAAATAAAAGTCACAATATAAAATAGCAGCTCCATGTAGCTTTTTTGAGTTTTAACTTTATTCAAAGTGACACTTGGTTCAGTTTGCCTCGTTCTTTGAAGCTTCATCAAAGTTTTCAACAAGATCTAGAAAAATAAACATTGATATCAAAGTTTGATCTGCTTCTGCTTTGCCAAACATATTTTTTTCTCAAGTTCTACTTCATATCAAGCACTTACAACGTTAAAAAAAGTCATCTTATAAAATACAGATCAAATAACGTTTAAGAGCTCCAGGGTTCATTCTTCTTGTCGAGAACTTTTAGAATTATGCATTATAATGAACCACCTACTATCATTTAACTTTACTATACCCACAACTAAGCCAAGTGATACTAAAAAGGCAGTTTCTTCCCAGCCTTCTTATTGAAGATTAAATAATTAACTTAGCCATAGTTATTACTCTTACACAGGACAAATGCTACCTCAAACCAATGGTTCACCTAGTCTCACACTGTGTCTGAAAACAGATACGTAACCCGTTCATAGAAATTCTGTAACAGCAAGTGAATAGTCAATACTCCTTCTGTCGTTGGCCTAACCTTATGCTACACATGTTCTCTCTCAGAAAATCACTTCCTTATCCTCCATTTCATGTTTGTTCTTACCTGGAACTTCATCATCTTCACCAGTATCAAGTGGTGCTTTCTCATCCACAGCTGCAAGAGCAAGTAGTTCCAAAGCATTATTCAAGCTCACCATAGGCATCTTGATTACAAAGTTGTTTTTCTTTGTGTTTTTTTTTTTTTGAAAACATTATCTAAGAGTCTGAGTTAAGCTGCAATGCTCTAAACAATTCCCCTGCTAAATAAACACAACTAGCCTAGGAAGCTCACATTCCCTTTGTTACTGATCATGCTCAAACAGCCCAACGCTGGAAATGGGAAGATGCATGCTAGAAACAGTTTGCTAGTTACTATCCTGTATCTAGAGCCACTGAGTGCCTTGTAGCTGAAAATGATTACCACACAAGAGCCAAGACCAATTTATCTTAAAAGCATCTTGGTTTACTGACTACTCAGAGGTTCTCAAAGCTTACTTATTTTACAACATCAAGTTATAAGGAAAAGAGATGAGTCCTTATGATCCTTGGGCTTCAAGAAAAATTAAGGTGTAATTTTGAAGCTGCAGGCAGACAGCTATGACTAAAGGCTCTTAAAGATAATCTTGTTCCCTGGAAAAGTCAGAGGAATATGAAACTAGATGCACAATTTTACACTTAATCAATTGAGGTAACCACGTGTTTTGGTCCACATCTCTGCAAACTCAGTCACTATTCCCATTTACTGGAGATACTGGGACTTAATCACGTCCAATGTAGCAGGCCAATTAGTATCTGTGAAACCGTAGCACTCTAATGCTAGGAATACTTAACTCAGGTCCCTGGGTGCCTGTGCCACTACTACTACTGCTATTCTTAGCTGTACTACCTAGGTTAAGCTGTCCCACATTTTCAATCATCTCAGTCTATTCTAATTAATCCTTCTCAGTTTTCAAGGAAAACACGAGGAGAGATGGGTTTATACCAGACCTCTGAAATCACTGTAACCTGATTCCTAGAGAACTAGGACAGATCAATGCAGAAACTTTGGTCTGAAAGGGCTTGTGATGAGGTCATCACTAACTCTTTTTGTTTTTAACAGCAGAAAGCTGTTACCATGTTATTTCCTCCTAAGCTGTCTGCATTTTTCTCTCACCCCTAGAACCAGACTAAGTTTCCTTTAGCACCTACAAATACAGTCATCTCAGATACTTCACTCTTTTGATGTCAGGCTTCCAAATCTAGCAGACAATACTGAATGGAAAGTTTTGTGCAACTACTTTGACATCCACCCAAAGTAGAAAAAAATAGCCATTTACCAAGTCGTACAAAAGGAAGCATTTTAAACAAGCTTCCCTAATATTAAAATTGCACAATTTAGCTTATCCAGAACATACCCATTTTGTTATGAGAAGAAAGATCTTGGTTATGAGAAGAGAGATCTTAGTGGATCATTTTTAACCCTTCAAGTTTTCTTTCTTTCAAGCCCTGCTACTACCACACAGAAGCTACAGAGATGACATTAGGAAGGAGGGACCTGAGCTGCATTGGGAAAGAAGCAGTTTACCACCTCCTGAGAACTACTTCTAGTGGGTTTTTTTTCCGTAGGAAGTTAACAGGAGGGAAGTAACATCAACTTTAGGAATGGAAAAAGAGGCTGTCTTAGCTGACAACAAAGCACAGAAAAAAAGAAATGTAACAATCAAGTTCATTACTACCAGAAACTGGACACCTTGATAAGCTTCTTCATTTTCTGTGTTTTGGAAGTCCATTCCTTCCAAGGTATGGAACAAAGTATTTGAGAAGAGGAAGTAGGAAGACCCTACCTGCAGGACATGAGGAACATTCCCAGTGTCTACAAGCCTGTCTTTTTCCTCCCAATTCTCAACCTATAGCAGTACCACCTTTTCCAAACACCACATACTTAAGTTTCTCCTCTACTTTTCCCACACAATTCTAGGGAGAAACTGAATGTTTGTTCTTTTACTAATTTAAGGATAGAATAGAAGTTGGCATATCCAGCTTAATGCTCATACCAGTCCTGTTCTCTACACTGTCCTACACACATACAGAAATTATAACATTTTCAGATGAAAACTGTGTAATTCCCTCTTAGCTATCAAAAAGCCCACACAAGAAATACCTTCATCATACCTGTGAGGATGCAAAGCATTACCAAGATGCCTGTCCTCAAGTCACTCATGTTTCCATTCAAAGTGGAAAAACAAACATATTCAAAACATATCTTTTAAGAATTTAACTCTTCCAGAGTTAAATACGGTAGCCACATCAAGAAGTAAGCTACCATGAAATCAACTCCAGCAACAACTTTCTAGACCTAGAACAACTGCAAGATATACTGAGAAACAGGTGCATCTGCTTTATTCAGTTATATGCTTTGTTGGATTTGAGCTATAAATAAGATCTGAGTTCCATTTCTTTATAATCACGTTAAAATACGTTTGCAGAAAGTAGGAGTGCATTGAATTTCACTGCAGCTATACAAGTAAGCCTATGAATGCACTTCATGCTGTCAGCAGACAAGTTTCAACTTACATTGCTTGGGTAGGGCTTCTGCCAATCTCCTCAGGCTGGAGAGACTGTCAGCTCCAAGCTGATTTAAGATACTAGGAAGCATTTCTGTCAGCTGCTTTGTCTCAGCATGGCCAGTAATAGTGAAAGTGTTAGCAGCCAGAGATGCCTGAACTTTAGGGTTATTGAAGTGAATGACTGTTCCTTGGTTGGTAAACATATTTACCTGAAAGAAAAAAAAAAAATCCAATACACTTCAAGCAGTTTAGCATGATTTTTCAATTTAACAGGAAACTAGCTGAAGCTCCTAGAGCTCAATAAAGACTTACTAATATACTTAAACAGACCAGATTAAGATGTTAATTACCAGAAAATTAATATTGATACATTTTATATTTCTATATAGAAAAGCATTTTTTCCCCTTTGAAGCAGTTACCTCTTCAATACCAGAAATATTGTTAACTCCCAGTTTCTTCAAAGAAAACTGAAGTTTCTTGTCATCTCCTGTAGCTGTTCTGTGGACCACCTTCTTCTTTCTGCGGGCAGTACCCTTTGCAGAAAGTAAAATAAAATTAGTATTGTCCTGGTTCCAGTTAGGACAGAGTTAAGTAGCTCATAGTAGCTGGTAGGGTGCTATGTTTTGGATTAGGATGAGAAGAGCGCTGATAACATGCTGATGTTTTAATTGTTGCAGAGCAGTGTTTACACCAGGCCAAGGACTTTTCGGCTTCTCGCTCTGTCCTGCCAGCGAGCAGGCTGGGGGTGCAGCAGGAGCTGGGAGGGGACAGACCCAGGACAGCTGACCCAAACTGGCCAAAGGGGTATTCCATACCATCTGACGTCATGCTAAACAATATATAGGGGTGGCTGGCCGGGGTGGGGGGGCCGGCTGCTCGGGGATAGGCTGGGCATCGGTCAGCGGGTGGTGAGCAATTGCATTGTGCATCACTTGTTTTCTTACACATTATTATTATTAATACTATTATCATTATCACTATTATTATTATTATTGTTATTATTATATTCCTTATATTCCTTATATTATTATATTCCTGTCTTAATAAACTGTCTTTATCTCAACTCACCGGCTTCACTTTCCCGTTTCTCTCCCCCATCCCAGAGAGGGAGGGGGGAGGGTGAGCGAACGGCTGTGTGGTGTTTAGCTGCCAGCCGGGTTAAACCACAACAAGTATTTAGGTAGTTCTTCACAAACTCCAATCCTCAGAGTCACATAACTTCTCTGCAGTCATCCACAAATCAACTTAATATACAAAGTCCCGTTTCTGTGTTATGGCGCACACCACTCCACCCTTCCAACCACACTGCAGCAGTCTTTCCCTTCCTATAAGGCAAGCTTTGCATGCTCCTGAGAAGCGTGTAGCTTTTAGAAAGTAATACACTAGAGAAGGTTCATTCCACAATTTCTCATGGGAATTCTGCAGCATCGTACTTAAAAAAGAAAAATTGCAAGTTTACCCTCAACTGTTATCACAGGCATAAAACCGAAGACTGAGCACAGCCTTCTGTAAATTCTAAGACCTATGACCAACCTTCTATGATGTGATCCTGTCTTATATAATCTGTGCCATGTTCTCCCTTCTCCTCTATATCCGTTCGGAGAATGTGCTAAAATCTGTGTTCGTTTTTGTTTGTTTTCTTTTTTAATTTGCTGTGTTGTAAAGCACTGGCCTTGAGTATAATCTGGTATTCAGGCCCTGCATTGTTATCATTTTGGTCTCCTGGAAATTATCTTTTTGGGAATATTCAAAATTACACTGTCTTCCTTTCCTGATCTGGAAGTCAGTTTATGAATAATATCAGGAATGGTACCTCCTCCTTCTTTCCCCATGGACTACTTGCAGCAGCTTTTGAGTACTTTGAATACCCATGGGTAACCAACATACTCCTATTGCTAGGTCTGCACAATGTGTTTCTCTTTCTCCCTAAGGTTAAGCAATTAGTTAAGAATACCACCCAGGAATCTGCCCCAAGACAGTGTGGTTGTGGGTGGCAAGGTATGTGGGAGGATATGGGCAGGTACCTGTCACAGTTGTCTCCTCCGATGGTTTTGAACTTCACCCCTGAACAAGTGCAAAATCCTAAAAAACTGATAGAATGTTTGGAAGACGTATGCCCTGACCTTCACAGTGCTGGAGAATTCCAGCTTGCTGCACTGCAGGAGACCTGCATGGATGAACAGGGAGCTCCTGGTGAAGCTCAGACAGAAGAAGGAAGTTTACAGCATGTGGAAAAAGGGACAGGCCACTTGGGAGGAATATAGGGACACTGTCAGCGTATGCAGAGATGCGACAAGGAAGGCTAAGGCCCATTTGGAATTAAATCTAGCAAGGGATGTCAAGGACAACAAGAAGGGCTTCTTTAAATACATCAGTAGAAAAAGGAAGACTGGGGAAAATGTTGGCCTGCTGCTGAATGGGGCGGGTGCCCTGGTGACAAAGGATATAGAGAAGGCAGAGTTGCTGAATGGCTTTTTTGCGTCAGTCTTTACTGCTAAGATAAGCCCTCAGGAATCTCAGACTCTGGAGACAAGAGAGGAAGTCCAGAGAAAGGAGGATTTCCCTCGGTCGAAGAGGATCATCTAAGCAAACTTGACATCCGCAAATCCACAGGCCCCAATGGAACGCACCCATGGGTGCTGAGGGAGCTGGCCAATGTTATTGCTAGGCCACTCTCCATCATCTTTGAAAGGTCATGGAGAACAGGGGAGGTGCCTGAGGACTGGAAGAGAGTCAATATCACGCCAGTCTTCAAAAAGGGCAAGAAGGAGGACCCAGGCAACTACAGGCCAGTCAGCCTCACGTCCATCCCTGGAAAGGCGATGCTCATCCTGGAGATCATCTCCAAGCATGTGGAGGATAAGGTGATCAGGAGTAGTCAGCATGGAGTCACCAAGGGGAAATCATGCTTAACCAATTTGATAGCTTTCTATGATGAGATGACTAGCTGGGTAGATGAGGGGAGAGAAGTGGATGTGGTCTACCTTGACTTCAGCAAGGCTTTTGACACTGTCTCCCATAACATCCTCATAGACAAGCTCAGGAAGTGTGGGATGGATGAGTGGACAGTGAGGTGGATGGATAATTGGCTGGATGGCAGAGCTCAGAGGGTTGTGCTCAGTGGTGCTGAGTCTAGTTGGAGGCCTGTAGCTAGCGGTGTCCCCCAGGGGTCAGTACTGGGTCCAGTCTTGTTCAACTTATTCAACAACGACATGGATGATGGAACGGGAGTGCACCCTCAGCAAGTTTGCTGACAACACAAAGGTCGGAAGAGTGGCTGATACTCCAGAGGGCTGTGCTGCCATTCAGAGGGACCTTGACAGGCTGGAGGGTTGGGCCGAGAGGAACCTCATGAAGTTCAACAAGGGCAAGTGCAGGGTCCTGCACCTAGGGAGGAATAACCCCAAGCACTAGTACAGGCTGAGGGCTGACCTGCTGGAGAGCAGCTCTGCAGAGGAGCCTGGGAGTCCTGGTGGACAGCAGGCTGACCACGAGTCAGCAATGCGCCCTTGTGGCCCAGAAGGCCAACGGTATCCCGGGGTGCATTAGGAAGAGTGTTGCCAGTAGGTCAAGGGAGGTGATCCTGTCCCTCTACTCAGCCCTGGTGAGGCCTCACCTAGAGTATTGTGTCCAGTTCTGGGCTCCCCAGTACAAGAGGGACGTGGAACTACTGAAGCGAGTCCAGAAGAGGGCTACGAAGATGGTTAGGGGACTGGAGCACCTGTTGTACGAGGACAGGCTGAGAGCTGGGCCTGTTTATCCTGGAAAAGAGAAGACTGAGGGGAGACCTCATCAATGTGTATAAATATCTGAGAGGAGGGTGTCAAGAGGGTGGAGGCAGTCTCTTTTCAGTTGTGCCCAGCGACAGGACGAGAGGTGACAGGCACAAACTGAATCACAGGAAGTTCTGGCTGAATATGAGAGGGCACTTCTTTACTGTGAGGGTGAAAGAGCACTGGAACAGGTTGCCCAGAGAGGTTGTGGAGTCTCCTTCTTTGGAGATATTCAAAATCCACCTGGATGCCATCCTGTGCAACGTGCTCTAGGTGATCCTGCTCGGCAGGGGGGTTGGACTAGATGGTCTTCAGAGGTCCCTTCCAACCTCATCCGTTCTGTGATTCTGTGATTTTTTCTGACGGATGAAAAGCTCGATGTGAGTTGGCAGTGCGTGCTTGCAGCCCAGAAGGCCAACTGCATCCTGGGCTGCATTAAAAGAGGAGTGGCCAGCAGGTCGAGGGAGGTGATTGTCCCCTTCTACTCAGCCCTTGTGAGGCCCCACTTGGAGTACTGCGTCCAAGTCTGGAGCTCCCAGCACAAGAAGGATGTGGAGCTGTTAGAGCAGATCCAGAGGAGGGCCACAAAGATGATCAAGGGGCTGGAACACCTCTCCTACAAAGAAAGGCTGAGAGAGCTGGGGCTGTTCAGCCTACAAAAGAGAAGGCTCTGGGGTGACCTCACTGCAACCTTTCAGTACTTCAAGGGGACTTATAAAAAAGATGGAGAGTGACTCTTTGTTCAATCAGATAATGACAGGACAAGGGGGAATGGTTTTAAACTAAAAGAGGGGAGATTTAGATTAGAGGCTAGGAGGAAGTTCTTCGCTCAGAGGGTGGTGAGGCACTGGAACAGGTTGCACAGAGAGGTTGTGGATGCCCCATCCCTCGAGGTGTTCAAGACCAGGTTAGATGAGGCCCTGAGCAACCTGATCTAGTGGATGGTGTCCCTGCCTATGGCAGGGTGGTTGGAACTAGATGATCTTTGTGGTCCTTTCCAACTCAGGCCATTCTATGATTCTATGATCTTTAGAGGTCCCTTCCAACCTCGGCTATTCTGTGATTCTGTGATTGTACTATGTGATCCTGTTTTATGTGGTTCATGCAATAGAATAGAATAGTTCAGTTGGAAGAGACGTCCAAAGATCATCTAGTCCAACTGCCTGACCACTTCAGGGCTAACCAAAATTTAAAGCATATTAAGAGACAGGTACACCCTTTGCTGGGTTAAAAACTGTATGGACAGATGGCCCCAGAGAGCAGTAGTGAATGGAGTGAACAATTAGTGAAGAATACCACCCAGGATTCTACCCCGAGGCAGCATGGTGGTGGGTGGCAAGGTGGGCGGGAGGATATGGGCAGGTACCTGTCACAGTTGTCTCCTCCGATGGTTTTGAACTTCACCCCTGAACAAGTGCGAAATCCTAAAAAAATGACAGAATGATTGAAAGATGTATGCCCTGACCCTCACAATGCTGGAGAATTCCAGCTTGCTGCACTGTGCTGGGACCTGGCCTGCACCTATCAAACGGCAGTTAACACTACCCAGCACCCTCAAATGGAGGAGGAGGTCTCTGAATCCGATGACCAGATAACACACACTTTGGCTAACCCAGAGGGCCAACTGTCAATGGTAACATTCGCCCCCATAGTCAAGACAAAACAATGGAAGGGGAAGTGTGAGGGACCATTCAGAGGGACCTTGACAGGCTGGAGGGCTGGGCCGAGAGGAACCTCATGAAGTTCAACAAAGGCAAGTGCAGGGTCCTGCACCTGGGGAGGAATAACCCCATGTACCAGTACAGGCTGGGGGCTCATCTGCTGGAAAGCAGCTCTGCAGAGAAGGACCTGGGAGTCCTGGTGGACAGCAGGTTAACCATGAGCCAACAATGTGCCCTTGTGTCTAAGAATGCCAATGGTATCCTGGGTGCATTCGGAAGAGTGTTGCCAGCAGGTTGAGGGAGGTGATCCTTCCCCTCTACTCAGCCCTGGTGAGGCCTCACCTGGAGTACTATGTCCAGTTCTGGGTTCCCCAGTACAAGAGGGGCATGGAGCTCTTGGAGTGAGTGCAGCGGAGGGCTACGAAAATGACAAGGGGACTGGAGCATCTCTCATACGAGAAGAGGCTGAGAGAGCCGGGCCTGTTTAGCTTAGAGAAGAAAAGACTGAGAGAGGATCTTATCAACACATACAGATATCTGAAGGGAGGGTGTGTCAAGAGGATGGGGCCAGACTCTTTTCTTTTCAGTGGTGCCCAGCAACAGGACAAGAGGCAACAGATACAAACTGAAGCACAGCAAGTTCCATCTGAACATTAGGAAGAACTTCTTTTCTGTGCAGGTGACAGAGCACTGGCACAGGTTGTGGAATCTCTTTCTCTGGAAATATTCAAAACCTGCCTGGATGTTATCCTGTGCAACACACACTAAGTGACCCTGCTTGGTAGGGGGGTTGGACCAACCTCAACCATTCTGTGATTCTGTAATTTGTCTTTAGATCACATGAAGCTAAAACGTGGAAGACTACAACTCAAAAATTTAGTCTTTTGTCTAGAAAGCTTTATGTAGATTCCCTGTTCCCTGACAGTAATGAAAGAAATGGCTTCATTCATGTACCTTGACTACCACACAAATCGAGCAACATAAGGCCTATGTTAAATTTCTCTGGACAAAAAACTTCTCAGTAAGTTTTTACAAATTGTCTTGAATCAAAGGCTATGTAGGAACATGTACCTCCCCCCCCCCCACACTTTTACCTATACTACATACAGATATCAAGCTTCAGACAATCTGAAGTTAATTTGAAGTGAATAGCTGCTGCTTTTATCTCCGCAAATTTAAGCTTCTGAAGATTACAGGATTTTAGTAAGCAAATTCTACCCTGATCAAGCTGAGACATGCTGTTCACACCCCTCTACCTCTGTACTGAACAATGTGGATACAGCAGACCACAGATTCATTTGCCAGTCTTCTAAGAAGGTTTGGAAGAGAAGACATGATGTTTAGCTGTACCAACACCCTATACAAAAATCTCAAATTACACATGAAGTGCAATACCCCTCCACCTAAATATAATATTTAGCTTGTAAGATCTGCAGCCTTGCAATGTCACGAAAATTTTTCAGCAGAGAACGTGCAGCCTTTTCACACAAGGAGAAATTACTCTTCCCCCTTAGCTGATTACTTTGGGTGTGGAGGAGGCAATCTCCATTTATACGGTGACTTTGTCACGAAGAATTCTAGTAATCATTTCCAGTTATAAAACCAACAAACAAAAAACCATCAAGCTCAGACATTCAAAGTATTGCATACGGGCTGCTGCAAGTAAAGTTAACATCCCAGCCAGACCCAGTATAAGTATTTCACAGGCCAATTTCAAAGCTGAATGGCAGCATCACCAGCATATTATAAGCATCACTTAATGTCTCTAGAAGACCTATATTGAGCACAGAGTTGTAAGAGCTGCAATCTGAATGCATACTCTTACATGATCAATGACAGAAACGTGTTAGAATACATGTCAGTAACATACACATAATCAACAATATAATAGTTTTCTGGTTAACTAGTAACCCATTTAAAGAACATGCAAAATCATCAAGCTAGTTAAAAACTAGTTTTCCTCTGATTTAAGGCTAAGTCTCCAGCTGAAGACAAAAACTTCCACACAGAAATGAAAGCTACTGGAGACTGTCAGTAATAGTTCTGTTGAATAGTTCGTATTCCAAAATAACACATGTATATTTCCTCAAATATATAAACCAATATTAACGAGTCCTTGCTAAAAAACTCAAACCGTAACTTAAACATTTGCTAGCATACACATGTTCAAAGTCTTTCCTTTTTTTTTTTCCCCGATTATAAGTGTATCCAAATGTCATGATAAAATAAGAGGGTCTTCCAAGCGCATTATACTTCCTAATTCTACAATAATAAGAGCATGACAAGTACAGAAATTTCAGCTGTCCTAAAAGGCAAGAAAACTGCCATGGTCAACTTAAGGATGTACGACTTGAATTTGGAACATAACCCTCTAAAATTTATTATGAGAGCTATACCTGAGCTCACTTGCTCTAAGGTCTACTTCAAACCTTAAGTGCCTTCTAACTGCCCATACAAGAACATATGCTTCTAATCAGCTATAACATAGCAAATCCGAACAGAAAAAGCTGGAAGTTCATCTCCTACATTCTGCTTCCGTTGAACTGACTAGAGATCACTGCAGCAGGGCAGCTTCCCCTACAGTCAAGCCAAACTGAGAGCCCTCAGGACTGCTCCCCACCCAAGCTTTCAGGACCTCGTGTCCCAGGCCCTGCATGTGGGCAGAGACGTACAGTCTCACGGGCCAGGAGACAGGAAGGGGAAGCAATTCCTACCTTGCCACCAATGCGCACTTGAGCCTGGAGCTTGGCAAGCTTTTCTTGATTCATGATTGTTTCTTTCATCTGCAGAAGCAACAAGAAAGCCTATGAAACAAGCCAGGAAGCACCCAACAGCACAAGCCACAGCAACCCAGCGGTGGAGCAAGTATGCGTCAGTCTATGCAGCCACACACTCCCCAGCAGGAAGACGCCCCAACCCCGCCATGGCGGGACGGAGAAAATAGTCTGCTCGCGCGCAGCACCTCAGCCCATAACCGTCTTTCCTTTACTATTCCCCTCCCCCCCAGCCACCGCCGCCATCCCCAGACACGTAACGAACCCTCCCAACCACCCCCACGGTCTCCCTTGTACCTTCCTGGGGCAAGCACAGCGCTACCGAAACGGGAAAAAACACGAAAACCGCAAACAGGAACAAGGGGCCAAGTACAGCCGCGGCAGATAGCCAGATGGCAGCCGGAAGGGAGGTACGCCGTGTCGCACAGCGCATGTGCAGTCACCTCCTCCTCTGCGGCGGTGGGCAGAGCTGTCACCGTCACCGCGGGAGAAGTTAGGGGTTGCTCAGGTGGTGCCGTCCCTGTAGCAAATGCTTGCGGAGATCTTTAGACTCCTGCATGCCGCAGCTCAAAAAGAAAATTGATTTGTACGGTCGAGTGAGGGTGTGAGGCTAAGCCCCCGGCCCCTGGAATGGGATCGATTCTTCCCTGCGTCCGGCTCAATGAGTGGTCCCTAGCACATGGCTGTACTTCTCAGCCCCTTTCTGGCTTTCAGCACCTGTCGTTTCCTTTTGTAACTTGTCACCCTGTCTTAGATTGTTTTTCTGCCGTCAGCAGAAATCCTTCATGATTCTTGGAGTATTTATTTTTTACTTAAAAAAAAACACATTTAGATGTAGTACTTTTGTCTCGTTTATGTTCCTGTGTCCATGTTTTTTCTTCTTTCGACCCTGCCTCCCCCCCCTTTTTTTTTCTTTCAGTGATCCATCTGGGGCAATGCTGCACTAAACAGCTGCTGCAATGTGGCCTTCCAGGCACAAAGCCAGTCCTTCATCACCAAAATCAAACCACGTAGACTTTTTTTCAAGGCTGTGTGTAACCACAGCCTATATGGTGATTCATTTCCTTTTACAATTCTTCCATCCTAGTTCTTTTGCTTTGACTCTGCATCCTCTTTTATGTTATCAATCACCTGTAAGGAATGCTCCAGCAATTCGTGCCACTAGGGGATTTGAAGGGTTAACATTGAGGCCTGGGTTTAGGTGAGAAGAGAACAAAGGGATTTCTTCAGAGAAAAACTGCTGACTCTGCACGGACGTGCAGTAACTTCTGACAGCCGACCAAGAGACCACTAGATAAGGAAGAAGAATATGAGCCTCCCTGTCCGAGCGGCCCCCGAGAGACTAACAGAGACTGATAAGCAGGCGCACCTGGGAGGACTTTGGATTCGGGAAACCAATTATAATAACCCTGCCTCTTCTAGAAGTAGTAATGAATATGTATTAGCCTAGGAGCATAAAAACCAGCCGCCTTACGTAACAGGTGTGCGTCCTGGTGGAGCAGAGACTCCCGGCGCACCCAGCGATGTTTGCTTGCCTCTATTCATTTAATAAATTGTAAACTTTGATTGTAATCCTATTTGGGACTCAGTCATTTATAACAATTGGGGGCTCGTCCGGGATGGTCTTGGTTCCTGAATTCTGACTTGATCTAGGAGGGGCGCCCCCACCATTTGGTGGCTCCTGTTCGAGTCAGGTCGGGGCTAATGCCATCTTGAACCTGAATAAGGGCAAGCAAAGATTTAGATTTTTTTATGAGCTCCCTTTGCCGGCTGCAGCACTATATTTTGCCCGTAATTCTGCGCGCGAAGATCTGAACGAAGACGACGGAGTCGTAAGTATTTAAGGCGTATACCGTTCGGTTGGGTGGGATTCGGTTGCCTGTGTGTGTGAGAGAGTGTGATTGAGACGGAACGTAGTTCCGAAGCGATTGTGGAGGTCTTCTAACCGCGGTTCCAATCTCCCGCGAGGGACTTGGCCGATGAAGGACCGAAGCGATTCCTATAGGATTCGTGGGTGGGTGATAGGTCCTAAACCCCCTGCAAGACACTCTCACTAAGGCAACCAAGGGCTGTAGGAAGTGCCACAGTAAAATTCCTAGATGGGTCAGACAAAATTGAAGACCCGGGACCAGAGAAAAGGGAGCAAATTACCAGACATACCACCAGAAAGTCCATTAGGGATAATGATTAGAAATTGGAACGATAGGGGCCCCAGAAAAGGAAAAAAGTAAATTAAAAATGGTCCAGTATTGTATGATAGAATGGCCAAAGTAGCCTTTAAGACCACATGTCTTTTGGCCCGTTTTCAGATCCTTTGAAGACTGGGTTTGCCAGGCCTTAAATATACATGTTAATTCAAAGGAACCTTTTTAGCCAGGAGGAAAGTGATTATGCAGGATTATGGATCAGGACCTCACGTCCTTTTCCAGCCTCAATATTTACACTAAAAACAGATGAGAAGTTTGAAGAAGAAGAAAAAAAAAAAAAAGGAAAAAAAAGATGATGAATAGGAGTCATTGGATAACCTACCACCTCTATATCCTAACAATCCACCCCCGGTGGTGCATCTTATAATCCTATTTAGTTCTTAAATGTTTTGACTGTGTCAAGGAGGAAGGTGGGAGCATTATCTAAGTAACAGTTTAGAAGTTTGGGTATATTCGCGGTGGTGTTCGGTCAGTTTCCCAAGTATGGGGGGAGGGGGGCTGACTGATTATCAAAGCCGTAGAATGGAGAGTCACTTCTTTGGTGGTTCGGGCCTGAGCCCTGGGAATTTGGTAAGAAGGGGGAGAGCGAATTTATTTAGGCCTCAATACCTTTTAAACCCCCATCTCGACGGATACACAGGAGTGATTCCTTGTTTCGTGTGGGCTTACTAACAAAGTGCATGAGAAAAATTAGCATTCGGCTTGAAATTCGGTCTTGTTGAAATGTAAATTTTGTGGAAAAGGTGTTATTGTTTGTCTAGAAGACCGAAGGCTGAGTGCTTCAGGTGTTTTTCCGAAGACCTGCGGATTTATGATTGGAATGGGGCTCATTAATAATCTGAAATAGTAAAGTTTGTATGTGGAAAGAAGAGTTTAATCCCAGAGAACTGGGACATTTGGGAAGAAGATTGGGAAAAGATAGTAAAAACCTGCAATAAAAAGGTTTGCGTGGAAATTGAAACAAGGGACAGTAACTAATATAAATAAATAAAAGGGAATGGGAAATCAAGGAAATGGGTAAAATCCAAAAAAAGACGTCCTAAAAAAAAAAAAAAAAAGAGCCTCCTTGGGTGCATATTGGCACATTGGAAGGATATTGTTAGAAATGGGGGCACAGAAAGCAAGAGGACTTTCACTAAGTATTGCAATCAATGGTGGCCACTATATAAACTAAATGGCCACTTTATGGATCAATCGACTATAACAGTGTCTTGCAATTAATGTTGTTTTTGAGGAGAGAAGGAAAATAGGATGAAATGTTGTATAGTGATATGTTGTTTCAGCATCTTGGAGGGAAAAGGTTTGGAATTAAGTTGGCCCCTGACTGAGCCTTTGGTGTTGGCATTAGAAAAGTACAGGCTGGAGAAAGATAAAGGAAGTGTTAAAAGGGTTGTTGAAGGTGTTAAAGGTTGTGTGGCGTGTAGTATTTAACAGAGCTGTTTGAAGTTGAATGAGCAGGGAAAGAGGATGTAGGAATGTTAATAGTTCCGTCTCAACCCGAGGCTGAGATCTCTAAATCGCGGGTGTGAGCCCTCTGGGGCAGAGGGACCGTGATGGGTCCGAGAGAGTTGTCGTGGAAACAGAAAAGCAGCTAACTCTTAAAACAACCTGAGTTCCTGTGTGAGCTAAGATTGCCAATGGGACCGCTCAGGGAACTTTCAACGATTGCATTCCCCTGACCGACCCCCTCACTGAGACCCTAATCACCCCGGAAATTATGTAAATACTAAAATCTGGTTAAATCGGCTATTGGGAATTGAGAATCTGTTCCAACAAGGTCCAAAAGAAACCCCTATGGAATTTATGGAATTTTTGGACCAACTTTGAAATGCAATGAGAAAAAAAAAATGGACCTGGCTTAAAAAACAAAACAAAACAAAACAAAAAAAAAAACAAACAGAGGCAACTGGCTAGCCTCTTTCCAGGGCAATCAGCCCCTGATATCAGAAATTGTCTTAGGCTGCAGGACAAACTTACAACAGTCAGGAATGATGGGGACCTGGGGCATCTACCCTAGCAGGTCCACCAGTTGAAATAAAGCTAGGAAACGAAGACAGAGGCTTGAATTTTTTGTTGGTTATGGGAGCTTCTTTCTCTGTATTAATTAGTCAGTAAATGTAATAGGAGCAACATATTCAGTGTTAAATAGTTTAAAAGGACATTAGGAACTAAGACAACTACAATAATTGGAGCCACAGGGAAAGAGGAGGAATGGTCATTCTTACAACCCCTTGATTTGTGTTTTGGGGGTAAGGAACTAACCCATGAATTTTTGTATGTACCAGAATGCCCGATTCCACTCTTGGGATGGGATCTATTAGCCAAATTAGATGCAACAATAACCTTTGAGGATGGAGAATTAATAATGAAGGTACCTGAGTCCAAAGTAGGACAAATCCTAATGATCAAAGATAAACCCTTTGTTAATATTCCAAGAGAAGTAGAAAATGCAGTTATACCAGCAGTATGGGAAACAGATGTACCAGGGAAGTCGAAACTGGCACAACCGGTAAAGGTGGAATTAAAGGAAGGAGCCAAACCTGTTTGAATCAAACAATATCCACTTAAGATAGAAGCTAGGCACGGGAATGGTGAAAATTATTGACAAATTTCTCAAATATCAGATTCTGGAAGAATGTAAATCAGAATACAATGCTCCAATTTTTCCAGTAAAGAAGCCGAATGGCGAGTATAGATTTGTACAAGATCTTAGAGCAATAAATGAAATAACAAAGGATATTCACCCGGTAGTAGCTAATCCTTACACATTGTTAACATCTGTGAAAGGGAAATATAAATGGTTTACCGTGATAGATTTAAAGGATGCCTTCTTTTGCATACCTCTTGATAAAGATAGTAGAAAATTATTTGCCTTCAAATGGGAAAACGTATTGAAGTTTTTGGACCACATATGGTAACAACCGTTTTGGAACAAAGGGGGGGGGGCACTGGTTATCACCCAGCTGGATGATGAAATATCAGGCAATCCTAACTGAACAAGATGACATAACCTTGAAAACGACTAACCTGTTATATCCAGCAGTATTTCTAGGAACCGTTCCAGAAGAAGGACCGTTGGAACACAATTGTGTGGAAATAATCGAACATACGCCAGCCACAAAGATTTGAAGGATGTACCCCTTGAAAGGTATTCAGTGGGAATACCACACTCCGTGGCACCCACAAAGCTCAGGGAAAGTAGAAAGGATGAATCAAACAATAAAACAACAATTGGCTAAGTTAATGATCGAGACACAGCTGCCCTGAACGAAATGCTTACCATTGGCACTTTTAAACATAAGAACTAAACCACACAGTGAGACTGGATTATCATCATATGAAATGTTATATGGTATGCCTTATTCTCAAGGGATGCCCCTAGGGAACAATGTAGTTGAGGATCATAGTATCCAGAAATACATAATTACCATTGGAAGAAGATTACAGGAGCTAAGAGAAATTGGGATGATGACTCAGACACCACCTTTAGGATTTGCTATTCATAAAATACAACCAGGAGACAAGGTCTTAATAAAAACCTGGAGAGAAGAATCATTGAACCCCCGATGGGAGGGACCGTACCTTGTTTTACTTACTACTGAAACAGCTGTGAGAACAGCAGAAAGGGGTTGGACCCACGCATCCAGAATAAAAGGACCAATAACTACCGAAGCCTGGAGGGTTGAGTCCACTCCTGGGGAACTGAAACTGAGACTAAAGAGGAACTGATATCCCAGCAATGAGGTTCTGCATGAATTAAGGGCACTGGATAAAGAGGACAAGGCTGAAGGGAGGAAAGGGAGAAGGCAAGACCGGGGTAGGACCCTCCACTGCGGCGTGTATGGTCTACCGAGGGAGGCGACCCCTATGGGTATTGACCGCCGAGTGAGAGTGCCTCGACCGGACTTCTCCCGCGCTAAGATCAGGTTGTCCTGAGAAAAATAACATGAGAACCTTTTAAACCCGTAATAAAATTGTGATTAGTTTTTCCAGGAGCTGGATCACCCCGAAGGGCTGAATGGTAACACAAGCTCTGAAAGCGGGCCCAACCCCATGATTGAAGGCGCTTCCCACACTCTCAAGATTGGACGGCGAAAAAGGATAAGAAATGCTATACTTCCTGGTATTGTTTTTACAGGGGCAATTGGGCCATGGGCAGGAATGGAGGAATAACTTTTTCACTTTGGGGGAGGAAGTGGCCAAGGCCTTTAACCTTAGTAACTGCTGGATTTGTGGAGGACCGGGGGGAACTGAAAGTTGGCCCTGGGTAGCAGGCCCGGTCGAACCCAAGTGGTGGGTCAGTAACTTGAGCGAAGTTCATAATGGGACGCAATTTTGGAAAGAGGAAGGAGGTCCATGGCAGTTGCACTCGTCAACTCGGGGTGTATACTGCTTGAACAGAACAGGAACAGTGGCAGTGGGAAAAAGCATTTGCAATTGGACTCTGTCCCCCGGATATGATTGTACCGATCCTGGATGTAGTCCTGTAAGCTGTACAGCACGTAGTGGGAAATGGAACGCCACACATGTTCAGCTGAGAAACGGGACTTGGCTGAAATGCTCATATTGAGAATTTTTTGGATCCGGATGTGAAACTGTGGCAAGAGCACAAGCGGGGGGACAATTCGATGGTCAAATCTTGAGCTGTCAGCGTGATACCACCACTAAGGAATAGCATGTGGTGCGGGTCTATCGTTGGAAATGGCAGGATGAGAATGGGAGGCGAGTGTTCTTTAAACATTTCTGGTCAGCTTATAATATGACAGGCCGCCAAAGAGAACTGAATTGTGACTGTAAGTGGAAACCCAACGTGGGAGCTTGGAAGCGCGCATATACGAGTACAAACGGGGCAGACATTGTAACAGGACCACTCGGTAACAAGGACACTCTGTATTATCACGCCCCAAAGGGTAAAGATGGATGGGAT
Organism: Anser cygnoides; assembly: GCF_040182565.1. Taxonomy (NCBI): domain Eukaryota; kingdom Metazoa; phylum Chordata; class Aves; order Anseriformes; family Anatidae; genus Anser; species Anser cygnoides. The sequence continues at coordinate 9,615,908 of NC_089911.1, forward strand.
GGTCATTTTCCAAACGGGACGTGGGCCCTAAAGGGACATTATTGGGTGTGTGGCAAACATGCTTACAAGAGGCTACCCGGAAACTGGTTGGGAATATGCTATGTGGGGTACATAAGACCCTTGTTCTTTTTATTGTCACAAACACAAGGAAATCATTTAGGAATAAGATTATATGATGACCTGAACAGAGTGAAACGATCTATTGATACTTCCTTAGCCGGGGATAGTGCCCCAAAATGGGGAAAGGATGAATGGCCTCCTGAAAGAATCATACAGCATTATGGGCCAGCTACCTGGAACCCGAATGAGTTGGTATCAGGAGCCCGAGAACCTATTTATAATTTGAACTGAATAATTAGGTCGCAAGCTATCCTCGAAGTTGTAACCAATCAAACAGCGACGACCTTGGATCTTCTGGCTGATCAATCCACTCAGATGAGGAATGCTATCTTTCAACGTAGAATGGTCTTAGACTATTTACTAGCAGAAGAAGGGGGAGTGTGTGGAAAAATGAACGATTCTAATTGTTGTTTACAAATTGATGATAATGGAAAAGTGGTTAAACAGATAACAAAGGAAATTAGGAAGTTAGCCCACGTCCCAGTACAAACCTGGAAGGGTATGGATTGGGATTTCTTTTCGTGGTTGCCCGGTGGACCATGGGTTAAAAGGATGTTATTTTTATTTTTATGTGGTGTAATGACATTATTGTTTATACCTTGTATGATACCTTGCTTTACGTTGTTGGTACTGCGAATAATAAATAGCACCCAATTTGTGATGACTTCGGGAGAGAAAAGGTGATGTGTCGATAATGATGCTTAAGAAATGGGCACCCCGAGAACTGACTGATGAAATCCAATTGTTACTAACAAAGGTTGAAGAAGAGACACGAATTGATGATATTAAAAAGAAGGGGAGGAATTGTAAGGAATGGTCCAGCAATTCGTGCCACTAAGGGGTGTGAAGGGTTAACATTGAGGCCTGGGTTTAGGTGAGAAGCGAACAAAGGGATTTCTTCAGAGAAAAACTGCTGACTCTGCACGGACGTGCAGTAACTTCTGACATCGGGCCAAGAGACCACTAGATAAGGAGGAAGAATATGAGCCTCCCTGTCCGAGCGGCCCCCGAGAGACTAACAGAGACTGATAAGCAGGCGCACCTGGGAGGACTTTGGATTCGGGAAACCAATTATAATAACCCTGCCTCTTCTAGAAGTAGTAATGAATATGTATTAGCCTAGGAGCATAAAAACCAGCCGCCTTACGTAACAGGTGTGCGTCCTGGTGGAGCAGAGACTCCCGGCGCACCCAGCGCTGTTTGCTTGCCTCTATTCGTTTAATAAATTGTAAACTTTGATTGTAAACCTATTTGGGACTCAGTCATTTATAACACACCCATATGCAACTGTTCTCTTCTTGTTGAACACGCTGTTTGCACTCTCTTTGGTTCTCAGAACTTTTCTTCTGTAGTGATGTTTTGCATCACTGAGGTCTGAACATGCTCTTTTTCTATACCATCTGAATATATATATGAATATTTTTCTGTATTATCTGAATCCTGTTCTGAGAATTAAGTGCACACCTCCAAGGCTCTAACTCAAGCAGTTGCTGCTACATTTGAACATTTGTAAACCCATTTCCTTGGCCTGTGTTCCTCATCATTCATAGTCTGAAATTTCAGTTCTTCAGAGGTTTACTACTGTGTTTCATTTTGCCCACTCTGAGGAGTCTGTTGGGTCTAATCTCACAATTATCGGGAACTCATATATCAGGCTCCAGTGACGATTATCACCATGCAGAAAGCTGAGCAGTCTTTGTGGGCTTTGGGCCTGTGTTGCATAAAAGGGTGCAGGAGATTTATGGAGGAGGCAGGCTGGTGATCCCATCAGTGCTGCACATGCTCACCATGTGACATGAGAGAGAAGCTGTGTTGCTCTGCAATCTTGCCCCCATCATCACCACAACCGAATCTGATGGGCCTTCTGGCATCATTAGAAATATTACTGACCTTGTCATCTCAACCTGTATGTTAATGCCTTTTAAATCATTTTTTGTCTGGAATATCCTCAATAAACGATTCCTTTCGTTCCTATATCTATAAGACTATGCTCATACTTAATTTATCCTTCTGTATTGATTAATGTAGTAATTCCCAGAGCCAAAGGCTTTGTCAAGGCTGTGCTGAGAGAGAGAGAGAATATGTGTGTATACTTGATTTGCTCTGATATCTCTACAGCAGAGCTGATTGTTAATTTGTAAGCGGATTGCCTGACACGGAAAATTTTGTTCATTGTAAAAAAAGAGTGAGCTAATGACTTTTCTAATTTCCTTCTCTTCAGGGCTGCTCTCAATCCATTCATCCCCCAGTCTGTACTGATGTTTGGGATTGCCCCAGCCCAGATTTAAGACCTTGCCCTTGGCCTTGCTGAATTTCACGAGGTTCACATGAGCCCACTTCTCAAGACTGTCCAGGTCCTTCTGGATGTCATCTCTTCCCTCTGAAGTATCAGCTGCATCACTCAGCTTGGTGTCATCTTGTAGTGGATTTATGTGGCAAGGTTTTGGTAGTGGGGGACTGCAGGGGGTGGCCTCTGCGAGAAGACTCCAGAAGCTGCCCCATGTTAGATAAAGGCCAGTTTCAGCCAAATCCAAAGGGACCTGCCGCTGCCCAGAGCCGAGCCAATAAGCGATGTTTGTGCCTCTATGAGAGCATATTTAAGAAAGGGAAAAACATTGCTGCGCAACAGCAGCTGGGTGAGGTGTGAGGAACAGCCCAGCAGACACCAAGGTCAGTGAAGAAGGAGGGGGAGGAGGTGCTCCAGGCGCTGGACCTGAAGTTCCCCTGCGGCCTGTGGAAAGGACCGTGGTGGACCAGGTTGTCCCCCTGCAGCCCATGGTGTACCATGGCAGAGCAGATTTCCACGCTGCAACCCGTGGAGGAACCCACAGTGGAGCAGGTGGATCTGACCTAAAGGAGGCTGTGGCCTGTGGAGAACACCTGCCGGAGCAGACTCTGGGCCAGATCTGTAGCCTGTGGAGAGGAGCGCATGCAAGAGCAGGTGACCTGAAAGGAGCTGCTGCCCGTGGGGGACCCATATTGGAGCAGTTTGCTCCTGATGGATGGACCCCGTGATACGGACCCATATTTGGAGCAGTTCTTGAGGAGCTGCTGCCTGTGGGAAGCCCATGTAGGATCAGTTTGGGAAGGACTGTATCCCATGGGAGGGACCCCACATTGGAGCGGGGGAAGAGAGTGACTGTGAAGGAGCGGCAGAGACAACGTGCTATAGGCTGACTGCAACCCCCATTCCCCAATTCCACTGCGCCACTTGGGGGGAGGAGGTAGAAGAGGGCGGATGGGGGGAAGATGTGTTTAGTTTGTTTTTCTTTCTTTCTGACTGCTCTAGTTTGTTAGTAATAGGCAATAAATGACATGAATCTCCCTATGCTGAGTCTGTTTTTCCCATGACGATAATTGTTAAGTGATCTCCCTGTCCTTATCTCAACCCTTGAGCCCTCTTCATCGTATTTTCTCCCCCTTTCCCTCTGAGGAGGGGGAGTGAGAGAGCAGTTGTGGTGGAGCTCTGCTGCCCATCTGAATAAAACCACCACAGTCATTTTTGGCACCCAATGTGGGGCGCAAAGAGTTGAGATAACAGTAGAACTGATTAAAACGCTTACGACTAACACACTTACTTACTAGTCACCATGTTCAGCTTGCTGTTATTATTTTAATGTGATCCTGTCTTATATAATCTGTGCCATGTTCTCCCTTCTCCTCTATATCCGTTCGGAGAATGTGCTAAAATCTGTGTTCGTTTTTGTTTGTTTTCTTTTTTAATTTGCTGTGTTGTAAAGCACTGGCCTTGAGTATAATCTGGTATTCAGGCCCTGCATTGTTATCATTTTGGTCTCCTGGAAATTATCTTTTTGGGAATATTCAAAATTACACTGTCTTCCTTTCCTGATCTGGAAGTCAGTTTATGAATAATATCAGGAATGGTACCTCCTCCTTCTTTCCCCATGGACTACTTGCAGCAGCTTTTGAGTACTTTGAATACCCATGGGTAACCAACATACTCCTATTGCTAGGTCTGCACAATGTGTTTCTCTTTCTCCCTAAGGTTAAGCAATTAGTTAAGAATACCACCCAGGAATCTGCCCCAAGACAGTGTGGTTGTGGGTGGCAAGGTATGTGGGAGGATATGGGCAGGTACCTGTCACAGTTGTCTCCTCCGATGGTTTTGAACTTCACCCCTGAACAAGTGCAAAATCCTAAAAAACTGATAGAATGTTTGGAAGACGTATGCCCTGACCTTCACAGTGCTGGAGAATTCCAGCTTGCTGCACTGCAGGAGACCTGCATGGATGAACAGGGAGCTCCTGGTGAAGCTCAGACAGAAGAAGGAAGTTTACAGCATGTGGAAAAAGGGACAGGCCACTTGGGAGGAATATAGGGACACTGTCAGCGTATGCAGAGATGCGACAAGGAAGGCTAAGGCCCATTTGGAATTAAATCTAGCAAGGGATGTCAAGGACAACAAGAAGGGCTTCTTTAAATACATCAGTAGAAAAAGGAAGACTGGGGAAAATGTTGGCCTGCTGCTGAATGGGGCGGGTGCCCTGGTGACAAAGGATATAGAGAAGGCAGAGTTGCTGAATGGCTTTTTTGCGTCAGTCTTTACTGCTAAGATAAGCCCTCAGGAATCTCAGACTCTGGAGACAAGAGAGGAAGTCCAGAGAAAGGAGGATTTCCCTCGGTCGAAGAGGATCATCTAAGCAAACTTGACATCCGCAAATCCACAGGCCCCAATGGAACGCACCCATGGGTGCTGAGGGAGCTGGCCAATGTTATTGCTAGGCCACTCTCCATCATCTTTGAAAGGTCATGGAGAACAGGGGAGGTGCCTGAGGACTGGAAGAGAGTCAATATCACGCCAGTCTTCAAAAAGGGCAAGAAGGAGGACCCAGGCAACTACAGGCCAGTCAGCCTCACGTCCATCCCTGGAAAGGCGATGCTCATCCTGGAGATCATCTCCAAGCATGTGGAGGATAAGGTGATCAGGAGTAGTCAGCATGGAGTCACCAAGGGGAAATCATGCTTAACCAATTTGATAGCTTTCTATGATGAGATGACTAGCTGGGTAGATGAGGGGAGAGAAGTGGATGTGGTCTACCTTGACTTCAGCAAGGCTTTTGACACTGTCTCCCATAACATCCTCATAGACAAGCTCAGGAAGTGTGGGATGGATGAGTGGACAGTGAGGTGGATGGATAATTGGCTGGATGGCAGAGCTCAGAGGGTTGTGCTCAGTGGTGCTGAGTCTAGTTGGAGGCCTGTAGCTAGCGGTGTCCCCCAGGGGTCAGTACTGGGTCCAGTCTTGTTCAACTTATTCAACAACGACATGGATGATGGAACGGGAGTGCACCCTCAGCAAGTTTGCTGACAACACAAAGGTCGGAAGAGTGGCTGATACTCCAGAGGGCTGTGCTGCCATTCAGAGGGACCTTGATAGGCTGGAGGGTTGGGCCGAGAGGAACCTCATGAAGTTCAACAAGGGCAAGTGCAGGGTCCTGCACCTAGGGAGGAATAACCCCAAGCACTAGTACAGGCTGAGGGCTGACCTGCTGGAGAGCAGCTCTGCAGAGGAGCCTGGGAGTCCTGGTGGACAGCAGGCTGACCACGAGTCAGCAATGCGCCCTTGTGGCCCAGAAGGCCAACGGTATCCCGGGGTGCATTAGGAAGAGTGTTGCCAGTAGGTCAAGGGAGGTGATCCTGTCCCTCTACTCAGCCCTGGTGAGGCCTCACCTAGAGTATTGTGTCCAGTTCTGGGCTCCCCAGTACAAGAGGGACGTGGAACTACTGAAGCGAGTCCAGAAGAGGGCTACGAAGATGGTTAGGGGACTGGAGCACCTGTTGTACGAGGACAGGCTGAGAGCTGGGCCTGTTTATCCTGGAAAAGAGAAGACTGAGGGGAGACCTCATCAATGTGTATAAATATCTGAGAGGAGGGTGTCAAGAGGGTGGAGGCAGTCTCTTTTCAGTTGTGCCCAGCGACAGGACGAGAGGTGACAGGCACAAACTGAATCACAGGAAGTTCTGGCTGAATATGAGAGGGCACTTCTTTACTGTGAGGGTGAAAGAGCACTGGAACAGGTTGCCCAGAGAGGTTGTGGAGTCTCCTTCTTTGGAGATATTCAAAATCCACCTGGATGCCATCCTGTGCAACGTGCTCTAGGTGATCCTGCTCGGCAGGGGGGTTGGACTAGATGGTCTTCAGAGGTCCCTTCCAACCTCATCCGTTCTGTGATTCTGTGATTTTTTCTGACGGATGAAAAGCTCGATGTGAGTTGGCAGTGCGTGCTTGCAGCCCAGAAGGCCAACTGCATCCTGGGCTGCATTAAAAGAGGAGTGGCCAGCAGGTCGAGGGAGGTGATTGTCCCCTTCTACTCAGCCCTTGTGAGGCCCCACTTGGAGTACTGCGTCCAAGTCTGGAGCTCCCAGCACAAGAAGGATGTGGAGCTGTTAGAGCAGATCCAGAGGAGGGCCACAAAGATGATCAAGGGGCTGGAGCACCTCTCCTACAAAGAAAGGCTGAGAGAGCTGGGGCTGTTCAGCCTACAAAAGAGAAGGCTCTGGGGTGACCTCACTGCAACCTTTCAGTACTTCAAGGGGACTTATAAAAAAGATGGAGAGTGACTCTTTGTTCAATCAGATAATGACAGGACAAGGGGGAATGGTTTTAAACTAAAAGAGGGGAGATTTAGATTAGAGGCTAGGAGGAAGTTCTTCGCTCAGAGGGTGGTGAGGCACTGGAACAGGTTGCACAGAGAGGTTGTGGATGCCCCATCCCTCGAGGTGTTCAAGACCAGGTTAGATGAGGCCCTGAGCAACCTGATCTAGTGGATGGTGTCCCTGCCTATGGCAGGGTGGTTGGAACTAGATGATCTTTGTGGTCCTTTCCAACTCAGGCCATTCTATGATTCTATGATCTGTAGAGGTCCCTTCCAACCTCGGCTATTCTGTGATTCTGTGATTGTACTATGTGATCCTGTTTTATGTGGTTCATGCAATAGAATAGAATAGTTCAGTTGGAAGAGACGTCCAAAGATCATCTAGTCCAACTGCCTGACCACTTCAGGGCTAACCAAAATTTAAAGCATATTAAGAGACAGGTACACCCTTTGCTGGGTTAAAAACTGTATGGACAGATGGCCCCAGAGAGCAGTAGTGAATGGAGTGAACAATTAGTGAAGAATACCACCCAGGATTCTACCCCGAGGCAGCATGGTGGTGGGTGGCAAGGTGGGCGGGAGGATATGGGCAGGTACCTGTCACAGTTGTCTCCTCCGATGGTTTTGAACTTCACCCCTGAACAAGTGCGAAATCCTAAAAAAATGACAGAATGATTGAAAGATGTATGCCCTGACCCTCACAATGCTGGAGAATTCCAGCTTGCTGCACTGTGCTGGGACCTGGCCTGCACCTATCAAACGGCAGTTAACACTACCCAGCACCCTCAAATGGAGGAGGAGGTCTCTGAATCCGATGACCAGATAACACACACTTTGGCTAACCCAGAGGGCCAACTGTCAATGGTAACATTCGCCCCCATAGTCAAGACAAAACAATGGAAGGGGAAGTGTGAGGGACCATTCAGAGGGACCTTGACAGGCTGGAGGGCTGGGCCGAGAGGAACCTCATGAAGTTCAACAAAGGCAAGTGCAGGGTCCTGCACCTGGGGAGGAATAACCCCATGTACCAGTACAGGCTGGGGGCTCATCTGCTGGAAAGCAGCTCTGCAGAGAAGGACCTGGGAGTCCTGGTGGACAGCAGGTTAACCATGAGCCAACAATGTGCCCTTGTGTCTAAGAATGCCAATGGTATCCTGGGTGCATTCGGAAGAGTGTTGCCAGCAGGTTGAGGGAGGTGATCCTTCCCCTCTACTCAGCCCTGGTGAGGCCTCACCTGGAGTACTATGTCCAGTTCTGGGTTCCCCAGTACAAGAGGGGCATGGAGCTCTTGGAGTGAGTGCAGCGGAGGGCTACGAAAATGACAAGGGGACTGGAGCATCTCTCATACGAGAAGAGGCTGAGAGAGCCGGGCCTGTTTAGCTTAGAGAAGAAAAGACTGAGAGAGGATCTTATCAACACATACAGATATCTGAAGGGAGGGTGTGTCAAGAGGATGGGGCCAGACTCTTTTCTTTTCAGTGGTGCCCAGCAACAGGACAAGAGGCAACAGATACAAACTGAAGCACAGCAAGTTCCATCTGAACATTAGGAAGAACTTCTTTTCTGTGCAGGTGACAGAGCACTGGCACAGGTTGTGGAATCTCTTTCTCTGGAAATATTCAAAACCTGCCTGGATGTTATCCTGTGCAACACACACTAAGTGACCCTGCTTGGTAGGGGGGTTGGACCAACCTCAACCATTCTGTGATTCTGTAATTTGTCTTTAGATCACATGAAGCTAAAACGTGGAAGACTACAACTCAAAAATTTAGTCTTTTGTCTAGAAAGCTTTATGTAGATTCCCTGTTCCCTGACAGTAATGAAAGAAATGGCTTCATTCATGTACCTTGACTACCACACAAATCGAGCAACATAAGGCCTATGTTAAATTTCTCTGGACAAAAAACTTCTCAGTAAGTTTTTACAAATTGTCTTGAATCAAAGGCTATGTAGGAACATGTACCTCCCCCCCCCCCACACTTTTACCTATACTACATACAGATATCAAGCTTCAGACAATCTGAAGTTAATTTGAAGTGAATAGCTGCTGCTTTTATCTCCGCAAATTTAAGCTTCTGAAGATTACAGGATTTTAGTAAGCAAATTCTACCCTGATCAAGCTGAGACATGCTGTTCACACCCCTCTACCTCTGTACTGAACAATGTGGATACAGCAGACCACAGATTCATTTGCCAGTCTTCTAAGAAGGTTTGGAAGAGAAGACATGATGTTTAGCTGTACCAACACCCTATACAAAAATCTCAAATTACACATGAAGTGCAATACCCCTCCACCTAAATATAATATTTAGCTTGTAAGATCTGCAGCCTTGCAATGTCACGAAAATTTTTCAGCAGAGAACGTGCAGCCTTTTCACACAAGGAGAAATTACTCTTCCCCCTTAGCTGATTACTTTGGGTGTGGAGGAGGCAATCTCCATTTATACGGTGACTTTGTCACGAAGAATTCTAGTAATCATTTCCAGTTATAAAACCAACAAACAAAAAACCATCAAGCTCAGACATTCAAAGTATTGCATACGGGCTGCTGCAAGTAAAGTTAACATCCCAGCCAGACCCAGTATAAGTATTTCACAGGCCAATTTCAAAGCTGAATGGCAGCATCACCAGCATATTATAAGCATCACTTAATGTCTCTAGAAGACCTATATTGAGCACAGAGTTGTAAGAGCTGCAATCTGAATGCATACTCTTACATGATCAATGACAGAAACGTGTTAGAATACATGTCAGTAACATACACATAATCAACAATATAATAGTTTTCTGGTTAACTAGTAACCCATTTAAAGAACATGCAAAATCATCAAGCTAGTTAAAAACTAGTTTTCCTCTGATTTAAGGCTAAGTCTCCAGCTGAAGACAAAAACTTCCACACAGAAATGAAAGCTACTGGAGACTGTCAGTAATAGTTCTGTTGAATAGTTCGTATTCCAAAATAACACATGTATATTTCCTCAAATATATAAACCAATATTAACGAGTCCTTGCTAAAAAACTCAAACCGTAACTTAAACATTTGCTAGCATACACATGTTCAAAGTCTTTCCTTTTTTTTTTTCCCCGATTATAAGTGTATCCAAATGTCATGATAAAATAAGAGGGTCTTCCAAGCGCATTATACTTCCTAATTCTACAATAATAAGAGCATGACAAGTACAGAAATTTCAGCTGTCCTAAAAGGCAAGAAAACTGCCATGGTCAACTTAAGGATGTACGACTTGAATTTGGAACATAACCCTCTAAAATTTATTATGAGAGCTATACCTGAGCTCACTTGCTCTAAGGTCTACTTCAAACCTTAAGTGCCTTCTAACTGCCCATACAAGAACATATGCTTCTAATCAGCTATAACATAGCAAATCCGAACAGAAAAAGCTGGAAGTTCATCTCCTACATTCTGCTTCCGTTGAACTGACTAGAGATCACTGCAGCAGGGCAGCTTCCCCTACAGTCAAGCCAAACTGAGAGCCCTCAGGACTGCTCCCCACCCAAGCTTTCAGGACCTCGTGTCCCAGGCCCTGCATGTGGGCAGAGACGTACAGTCTCACGGGCCAGGAGACAGGAAGGGGAAGCAATTCCTACCTTGCCACCAATGCGCACTTGAGCCTGGAGCTTGGCAAGCTTTTCTTGATTCATGATTGTTTCTTTCATCTGCAGAAGCAACAAGAAAGCCTATGAAACAAGCCAGGAAGCACCCAACAGCACAAGCCACAGCAACCCAGCGGTGGAGCAAGTATGCGTCAGTCTATGCAGCCACACACTCCCCAGCAGGAAGACGCCCCAACCCCGCCATGGCGGGACGGAGAAAATAGTCTGCTCGCGCGCAGCACCTCAGCCCATAACCGTCTTTCCTTTACTATTCCCCTCCCCCCCAGCCACCGCCGCCATCCCCAGACACGTAACGAACCCTCCCAACCACCCCCACGGTCTCCCTTGTACCTTCCTGGGGCAAGCACAGCGCTACCGAAACGGGAAAAAACACGAAAACCGCAAACAGGAACAAGGGGCCAAGTACAGCCGCGGCAGATAGCCAGATGGCGGCCGGAAGGGAGGTACGCCGTGTCGCACAGCGCATGTGCAGTCACCTCCTCCTCTGCGGCGGTGGGCAGAGCTGTCACCGTCACCGCGGGAGAAGTTAGGGGTTGCTCAGGTGGTGCCGTCCCTGTAGCAAATGCTTGCGGAGATCTTTAGACTCCTGCATGCCGCAGCTCAAAAAGAAAATTGATTTGTACGGTCGAGTGAGGGTGTGAGGCTAAGCCCCCGGCCCCTGGAATGGGATCGATTCTTCCCTGCGTCCGGCTCAATGAGTGGTCCCTAGCACATGGCTGTACTTCTCAGCCCCTTTCTGGCTTTCAGCACCTGTCGTTTCCTTTTGTAACTTGTCACCCTGTCTTAGATTGTTTTTCTGCCGTCAGCAGAAATCCTTCATGATTCTTGGAGTATTTATTTTTTACTTAAAAAAAAACACATTTAGATGTAGTACTTTTGTCTCGTTTATGTTCCTGTGTCCATGTTTTTTCTTCTTTCGACCCTGCCTCCCCCCCCTTTTTTTTTCTTTCAGTGATCCATCTGGGGCAATGCTGCACTAAACAGCTGCTGCAATGTGGCCTTCCAGGCACAAAGCCAGTCCTTCATCACCAAAATCAAACCACGTAGACTTTTTTTCAAGGCTGTGTGTAACCACAGCCTATATGGTGATTCATTTCCTTTTACAATTCTTCCATCCTAGTTCTTTTGCTTTGACTCTGCATCCTCTTTTATGTTATCAATCACCTGTAAGGAATGCTCCAGCAATTCGTGCCACTAGGGGATTTGAAGGGTTAACATTGAGGCCTGGGTTTAGGTGAGAAGAGAACAAAGGGATTTCTTCAGAGAAAAACTGCTGACTCTGCACGGACGTGCAGTAACTTCTGACAGCCGACCAAGAGACCACTAGATAAGGAAGAAGAATATGAGCCTCCCTGTCCGAGCGGCCCCCGAGAGACTAACAGAGACTGATAAGCAGGCGCACCTGGGAGGACTTTGGATTCGGGAAACCAATTATAATAACCCTGCCTCTTCTAGAAGTAGTAATGAATATGTATTAGCCTAGGAGCATAAAAACCAGCCGCCTTACGTAACAGGTGTGCGTCCTGGTGGAGCAGAGACTCCCGGCGCACCCAGCGATGTTTGCTTGCCTCTATTCATTTAATAAATTGTAAACTTTGATTGTAATCCTATTTGGGACTCAGTCATTTATAACAATTGGGGGCTCGTCCGGGATGGTCTTGGTTCCTGAATTCTGACTTGATCTAGGAGGGGCGCCCCCACCATTTGGTGGCTCCTGTTCGAGTCAGGTCGGGGCTAATGCCATCTTGAACCTGAATAAGGGCAAGCAAAGATTTAGATTTTTTTATGAGCTCCCTTTGCCGGCTGCAGCACTATATTTTGCCCGTAATTCTGCGCGCGAAGATCTGAACGAAGACGACGGAGTCGTAAGTATTTAAGGCGTATACCGTTCGGTTGGGTGGGATTCGGTTGCCTGTGTGTGTGAGAGAGTGTGATTGAGACGGAACGTAGTTCCGAAGCGATTGTGGAGGTCTTCTAACCGCGGTTCCAATCTCCCGCGAGGGACTTGGCCGATGAAGGACCGAAGCGATTCCTATAGGATTCGTGGGTGGGTGATAGGTCCTAAACCCCCTGCAAGACACTCTCACTAAGGCAACCAAGGGCTGTAGGAAGTGCCACAGTAAAATTCCTAGATGGGTCAGACAAAATTGAAGACCCGGGACCAGAGAAAAGGGAGCAAATTACCAGACATACCACCAGAAAGTCCATTAGGGATAATGATTAGAAATTGGAACGATAGGGGCCCCAGAAAAGGAAAAAAGTAAATTAAAAATGGTCCAGTATTGTATGATAGAATGGCCAAAGTAGCCTTTAAGACCACATGTCTTTTGGCCCGTTTTCAGATCCTTTGAAGACTGGGTTTGCCAGGCCTTAAATATACATGTTAATTCAAAGGAACCTTTTTAGCCAGGAGGAAAGTGATTATGCAGGATTATGGATCAGGACCTCACGTCCTTTTCCAGCCTCAATATTTACACTAAAAACAGATGAGAAGTTTGAAGAAGAAGAAAAAAAAAAAAAAGGAAAAAAAAGATGATGAATAGGAGTCATTGGATAACCTACCACCTCTATATCCTAACAATCCACCCCCGGTGGTGCATCTTATAATCCTATTTAGTTCTTAAATGTTTTGACTGTGTCAAGGAGGAAGGTGGGAGCATTATCTAAGTAACAGTTTAGAAGTTTGGGTATATTCGCGGTGGTGTTCGGTCAGTTTCCCAAGTATGGGGGGAGGGGGGCTGACTGATTATCAAAGCCGTAGAATGGAGAGTCACTTCTTTGGTGGTTCGGGCCTGAGCCCTGGGAATTTGGTAAGAAGGGGGAGAGCGAATTTATTTAGGCCTCAATACCTTTTAAACCCCCATCTCGACGGATACACAGGAGTGATTCCTTGTTTCGTGTGGGCTTACTAACAAAGTGCATGAGAAAAATTAGCATTCGGCTTGAAATTCGGTCTTGTTGAAATGTAAATTTTGTGGAAAAGGTGTTATTGTTTGTCTAGAAGACCGAAGGCTGAGTGCTTCAGGTGTTTTTCCGAAGACCTGCGGATTTATGATTGGAATGGGGCTCATTAATAATCTGAAATAGTAAAGTTTGTATGTGGAAAGAAGAGTTTAATCCCAGAGAACTGGGACATTTGGGAAGAAGATTGGGAAAAGATAGTAAAAACCTGCAATAAAAAGGTTTGCGTGGAAATTGAAACAAGGGACAGTAACTAATATAAATAAATAAAAGGGAATGGGAAATCAAGGAAATGGGTAAAATCCAAAAAAAGACGTCCTAAAAAAAAAAAAAAAAAGAGCCTCCTTGGGTGCATATTGGCACATTGGAAGGATATTGTTAGAAATGGGGGCACAGAAAGCAAGAGGACTTTCACTAAGTATTGCAATCAATGGTGGCCACTATATAAACTAAATGGCCACTTTATGGATCAATCGACTATAACAGTGTCTTGCAATTAATGTTGTTTTTGAGGAGAGAAGGAAAATAGGATGAAATGTTGTATAGTGATATGTTGTTTCAGCATCTTGGAGGGAAAAGGTTTGGAATTAAGTTGGCCCCTGACTGAGCCTTTGGTGTTGGCATTAGAAAAGTACAGGCTGGAGAAAGATAAAGGAAGTGTTAAAAGGGTTGTTGAAGGTGTTAAAGGTTGTGTGGCGTGTAGTATTTAACAGAGCTGTTTGAAGTTGAATGAGCAGGGAAAGAGGATGTAGGAATGTTAATAGTTCCGTCTCAACCCGAGGCTGAGATCTCTAAATCGCGGGTGTGAGCCCTCTGGGGCAGAGGGACCGTGATGGGTCCGAGAGAGTTGTCGTGGAAACAGAAAAGCAGCTAACTCTTAAAACAACCTGAGTTCCTGTGTGAGCTAAGATTGCCAATGGGACCGCTCAGGGAACTTTCAACGATTGCATTCCCCTGACCGACCCCCTCACTGAGACCCTAATCACCCCGGAAATTATGTAAATACTAAAATCTGGTTAAATCGGCTATTGGGAATTGAGAATCTGTTCCAACAAGGTCCAAAAGAAACCCCTATGGAATTTATGGAATTTTTGGACCAACTTTGAAATGCAATGAGAAAAAAAAAATGGACCTGGCTTAAAAAACAAAACAAAACAAAACAAAAAAAAAAACAAACAGAGGCAACTGGCTAGCCTCTTTCCAGGGCAATCAGCCCCTGATATCAGAAATTGTCTTAGGCTGCAGGACAAACTTACAACAGTCAGGAATGATGGGGACCTGGGGCATCTACCCTAGCAGGTCCACCAGTTGAAATAAAGCTAGGAAACGAAGACAGAGGCTTGAATTTTTTGTTGGTTATGGGAGCTTCTTTCTCTGTATTAATTAGTCAGTAAATGTAATAGGAGCAACATATTCAGTGTTAAATAGTTTAAAAGGACATTAGGAACTAAGACAACTACAATAATTGGAGCCACAGGGAAAGAGGAGGAATGGTCATTCTTACAACCCCTTGATTTGTGTTTTGGGGGTAAGGAACTAACCCATGAATTTTTGTATGTACCAGAATGCCCGATTCCACTCTTGGGATGGGATCTATTAGCCAAATTAGATGCAACAATAACCTTTGAGGATGGAGAATTAATAATGAAGGTACCTGAGTCCAAAGTAGGACAAATCCTAATGATCAAAGATAAACCCTTTGTTAATATTCCAAGAGAAGTAGAAAATGCAGTTATACCAGCAGTATGGGAAACAGATGTACCAGGGAAGTCGAAACTGGCACAACCGGTAAAGGTGGAATTAAAGGAAGGAGCCAAACCTGTTTGAATCAAACAATATCCACTTAAGATAGAAGCTAGGCACGGGAATGGTGAAAATTATTGACAAATTTCTCAAATATCAGATTCTGGAAGAATGTAAATCAGAATACAATGCTCCAATTTTTCCAGTAAAGAAGCCGAATGGCGAGTATAGATTTGTACAAGATCTTAGAGCAATAAATGAAATAACAAAGGATATTCACCCGGTAGTAGCTAATCCTTACACATTGTTAACATCTGTGAAAGGGAAATATAAATGGTTTACCGTGATAGATTTAAAGGATGCCTTCTTTTGCATACCTCTTGATAAAGATAGTAGAAAATTATTTGCCTTCAAATGGGAAAACGTATTGAAGTTTTTGGACCACATATGGTAACAACCGTTTTGGAACAAAGGGGGGGGGGCACTGGTTATCACCCAGCTGGATGATGAAATATCAGGCAATCCTAACTGAACAAGATGACATAACCTTGAAAACGACTAACCTGTTATATCCAGCAGTATTTCTAGGAACCGTTCCAGAAGAAGGACCGTTGGAACACAATTGTGTGGAAATAATCGAACATACGCCAGCCACAAAGATTTGAAGGATGTACCCCTTGAAAGGTATTCAGTGGGAATACCACACTCCGTGGCACCCACAAAGCTCAGGGAAAGTAGAAAGGATGAATCAAACAATAAAACAACAATTGGCTAAGTTAATGATCGAGACACAGCTGCCCTGAACGAAATGCTTACCATTGGCACTTTTAAACATAAGAACTAAACCACACAGTGAGACTGGATTATCATCATATGAAATGTTATATGGTATGCCTTATTCTCAAGGGATGCCCCTAGGGAACAATGTAGTTGAGGATCATAGTATCCAGAAATACATAATTACCATTGGAAGAAGATTACAGGAGCTAAGAGAAATTGGGATGATGACTCAGACACCACCTTTAGGATTTGCTATTCATAAAATACAACCAGGAGACAAGGTCTTAATAAAAACCTGGAGAGAAGAATCATTGAACCCCCGATGGGAGGGACCGTACCTTGTTTTACTTACTACTGAAACAGCTGTGAGAACAGCAGAAAGGGGTTGGACCCACGCATCCAGAATAAAAGGACCAATAACTACCGAAGCCTGGAGGGTTGAGTCCACTCCTGGGGAACTGAAACTGAGACTAAAGAGGAACTGATATCCCAGCAATGAGGTTCTGCATGAATTAAGGGCACTGGATAAAGAGGACAAGGCTGAAGGGAGGAAAGGGAGAAGGCAAGACCGGGGTAGGACCCTCCACTGCGGCGTGTATGGTCTACCGAGGGAGGCGACCCCTATGGGTATTGACCGCCGAGTGAGAGTGCCTCGACCGGACTTCTCCCGCGCTAAGATCAGGTTGTCCTGAGAAAAATAACATGAGAACCTTTTAAACCCGTAATAAAATTGTGATTAGTTTTTCCAGGAGCTGGATCACCCCGAAGGGCTGAATGGTAACACAAGCTCTGAAAGCGGGCCCAACCCCATGATTGAAGGCGCTTCCCACACTCTCAAGATTGGACGGCGAAAAAGGATAAGAAATGCTATACTTCCTGGTATTGTTTTTACAGGGGCAATTGGGCCATGGGCAGGAATGGAGGAATAACTTTTTCACTTTGGGGGAGGAAGTGGCCAAGGCCTTTAACCTTAGTAACTGCTGGATTTGTGGAGGACCGGGGGGAACTGAAAGTTGGCCCTGGGTAGCAGGCCCGGTCGAACCCAAGTGGTGGGTCAGTAACTTGAGCGAAGTTCATAATGGGACGCAATTTTGGAAAGAGGAAGGAGGTCCATGGCAGTTGCACTCGTCAACTCGGGGTGTATACTGCTTGAACAGAACAGGAACAGTGGCAGTGGGAAAAAGCATTTGCAATTGGACTCTGTCCCCCGGATATGATTGTACCGATCCTGGATGTAGTCCTGTAAGCTGTACAGCACGTAGTGGGAAATGGAACGCCACACATGTTCAGCTGAGAAACGGGACTTGGCTGAAATGCTCATATTGAGAATTTTTTGGATCCGGATGTGAAACTGTGGCAAGAGCACAAGCGGGGGGACAATTCGATGGTCAAATCTTGAGCTGTCAGCGTGATACCACCACTAAGGAATAGCATGTGGTGCGGGTCTATCGTTGGAAATGGCAGGATGAGAATGGGAGGCGAGTGTTCTTTAAACATTTCTGGTCAGCTTATAATATGACAGGCCGCCAAAGAGAACTGAATTGTGACTGTAAGTGGAAACCCAACGTGGGAGCTTGGAAGCGCGCATATACGAGTACAAACGGGGCAGACATTGTAACAGGACCACTCGGTAACAAGGACACTCTGTATTATCACGCCCCAAAGGGTAAAGATGGATGGGATGGTCATTTTCCAAACGGGACGTGGGCCCTAAAGGGACATTATTGGGTGTGTGGCAAACATGCTTACAAGAGGCTACCCGGAAACTGGTTGGGAATATGCTATGTGGGGTACATAAGACCCTTGTTCTTTTTATTGTCACAAACACAAGGAAATCATTTAGGAATAAGATTATATGATGACCTGAACAGAGTGAAACGATCTATTGATACTTCCTTAGCCGGGGATAGTGCCCCAAAATGGGGAAAGGATGAATGGCCTCCTGAAAGAATCATACAGCATTATGGGCCAGCTACCTGGAACCCGAATGAGTTGGTATCAGGAGCCCGAGAACCTATTTATAATTTGAACTGAATAATTAGGTCGCAAGCTATCCTCGAAGTTGTAACCAATCAAACAGCGACGACCTTGGATCTTCTGGCTGATCAATCCACTCAGATGAGGAATGCTATCTTTCAACGTAGAATGGTCTTAGACTATTTACTAGCAGAAGAAGGGGGAGTGTGTGGAAAAATGAACGATTCTAATTGTTGTTTACAAATTGATGATAATGGAAAAGTGGTTAAACAGATAACAAAGGAAATTAGGAAGTTAGCCCACGTCCCAGTACAAACCTGGAAGGGTATGGATTGGGATTTCTTTTCGTGGTTGCCCGGTGGACCATGGGTTAAAAGGATGTTATTTTTATTTTTATGTGGTGTAATGACATTATTGTTTATACCTTGTATGATACCTTGCTTTACGTTGTTGGTACTGCGAATAATAAATAGCACCCAATTTGTGATGACTTCGGGAGAGAAAAGGTGATGTGTCGATAATGATGCTTAAGAAATGGGCACCCCGAGAATTGACTGATGAAATCCAATTGTTACTAACAAAGGTTGAAGAAGAGACACGAATTGATGATATTAAAAAGAAGGGGAGGAATTGTAAGGAATGGTCCAGCAATTCGTGCCACTAAGGGGTGTGAAGGGTTAACATTGAGGCCTGGGTTTAGGTGAGAAGCGAACAAAGGGATTTCTTCAGAGAAAAACTGCTGACTCTGCACGGACGTGCAGTAACTTCTGACATCGGGCCAAGAGACCACTAGATAAGGAGGAAGAATATGAGCCTCCCTGTCCGAGCGGCCCCCGAGAGACTAACAGAGACTGATAAGCAGGCGCACCTGGGAGGACTTTGGATTCGGGAAACCAATTATAATAACCCTGCCTCTTCTAGAAGTAGTAATGAATATGTATTAGCCTAGGAGCATAAAAACCAGCCGCCTTACGTAACAGGTGTGCGTCCTGGTGGAGCAGAGACTCCCGGCGCACCCAGCGCTGTTTGCTTGCCTCTATTCGTTTAATAAATTGTAAACTTTGATTGTAAACCTATTTGGGACTCAGTCATTTATAACACACCCATATGCAACTGTTCTCTTCTTGTTGAACACGCTGTTTGCACTCTCTTTGGTTCTCAGAACTTTTCTTCTGTAGTGATGTTTTGCATCACTGAGGTCTGAACATGCTCTTTTTCTATACCATCTGAATATATATATGAATATTTTTCTGTATTATCTGAATCCTGTTCTGAGAATTAAGTGCACACCTCCAAGGCTCTAACTCAAGCAGTTGCTGCTACATTTGAACATTTGTAAACCCATTTCCTTGGCCTGTGTTCCTCATCATTCATAGTCTGAAATTTCAGTTCTTCAGAGGTTTACTACTGTGTTTCATTTTGCCCACTCTGAGGAGTCTGTTGGGTCTAATCTCACAATTATCGGGAACTCATATATCAGGCTCCAGTGACGATTATCACCATGCAGAAAGCTGAGCAGTCTTTGTGGGCTTTGGGCCTGTGTTGCATAAAAGGGTGCAGGAGATTTATGGAGGAGGCAGGCTGGTGATCCCATCAGTGCTGCACATGCTCACCATGTGACATGAGAGAGAAGCTGTGTTGCTCTGCAATCTTGCCCCCATCATCACCACAACCGAATCTGATGGGCCTTCTGGCATCATTAGAAATATTACTGACCTTGTCATCTCAACCTGTATGTTAATGCCTTTTAAATCATTTTTTGTCTGGAATATCCTCAATAAACGATTCCTTTCGTTCCTATATCTATAAGACTATGCTCATACTTAATTTATCCTTCTGTATTGATTAATGTAGTAATTCCCAGAGCCAAGGCTTTGTCAAGGCTGTGCTGAGAGAGAGAGAGAATATGTGTGTATACTTGATTTGCTCTGATATCTCTACAGCAGAGCTGATTGTTAATTTGTAAGCGGATTGCCTGACACGGAAAATTTTGTTCATTGTAAAAAAAGAGTGAGCTAATGACTTTTCTAATTTCCTTCTCTTCAGGGCTGCTCTCAATCCATTCATCCCCCAGTCTGTACTGATGTTTGGGATTGCCCCAGCCCAGATTTAAGACCTTGCCCTTGGCCTTGCTGAATTTCACGAGGTTCACATGAGCCCACTTCTCAAGACTGTCCAGGTCCTTCTGGATGTCATCTCTTCCCTCTGAAGTATCAGCTGCATCACTCAGCTTGGTGTCATCTTGTAGTGGATTTATGTGGCAAGGTTTTGGTAGTGGGGGACTGCAGGGGGTGGCCTCTGCGAGAAGACTCCAGAAGCTGCCCCATGTTAGATAAAGGCCAGTTTCAGCCAAATCCAAAGGGACCTGCCGCTGCCCAGAGCCGAGCCAATAAGCGATGTTTGTGCCTCTATGAGAGCATATTTAAGAAAGGGAAAAACATTGCTGCGCAACAGCAGCTGGGTGAGGTGTGAGGAACAGCCCAGCAGACACCAAGGTCAGTGAAGAAGGAGGGGGAGGAGGTGCTCCAGGCGCTGGACCTGAAGTTCCCCTGCGGCCTGTGGAAAGGACCGTGGTGGACCAGGTTGTCCCCCTGCAGCCCATGGTGTACCATGGCAGAGCAGATTTCCACGCTGCAACCCGTGGAGGAACCCACAGTGGAGCAGGTGGATCTGACCTAAAGGAGGCTGTGGCCTGTGGAGAACACCTGCCGGAGCAGACTCTGGGCCAGATCTGTAGCCTGTGGAGAGGAGCGCATGCAAGAGCAGGTGACCTGAAAGGAGCTGCTGCCCGTGGGGGACCCATATTGGAGCAGTTTGCTCCTGATGGATGGACCCCGTGATACGGACCCATATTTGGAGCAGTTCTTGAGGAGCTGCTGCCTGTGGGAAGCCCATGTAGGATCAGTTTGGGAAGGACTGTATCCCATGGGAGGGACCCCACATTGGAGCGGGGGAAGAGAGTGACTGTGAAGGAGCGGCAGAGACAACGTGCTATAGGCTGACTGCAACCCCCATTCCCCAATTCCACTGCGCCACTTGGGGGGAGGAGGTAGAAGAGGGCGGATGGGGGGAAGATGTGTTTAGTTTGTTTTTCTTTCTTTCTGACTGCTCTAGTTTGTTAGTAATAGGCAATAAATGACATGAATCTCCCTATGCTGAGTCTGTTTTTCCCATGACGATAATTGTTAAGTGATCTCCCTGTCCTTATCTCAACCCTTGAGCCCTCTTCATCGTATTTTCTCCCCCTTTCCCTCTGAGGAGGGGGAGTGAGAGAGCAGTTGTGGTGGAGCTCTGCTGCCCATCTGAATAAAACCACCACAGTCATTTTTGGCACCCAATGTGGGGCGCAAAGAGTTGAGATAACAGTAGAACTGATTAAAACGCTTACGACTAACACACTTACTTACTAGTCACCATGTTCAGCTTGCTGTTATTATTTTAATGTGATCCTGTCTTATATAATCTGTGCCATGTTCTCCCTTCTCCTCTATATCCGTTCGGAGAATGTGCTAAAATCTGTGTTCGTTTTTGTTTGTTTTCTTTTTTAATTTGCTGTGTTGTAAAGCACTGGCCTTGAGTATAATCTGGTATTCAGGCCCTGCATTGTTATCATTTTGGTCTCCTGGAAATTATCTTTTTGGGAATATTCAAAATTACACTGTCTTCCTTTCCTGATCTGGAAGTCAGTTTATGAATAATATCAGGAATGGTACCTCCTCCTTCTTTCCCCATGGACTACTTGCAGCAGCTTTTGAGTACTTTGAATACCCATGGGTAACCAACATACTCCTATTGCTAGGTCTGCACAATGTGTTTCTCTTTCTCCCTAAGGTTAAGCAATTAGTTAAGAATACCACCCAGGAATCTGCCCCAAGACAGTGTGGTTGTGGGTGGCAAGGTATGTGGGAGGATATGGGCAGGTACCTGTCACAGTTGTCTCCTCCGATGGTTTTGAACTTCACCCCTGAACAAGTGCAAAATCCTAAAAAACTGATAGAATGTTTGGAAGACGTATGCCCTGACCTTCACAGTGCTGGAGAATTCCAGCTTGCTGCACTGCAGGAGACCTGCATGGATGAACAGGGAGCTCCTGGTGAAGCTCAGACAGAAGAAGGAAGTTTACAGCATGTGGAAAAAGGGACAGGCCACTTGGGAGGAATATAGGGACACTGTCAGCGTATGCAGAGATGCGACAAGGAAGGCTAAGGCCCATTTGGAATTAAATCTAGCAAGGGATGTCAAGGACAACAAGAAGGGCTTCTTTAAATACATCAGTAGAAAAAGGAAGACTGGGGAAAATGTTGGCCTGCTGCTGAATGGGGCGGGTGCCCTGGTGACAAAGGATATAGAGAAGGCAGAGTTGCTGAATGGCTTTTTTGCGTCAGTCTTTACTGCTAAGATAAGCCCTCAGGAATCTCAGACTCTGGAGACAAGAGAGGAAGTCCAGAGAAAGGAGGATTTCCCTCGGTCGAAGAGGATCATCTAAGCAAACTTGACATCCGCAAATCCACAGGCCCCAATGGAACGCACCCATGGGTGCTGAGGGAGCTGGCCAATGTTATTGCTAGGCCACTCTCCATCATCTTTGAAAGGTCATGGAGAACAGGGGAGGTGCCTGAGGACTGGAAGAGAGTCAATATCACGCCAGTCTTCAAAAAGGGCAAGAAGGAGGACCCAGGCAACTACAGGCCAGTCAGCCTCACGTCCATCCCTGGAAAGGCGATGCTCATCCTGGAGATCATCTCCAAGCATGTGGAGGATAAGGTGATCAGGAGTAGTCAGCATGGAGTCACCAAGGGGAAATCATGCTTAACCAATTTGATAGCTTTCTATGATGAGATGACTAGCTGGGTAGATGAGGGGAGAGAAGTGGATGTGGTCTACCTTGACTTCAGCAAGGCTTTTGACACTGTCTCCCATAACATCCTCATAGACAAGCTCAGGAAGTGTGGGATGGATGAGTGGACAGTGAGGTGGATGGATAATTGGCTGGATGGCAGAGCTCAGAGGGTTGTGCTCAGTGGTGCTGAGTCTAGTTGGAGGCCTGTAGCTAGCGGTGTCCCCCAGGGGTCAGTACTGGGTCCAGTCTTGTTCAACTTATTCAACAACGACATGGATGATGGAACGGGAGTGCACCCTCAGCAAGTTTGCTGACAACACAAAGGTCGGAAGAGTGGCTGATACTCCAGAGGGCTGTGCTGCCATTCAGAGGGACCTTGATAGGCTGGAGGGTTGGGCCGAGAGGAACCTCATGAAGTTCAACAAGGGCAAGTGCAGGGTCCTGCACCTAGGGAGGAATAACCCCAAGCACTAGTACAGGCTGAGGGCTGACCTGCTGGAGAGCAGCTCTGCAGAGGAGCCTGGGAGTCCTGGTGGACAGCAGGCTGACCACGAGTCAGCAATGCGCCCTTGTGGCCCAGAAGGCCAACGGTATCCCGGGGTGCATTAGGAAGAGTGTTGCCAGTAGGTCAAGGGAGGTGATCCTGTCCCTCTACTCAGCCCTGGTGAGGCCTCACCTAGAGTATTGTGTCCAGTTCTGGGCTCCCCAGTACAAGAGGGACGTGGAACTACTGAAGCGAGTCCAGAAGAGGGCTACGAAGATGGTTAGGGGACTGGAGCACCTGTTGTACGAGGACAGGCTGAGAGCTGGGCCTGTTTATCCTGGAAAAGAGAAGACTGAGGGGAGACCTCATCAATGTGTATAAATATCTGAGAGGAGGGTGTCAAGAGGGTGGAGGCAGTCTCTTTTCAGTTGTGCCCAGCGACAGGACGAGAGGTGACAGGCACAAACTGAATCACAGGAAGTTCTGGCTGAATATGAGAGGGCACTTCTTTACTGTGAGGGTGAAAGAGCACTGGAACAGGTTGCCCAGAGAGGTTGTGGAGTCTCCTTCTTTGGAGATATTCAAAATCCACCTGGATGCCATCCTGTGCAACGTGCTCTAGGTGATCCTGCTCGGCAGGGGGGTTGGACTAGATGGTCTTCAGAGGTCCCTTCCAACCTCATCCGTTCTGTGATTCTGTGATTTTTTCTGACGGATGAAAAGCTCGATGTGAGTTGGCAGTGCGTGCTTGCAGCCCAGAAGGCCAACTGCATCCTGGGCTGCATTAAAAGAGGAGTGGCCAGCAGGTCGAGGGAGGTGATTGTCCCCTTCTACTCAGCCCTTGTGAGGCCCCACTTGGAGTACTGCGTCCAAGTCTGGAGCTCCCAGCACAAGAAGGATGTGGAGCTGTTAGAGCAGATCCAGAGGAGGGCCACAAAGATGATCAAGGGGCTGGAGCACCTCTCCTACAAAGAAAGGCTGAGAGAGCTGGGGCTGTTCAGCCTACAAAAGAGAAGGCTCTGGGGTGACCTCACTGCAACCTTTCAGTACTTCAAGGGGACTTATAAAAAAGATGGAGAGTGACTCTTTGTTCAATCAGATAATGACAGGACAAGGGGGAATGGTTTTAAACTAAAAGAGGGGAGATTTAGATTAGAGGCTAGGAGGAAGTTCTTCGCTCAGAGGGTGGTGAGGCACTGGAACAGGTTGCACAGAGAGGTTGTGGATGCCCCATCCCTCGAGGTGTTCAAGACCAGGTTAGATGAGGCCCTGAGCAACCTGATCTAGTGGATGGTGTCCCTGCCTATGGCAGGGTGGTTGGAACTAGATGATCTTTGTGGTCCTTTCCAACTCAGGCCATTCTATGATTCTATGATCTTTAGAGGTCCCTTCCAACCTCGGCTATTCTGTGATTCTGTGATTGTACTATGTGATCCTGTTTTATGTGGTTCATGCAATAGAATAGAATAGTTCAGTTGGAAGAGACGTCCAAAGATCATCTAGTCCAACTGCCTGACCACTTCAGGGCTAACCAAAATTTAAAGCATATTAAGAGACAGGTACACCCTTTGCTGGGTTAAAAACTGTATGGACAGATGGCCCCAGAGAGCAGTAGTGAATGGAGTGAACAATTAGTGAAGAATACCACCCAGGATTCTACCCCGAGGCAGCATGGTGGTGGGTGGCAAGGTGGGCGGGAGGATATGGGCAGGTACCTGTCACAGTTGTCTCCTCCGATGGTTTTGAACTTCACCCCTGAACAAGTGCGAAATCCTAAAAAAATGACAGAATGATTGAAAGATGTATGCCCTGACCCTCACAATGCTGGAGAATTCCAGCTTGCTGCACTGTGCTGGGACCTGGCCTGCACCTATCAAACGGCAGTTAACACTACCCAGCACCCTCAAATGGAGGAGGAGGTCTCTGAATCCGATGACCAGATAACACACACTTTGGCTAACCCAGAGGGCCAACTGTCAATGGTAACATTCGCCCCCATAGTCAAGACAAAACAATGGAAGGGGAAGTGAGCTCGTTCAGTAAGGGAAGAAGCTCCTTCTAAAAAGTGCAAGGAGGGAAATGTGGAAGAGGCAGGCAACTCTAAAGCAGAGCCATCACAAAAACAGCAGGAAGTCAGAAATCATAAACGAGTCAGAAACCACCCAATCCCTATCCCTGAGTGAGTTGTGAGATATACAAAGGGATTTCGCTCTTCACTCTTCACCCAGGTGAGCACATCCTCACCTGGCTGCTTCGATGCTGGGACACTGGGGCCAATAGCCAGGAATTAGAAGGCAAGGAAGCCAAGCAGCTGGAATCCCTCTCTAGGGAAAGGGTCATTGACAGAGAGATTGGGACAGAGGCGCAGGTTCTCAGCCTCTGGAGGCGACTCCTGTCAGGTGTGAAGGAAAGGTATCCCTTCAAGGAAGACATTGTATATCAACTAGGCAAGTGGACCACCACGGAGAAATGTTTCCAGCACCTTAGGGAATTAGTCGTGCTGGAGATGGTTTATACTGATTTGGACAATGACCAGACACCCAAAGATTCTGATGAAGTCCAGTGCACACTGTCCATGTGGCAGAAGTTTGTACAGAGTGCACCATCATCACACGATAGCATGCTGGCAGAGATGAATTGGAGAGATAGGATGGGACCAAAGGTGGATGTCATGTCCAGCCAGCTTCAGCAATATGAAGAAAAACTCTCTGTCTCACTACGGGCCTGCATTTTGGCTGTGGAGAAATTGTCCCAACAGGTTCACCACCTTGAAGAACATATATCTTCCTACTCACCCAGATGGAGCAGTATCTCAGCCATTAAGTGTCGGCATTTTCCTGCTCGAGGGAGAGAGCACCATGGACACACAGCACATGGCACGCTATGGTTTTATCTCCATGATCACGGGGAAGACATGAGGAACCTACCTTGACACTAGTAGCTCAGGTACGTGAAATGCAAGGAAATACAGCAGCCAAAATGGTGTCTCCAAGGAAAATTACTGCTCTGGTTCCTGTTGGGCAGTCCCCCAGAGGGAGTAGAAGGGCTGATCAGCTGGTTTTGCCATAAAACAAAATAAAGTCAAAGGACCTGTACAAGAGATCCAGTTTTTAGGAATAAAATGGCAAGATGGACGTCGTCAAATCCCAATGGATGTGATCAACAAAATAACAGCTATGTCTCCACCAACTAGCAAAAAAGAAACACAAACTTTCCTAGGTGTCGTGGGGTTTTGGAGAATTACACATTCCAAATTACAGTCTGATTGTAAGCCCGCTCTACCAAGTAACCCGTAAGAAGAATGCTTTTGAATGGGGCCCTGAGCAACAACAAGCCTTTGAACAAATTAAGCAGGAAATAGTTCATGCAGTAGCCCTTGGGCCAGTCTGAACGGGACCAGATGTAAAGAATGTGCTCTACACCGCAGCCGGGGAGAATGGCCCCACCTGGAGCCTCTGGCAGAAAGAGCCTGGGGAAACTCGAAGTCAACCCCTAGGGTTTTGGAGTTGGGGATACAGAGGATCTGAGGCCCACTACACTCCAACCGAAAGGAGATATTGGCAGCATATGAGGGAGTTCGATCTGCTTCGGAAGTGGTCGGTACTGAAGCACAGCTCCTCCTGGCACCCCGACTGCCGGTACTAGGCTGGATGTTCAAAGGAAGGGCCCCCTCTACACATCATGCAACTGATGCTACATGGAGCAAGTGGGTTGCACTGATTACTCAGCGGGCTCGAATAGGAAACCCCAGTCGCCCAGGAATCCTGGAAGTGATTATGGACTGGCCAGAAGGCAAATACTTTGGGATATCATCAGAGGAGGAGGTGGTCCGTGCTGAAGAAGCCCCACTGTACAACAAGCTACCAGAAAATGAGAAGAAATATGCCCTGTTCACTGACGGGTCCTGTCGTATTGTGGGAAAGCATCGGAGGTGGAAAGCTGCTGTATGGAGTCCTACACGACGAGTTGCAGAAGCTGCTGAGGGAGAAGGTGAATCGAGCCAGTTTGCAGAAGTGAAAGCCATTCAGCTGGCTTTAGATATTGCTGAACGAGAAAAGTGGCCAGTTCTCTATCTCTATACTGATTCATGGATGGTAGCAAATGCCCTGTGGGGGTGGTTGCAGCAATGGAAGCAGAACAACTGGCAGCGCAGAGGTAAACCCATCTGGGCTGCTGCATTGTGGCAAGATATTGCTGCCCGGGTAGAGAACCTGGTTGTAAAGGTACGCCATGTACTTTTGGATTTACATGTACATTACAAATGTACATTTACATGTACATTTACATGTGCACACTGTCCATGTGGTGGAAGTTTGTACAGGGTGCACCATCATCACATGCCAGAACACTGGCAGGTATGAATTGGGAAGATGAGATGGGACCAACAGTGGATGTTGTGTCCAGCCAGCTTCAGCAATACAAAGAAAATCTCTCTGCCTCACATTTGGTGCCAAAAAGGACTGTGGTGGTTTTACCTTGCTGGGCACCTGAACTCCACAACAGCTGTTCTCTCACGCCCCCTCCTTAGAAGAAGAGGGGAAGAAGAAAGTATGCTGGAAATAAAACAAAAAAAGAAAAACAACTCACGCATTGAGATAAGGTTAATTTAATTAAAGGGAAAAGGAAGAGGGGAAAACAGATAAGCAATGGCTACGCGGAAGTACAGAGAGAGAGAAAAGAAATTACTCTCTTCTTCCCGTCAACAATCAATGTTCGGCCACGTCCTGGGAAGCAGGGCCTCAATATGCATAGTGGTTGTTTGGGAGGACAGATGTTTTCATAATGAGAGACCCCCCTCTCCTTCCCCTTTCCCAGCTTTTATTGCTGAGTGTGACATCATATAGTATGGAATATCCCTTTGCTCTGGGATCATATTATCAGTTCTGAAAAAGGGTGAAACTTAGGATATCAGAATTCTCAAAGAATATCATTTAGCTGCACAGAAGAAGCATAGGAATGGAAAAAGACAGTTAAAATGGTTACTTGTGAAAATTGTCTCCTAAATTATGTGAAAGATTAAAGGTGGAAGAATGACAAAAGTTGCAGTCCCAGTGTCAGTGGAAAAGCTCTCCTGAAAGACATGGCTAATGCTGCATAAGTAACAACAGGGTACATTGAGAAGATGTGTTAAAATCATATTCAGGAAATGCATCACAGGTCACAAGCATAAGTGATCAGACTAAAGTGAAGTAATATTTGTCCTGATTTCAGTGAACACAAAGATCAAATATTCAATATATTTTCAGGCAGTGAAGGAAATATGCCTGATATTCAAAGTCAAAGGAAATGTTTGTTCAAAAGAATGCCATATTCAGCACACGAGAAAGAAATATATGGCACATCAACAGGGCACCACAGGGAATAATAATGTTATCATTCCTAATGTAGATGCTCCAGGACATTAGGGGAAAAATGCTGTTATTTGGAAAAATATGCATACATGTTAGTAAACTAATGAAGGAAAGTAGCAGCGTTATGGATCACAGGAGCAAAAGTGTCGGGAGAGATACCTTCTCCAGAAACCATCTCTGGAAGTTTAGAGATGAGACTCACTAAATAATTCTTAAATGTTGAAGAGATACTAAAGATATAAACATTGAATGGAAGTCCAGGAAGAATGAACTAAAGTACAGTGCTATTTTCATCTCAGATATTACAATGTTGTACCATGTGCTGTTGAGTAGCATGGAGTGATCCATAATATACATGAGCATCTAGGAAGAGAGAGAGATCCTCAGCAAACAGTGTCCTTTTCTCACCATGCCTGTAACTCTTAAACTGAGCAACCCAAAATACTTGGCCTTCAAGCCTTTCATGAGCTATGGGATGCCTCTATTTATAACACCCCGCAGAAGCAGTCTAGAGAGTAGTTAGAGAAGTGCTGCATAAGGAATCCCCTGCCTTCACTGAACATGGTTGAAACAGGTGTTAGTGAATACTTGGAAACTTGTGTCAATCAGAATGATAAAGGCTTACATAGAAAAGTTTTCATGTAAGGCTCCCATGGTAGACAGGCACAATGAATATCTTGCTAGAGAACAGATAAAAGTCAGAAATCACCATATTACTTTCTGGTTGTATGTGAAAAAGATGATATCTTATATATTTATGCATAGATGAATGAGAATCAAATAAACACATTGTTCCTGTAGACATCCAATACTGAATTCAAGAAAGCTTGGTCATTTAAGCCATGATCACAGAAATTCTTTAACACCTTGTCCTGATTTTGGCTGGGATAGAATTAATTTTCTTCCTAGTAGCTGGTAGGATGCTGTGTTTTAGTTTAGGATGAAAATAGTGCTGATAACACACCCATGTTTTAGTTGTTGCAGAGTGGGGCTTACACTAAGCTGAGGACTTTTCTGCTTCTCGTTGCCATGCCAATGAATAGGCTGGGGGAGCACAAGAAGCCAGGAAGGGACACAACCAGGACAGTTGATACAAACAGACCAAAGGAATATTCCATACGTCATGCTCAGCAATAATTCGGGGGGAGGAGATGGCTGGTAGGAGAGAGCCGACCCTCGGTGGTATCAGTTGCTGCTATAGTCAAGAAGAAACAATGGAAGCAGAAGCCAGCCCAGCTACTAGGAGGAAAATTAACTCTATCCTAACTAAAACCAGGACACCAGCTCATTTAGTAACGGAAGAAGCTTCTCCTAAGAGGGAGCAGGAGGAAGAAATAGAAGAGGCAGACTGCTCTGCAGTATGGCCATCACAAGAAGAGGAGGGGGAGTGAGAAAATAAGTGAGTCAGAAACCACCCAATTCCTATCCCTGAGTGAGCTGCAAAATATGCAAAAGATTTCAGCCATCGTCCAGGAGACTACATTGTCAGGTGGCTACTCTGATTCTGGGATAAGGGGGCCAGAAGCCAGGAACTGGAAGGCAAGGAAGCCCAACAGCTGAGATCCCTCTCTAGGGAAGGGGGCATTGATGAAGCGATTGGAATAGGAGCACAAGTCCTCAGCCTCTGGAGGTGACTCCTGTTGGGTGTGAAGGAAAGGTATCCTGAAGGGAAGATGTTGTAGGCAAGTGGACCACCATGGAGAGAGGTATCCAGTACTTGAGAGAATTAGTCATGCTGGAGAAGAGGGTACTTGAAGGTCCCAAAAAGGTACCGCTGGGCTTTCGGCATAGCTGCCTTAAGTACGGAGAAGATGAAGCAGCTGTCTACCTTACCTGGTCTCTTTTGAGGATCATTCTGTTGTGGGGTTGCTCACAGTTGAAGAATAGCAGGTGCCAACTGCTACCACAATGGTGCACTGGCAGCAATATTACACCAACCGACACTCCCTGATTCCCATCCATAAGCTGATTCATCACCTGGAGAGCCAAGGAGTGATCAGCAACTCACTCATCCTTTAATAGTCCCATATGGCCAGTGCAAAAGTCCAATGGAGAGTGGAGGCAGTGGACTGTCATGGACTTTCCAATTCATTGCTGCCAGTGTGCTGGCATGAATGTAGTCACACCATCGCTGAGTGCTGCAGTTGCTGAACACGCTAGAACTGGAGTCAAAGGCAGCCAAGCGGTATGCCAAAATTGATATCGCTAATACATTTTTCCCATACCTTTGACAGCAGAGTGCAGGCCACGGTTTGCTTTCACTTAGAGGAGCATCCAGTACAGCTGTAATTGACTGCCCCAGGGATGGAAACACATCCCTACCATTTGCCATGGGCTGATCCAGACCGCCCTGTAAGAGAATGAAGCTTCTGAACACCTGCAATACATTGATGACATCATTGTATGGGGCAACACTGCAGGAATATTTGAGAAAGGAAAGAGAATGGTCTAAATTTTTTTGAAAGCCAGTTTTGCTATAAAACAGACTGCAGTGGTTTTACCCTGCTGGCCAGCTAAACACCACCACAACAGCTGTCTCACTCCCCCTCCTCAAAAGAAGAAGGGGAAGGGGAGAAGAAAGTATTCTTGAATGAAAAAAAAAAAAGGCTCACAGGTTGAGATAAGGATAATTTAATTAAAGGGAAAAGAAAGAGGGGAAAAAAAAAAAAGGTCACACAGAAGCACAGAGGGAAAAAAGAAAATAAAAAAGAAATCTATTCTCTACTTTCCATCAACAAGCAATGTTTGGTGTCCTGGTTTCAGCTAGGATAGAGTTAATTTTCCTCCAAGTAGCTGGTGGGGTGCTATGTTTTGGATTTAGGATGAGAAGAATGTTGATAACACACTGATGTTTTAATTGTTGCAGAGCAGTGCTTACACTAAGCCAAGGACTTTTCAGCTTCTCGCTCTGTCCTGCCAGCGGGCAGGCTGGGGGTGCAGCGGGAGCTGGGAGGGGACAGACCCAGGACATCTGACCCAAAGTGGCCAAAGGGGTATTCCATACCATCTAATGTCATGCTGAACAATTAATATGGGGGGGGCTGGCAGGGGTGGGGGGCCGGTTGCTCAGGGATAGGCTGGGCATCGGTCAGCAGGTGGTGAGCAATTGCATTGTGCATCACTTGTTTTGTACACATTATGAGTAGTAGTACTATTATCATTATTATTGTTTTTTCTTTTCTTTTCTTTTTTCTTTATTTTTCTTTTCTTTTCTGTCCTAATGAACTATCTCAACCCACAGGCTTCATTTTCCTGATTCTCTCCCCCATCCCAGAGAGGGAGGGGGGAGGGTGAGCGAACGGCTGTGTGGTGCTTAGCTGCCGGCCGGGTTAAACCACAACAGTCCATATAAATCACCTCCCATACAGCTAATTCCCTCAGGTACTGGATTCCCTTCTCCATAAAGGTCCACTTGCCTGGTAGACATACAAGTTCTTCCTTGAAGTGATACCTTTCCTTCACAGCTGACAGGAGACACCTCCAGAGGCTGTAGCCTGGTGCTCCATTTCCAATTGCTTTGTCAATGCCTGCATCTCTAGCAAGGGATCCCAGCCACCTGGCTTCCCTGCCCTCTAATTCCAGACTATTGGCTTCAGTGTCCCAGCACCTGAGCAGCCACGTGACAAGGTGCTCACCTACACAACAACCGAAGTCTTTTCGCACATCTCGTAGCTCATGCTGGTGTAGGTTCCGGGTAGTTATTGTTGTTTTTGCAAAATCTTCATCTTCATCGTCCTGTTCCTCTGATGGCCCAGCCTGGTCTTCTCCATACCTAGTCTTAGCAGGAGTTTCACTGCGTTCTAAACGATCTGACTCTCTAAACCATGTTTTCATCTTGATTACAGGTGCAACTGACACTGGTACAGTTTGTTTCCCTGGCTCAGCCTTGGGGCCCGTTGTAGGGCTTGGAGTGGCTGCTGGGCCTGTCTCAGAGGTTGAAGTGGCTGCAGGGTCTGTCACTGAGGTTATAGTAGCATCGATTGCAGCTCGGTAAGCATAGGCCAAGCCCCAAAACGTTGCAGTGATTTGTGTCTCTTCGGAATTGCCAGGGCGATGACACACCTTTTTCAAGCATTCTACCAGTTTTTTAGGATTTTCAGGGGTGAATTTCCAAAGCACTGGAGGTGCCCACTGCTCTAGATGCCTGCCCATATCCTCCCACTCTCCCTGCCACTCATAACTATCCCGCCTCAGGACAGATCTCTGGATGACATTCTTAAGTATTTGTTTAACCTTAGACAAGACCTGAAGCGCATTCAGGAGACATAACAATAAGAACATGCTGGTCTGAACATCCCAAGGATATTCGAAGTTTTGGCAAGCTACCATAACTTGACTGGAGGAGAAGAAAGGGGGAGTGAACAAGTGAGAAAAAACATCTTCCCCTGACACCTCCACAGATTGGCTCCCTGAAGAAAAAGGGTAAAAGGTGTAATTATTAAGTTTCTGAGGTAGGGTTTCCAAAGTATGGAGTTGATGGCAATGCTGAGTACAAATACCAGATTAGTCTCATGGCTGGTAATTTTATCATATCATAAGCCAGTGTTACACAGTAAAGCAAAATAATAACCCGTACCAACCCCCCAGAAGTGATAAGCAACATGTCAGGGAACACATACAGTAAGTAATGTGCTATATAACTCAGTTTGGAAAGCAGGCACAGCAGATTTGAGGTCACAAAAATCAACGTTGTGATTAGCAACCATTAAACTGATGTAATGCTTATAAGAATCTTGTTTTAACACGCTCTGGTCAGATCTGTTTTTATCTCAACCCTTCGAGCCCCATGTTGGGTGCCAAAAAGGACTGTTGTGGTTTAACCCGGCCGGCAGATAAGCACCACACAGCCGTTCGCTCACCCTCCCCCCTCCCTCTCTGGGATGGGGAATCAGGAAAATGAAGCCTGTGGGTTGAGATAAAGACAGTTTATTAGGACAGAAAAAAAAAAGAATAATGATAATAGTACTACTACTAATAATGTGTACAAAACAAGTGATGCACAATGCAATTGCTCACCACCCACTGACCGATGCCCAGCCTATCCCTGAGCAGCCGGTCCCCCCACCCCTGCCAGCCCCCCCATATTAATTGTTCAGCATGACGTCAGATGGTATGGAATACCCCTTTGGCCACTTTGGGTCACATGTCCTGGGTCTGTCCCCTCCCAGCTCCCGCTGCACCCCCAGCCTGCCCGCTGGCAGGACAGAGCGAGAAGCTGAAAAGTCCTTGGCTTAGTGTAAGCACTGCTCTGCAACAATTAAAACATCAGTGTGTTATCAACATTATTCTCATCCTAAATCCAAAACATAGCACCCCACCAGCTACTAGGAGGAAAATTAACTCTATCCGAACTGCAACCAGGACATTTGGCCACGTCCTTTGAAGCAGGGCCTCAGTATGTGTAGCGGTTGTTTAAGAGGACAAACATCTTCATAACGATAGCCCACCCTTCTCCTTTCCCTTTCCCAGCTTTTATTGCGGAGTGTGACAACATATGGTATGAAATATCACAGAATCACAGAATCGTCTAGGTTGGAAGAGACCTCCAAGATCATCTAGTCCAACCTCAGCCCTAACACTAACAAGTCCTACACTAAATCATATCACTAAGGGCTACATCTAAACGTCTTTTAAAGACCTCCAGGGATGGCGACTCAACCACCTCCCTGGGCAGTCCATTCCAATGCCTAACAACCCCTTCAGTAAAGAAGTTCTTCCTAACATCCAACCTAAACCTCCCCTGGCACAACTTTAGCCCATTCCCCCTCGTCCTGTCACCAGGCATGTAGGAGAATAGACCAATCCCCACCTCTCTACAGCCTCCTTTAAGGTACCAATAGAGAGCGATGAAGTCTCCCCTGAGCCTCCTATTCTCGAGGCTAAACAATCCCAGCTCCCTCAGCCGCTCCTCGTAAGACTTGTTCTCCAGACCCCTCACCAGCTTCGTTGCCTTTCTCTGGACTCGCTCGAGCACCTCCATGTCCTTCTTGCAGCGAGGGGCCCAAAACTGAACACAGTACTCGAGGTGCGGCCTCACCAGAGCCGAGTACAGGGGCACAATCACTTCCCTAGACCTGCTGGCCACACTGCTTCTTATACAGGCCAGGATGCTGTTGGCCTTCTTGGCCACCTGGGCACACTGCTGGCTCATATTCAGCCGACTATCAACCAATACTCCCAGGTCCTTCTCTGCCAGGCAGCTTTCCAGCCACTCATCTCCCAGCCTGTAGCTCTGCTTGGGGTTGTTGTGCCCCAGGTGCAGGACCCGGCACTTGGCCTTGTTGAACTTCATACAGTTGACCTCAGCCCATCGGTCCAGCCTATCCAGATCCTCCTGCAGAGCCTTCCTGCCCTCGAGCAGATCGACACACGCACTTAGCTTGGTGTCATCTGCAAACTTGCTGACGGTGCACTCGATCCCCTCATCCAGATCATCGATAAAGATATTGAAGAGGACCGGCCCCAACACTGAGCCCTGGGGGACTCCACTAGTGACCGGCCTCCAACTGGATTTGGCTCCATTCACCACAACTCTTTGGGCCTGGCCATCCAGCCAGTTTTTAACCCAACAAAGCGTATGCCAGTCCAAGCCACGAGCAGCCAGTTTCTTGAGGAGAATGTTGTGGGAAACGGTGTCAAAAGCCTTACTGAAGTCAAGGTAGACCACATCCACAGCCTTCCCCTCATCCACCAAGCGCGTCACTTGGTCATAGAAGGAGATCAGGTTCATCAAGCAGGACCTGCCTTTCATAAACCCATGCTGACTGGGCTTGATCGCCTGCTTGCCCTGCAAGTGCCGCGTGATGACCCTCAAGATAATCTGGTCCATGAGCTTCCCTGGCACTGAGGTCAAGCTAACAGGCCTATAGTTCCCCGGGTCTACCCTCCGGCCCTTCTTGTAGATGGGCGTCATGTTTGCTAGCCGCCAGTCGACTGGGACCTCCCCTGATAGCCAGGACTGCCGATAAGTAATGGAAAGCGGCTTGGCCACCTCCTCCGCCAGTTCGCTCAGTACCCTCGGGTGGATCCCATCCGGCCCCATCGACTTGGAGGTGGTCGGAAACTGTCTTGGGCAGAGTGACCACGAAATGGTAGAGTTCTCTATTCTTGGCGAGGCCAGGAAGGGGACCAGTAAAACTGCTGTATTGGACTTCCGGAGGGCTGACTTTGAGCTGCTCAGGACGCTGGTTGGCCGAGTCCCTTGGGAGGCGGTTCTGAAGGGCAGAGGAGTCCAGGAAGGCTGGGCGCTCCTCAAGAAGGAAATCGTGATGGCACAGGAGCGGTCCGTCCCCACGTGCCCAAAGACGAGCCGGCGTGGAAGAAGACCGGCCTGGCTCAACAGAGAGTTGCGGCTTGTGCTTAGCAGAAAAAAGAGGGCTTATAATCTTTGGAAAAAAGGGCGGGCCACTGAGGAGGACTACAAGGATGTAGCGAGGCTGTGCAGGGAGAAAATTAGAAAGGCCAAAGCTCATCTGGAGCTCAACCTGGCTACTGCCGTTAAAGACAACAAAAAATCCTTTTACAAATATATCAACGCGAAACGGAGGACTAAGGAGAATCTCCATCCTTTACTGGATGCGAGGGGAAACCTAGTTACTAAGGATGAGGAAAAGGCTGAGGTGCTTAATGCCGCCTTTGCCTCAGTCTTTAGCGGCAATACCGGTTGTTCTCTGGATTCCCAGTGCCTTGAGCTGGTGGAAGGGGATGGGGAGCAGGATGTGGCCTTCGCTATCCATGAGGAAATGGTTGGCGACCTGCTACGGAGCTTGGATGTGCGCAAGTCGATGGGGCCGGATGGGATGCACCCGAGGGTACTGAAAGAACTGGCGGAGGAGCTGGCCGAGCCGCTTTCCATCATTTATCGGCAGTCCTGGCTATCGGGGGGGGTCCCAGTTGACTGGCGGCTAGCCAATGTGACGCCCATCTATAAGAAGGGCTGCAGGGCAGACCCGGGGAACTATAGGCCTGTCAGTTTGACCTCAGTGCCAGGAAAGCTCATGGAGCAGATTATCTTGAGGGTCATCACGCGGCACTTGCAGGGCAAGCAGGCGATCAGGCCCAGTCAGCATGGGTTTATGAAAGGCAGGTCCTGCTTGATGAACCTGATCTCCTTCTATGACCAAGTGACGCGCTTGGTGGATGAGGGAAAGGCTGTGGATGTGGTTTACCTTGACCTCAGTAAGGCTTTTGACACCGTTCCCCACAACATTCTCCTCAAGAAACTGGCTGCTCGGGGCTTGGACTGGCGTACGCTTCGCTGGGTTAGAAACTGGCTGGATAACCGGGCCCAGAGAGTTGTGGTGAATGGAGTCAAATCTGGTTGGAGGCCGGTCACTAGTGGTGTCCCCCAGGGCTCGGTACTGGGGCCGGCCGTCTTTAATATCTTTATCGATGATCTGGATGAGGGCGTCCAGTGCACCCTCAGTAAGTTTGCAGATGACACCAAGCTAAGTGCGTGTGTCGATCTGCTCGAGGGAAGGAAGGCTCTGCAGGAGGATATTGATAGGCTGGAGCGATGGGCTGAGGTCAACTGCATCAAGTTCAACAAGGCCAAGTGCCGGGTCCTGCACCTGGGGCACAACAACCCCAAGCAGAGCTACAGGCTGGGAGATGAGTGGCTGGAAAGCTGCCTGGCCGAGAAGGACCTGGGAGTATTGGTTGATAGTCGGCTGAATATGAGCCAGCAGTGTGCCCAGGTGGCCAAGAAGGCCAACAGCATCCTGGCCTGTATAAGAAGCAGTGTGGCCAGCAGGTCTAGGGAAGTGATTGTCCCCCTGTACTCGGCTCTGGTGAGGCCGCACCTTGAGTACTGTGTTCAGTTCTGGGCCCCTCGCTACAGGAAGGACATGGACGTGCTCGAGCGAGTCCAGAGAAGGGCGACCAAGCTGGTGAGGGGTCTGGAGAACAAGTCTTACGAGGATCGGCTGAGGGAGCTGGGCTTGTTCAGCCTGGAGAAGAGGAGGCTCAGGGGCGACCTTATCGCTCTCTACAGTTACCTTAAAGGAGGCTGTAGAGAGGTGGGGGTTGGTCTGTTCTCCTACGTGCCTGGCGACAGGACGAGGGGGAATGGGCGAAAGTTGCGACAGGGGAGTTTTAGGTTGGATGTTAGGAAGTACTTCTTTACCGAAAGGGTTATTAAGCATTGGAACGGGCTGCCCAGGGAGGTGGTGGAGTCACCATCCCTGGAGGTCTTTAAAAGACGTTTAGATGTAGAGCTTAGCGATATGGTTTAGTGGAGTACTTAGTGTTAGGTCGGAGGTTGGACTCGATGATCTTAAGGTCTCTTCCAACCTAGAAATCTGTGATACTGTGATACTGTGACTTGCGTACATCCAAGTGTTGTAGCAGGTCGCCAACCATTTCCTCATGGATAGCGAGGGCCACTTCCTGCTCCCCATCCCCTTCCACCAGCTCAGGGTACCAGGTATCCAGAGAACAACCGGTATTGCTGCTAAAGACTGAGGTAAAGAAAGCATTGAGCACCTCAGCCTTTTCCTCATCTTTTGTAACTAAGTTTCCCCCCGCATCCAGTAAAGGATGGAGATTCTCCTTAGTCCTCCTTTTTGTGTTGATGTATTTGTAAAAATGTTTTTTGTTATCTTTAACGGCGGTAGCCAGATTGAGCTCCAGATGAGCTTTGGCCTTTCTAGTTTTGTCCCTGCACAGCCTTACAACATCCTTATAGTCCTCCTGAATAGCCCGCCCTCTTTTCCAAAGATTATAAACCCTCCTTTTTCTCCTAAGCTCGAGCCACAACTCTCTGCTCAGCCAGGCCAGTCTAGTTCCGCGCCGGCTCGTCTTTGGGCACGTGGGGGGGGACAGACCGCTCCTGAGCCTTTAAGATTTCCTTCTTGAGGAGTGCCCAGCCTTCCTGGACTCCTTTGCCCTTCAGAACCTCCTCCCAAGGGACTCTGCCAACCAGTGTCCTGAACAGCTCAGTCTGCCCTCCGCAAGTCCAAGACAGCGGTTTTACTGGTCCCCTTCCTGACTTCGCCAAGAATAGAGAACTGAACAATTTCGTGGTCACTCTGCCTAAGACAGCTCTCGACCACCACATCTCCCACCAGTCCGTCACTGTTTGTGAACAGAAGGTCTAGCGGGACACCTCCCCTGATAGGCTCTCTAACCAGCTGCGTCAGGAAGCTATCTTCCACGCTCTCCAAAAACCTCCTAGACTGCTTTCTCTGGGCTGTGTTGTGCTTCCAGGATACGTCTGGGAAGTTGAAGTCCCCCACGAGAACAAGCGCTGACGATTTCGCGGCTTCTGCCAGCTGCCTGTAGAACTCCTCATCAGTCTCCTCATCCTGGTTCGGTGGTCTATAACAGACCCCCACCAGGATGCTTGCCTTGTTGGCCTTTCCTCTGATCCTAACCCATAGGGACTCAACCTTATCATTCCCAGCCTCAAGTTCCTCAACATCAAAACACTCTCTAATATAGAGAGCCACACCACCACCCCTTCCGTGCTGCCTGTCCCTTCTGAAGAGCCTATAGCCAGACATTGCAGCACTCCAGTCATGAGAGTGGTCCCACCACGTTTCCGTGATGGCAACCAAGTCATAGCCTTCCCGCTGCACGATGGCTTCCAGCTCCTCCTGTTTGTTGCCCATGCTGCGTGCATTAGGGTAGATGCACTTCAGTCGGGCCATTGCCTTCTTCCCCGGCTTTGCCATTGTTCCCCCCGGCACAGCTCCAATAAGACTTCTTTCAGCCCCATCCCCATTCTTTCCTAGTTTAAAGCCCTCTCAATGAGCCCTGCTAGCTCCTGGGCTAGGATCCGTTTTCCCCTTAGAGATAGGGACCCGTCTGCAGCCGTGTCCTGGTTCCAGTTAGGACAGAGTTAATTTTCCCTCATAGTAGCTGGTAGGGTGCTATGTTTTGGATTAGGATGAGAAGAGCGCTGATAACATGCTGATGTTTTAATTGTTGCAGAGCAGTGTTTACACCAGGCCAAGGACTTTTCAGCTTCTCGCTCTGTCCTGCCAGCGGGCAGGCTGGGGGTGCAGCAGGAGCTGGGAGGGGACAGACCCAGGACAGCTGACCCAAACTGGCCAAAGGGGTATTCCATACCATCTGACGTCATGCTAAACAATATATAGGGGTGGCTGGCCGGGGTGGGGGGCCGGCTGCTCGGGGATAGGCTGGGCATCGGTCAGCGGGTGGTGAGCAATTGCATTGTGCATCACTTGTTTCTTACACATTATTATTATTAATACTATTATCATTATCACTATTATTATTATTATTGCTATTATTATATTCCTGTCTTAATAAACTTTCTTTATCTCAACTCACCGGCTTCACTTTCCCGTTTCTCTCCCCCATCCCAGAGAGGGAGGGGGGAGGGTGAGCGAACGGCTGTGTGGTGTTTAGCTGCCAGCTGGGTTAAACCACAACAGCCCTTTTGGCGCCCAACGTGGGGCTCGAAGGGTTGAGATATCGACAAATTTGACCAGAGTGTGTTAAACTAAAATTGGTATAAGTATTGGACCTGCTTAATAGTTGCTAGTCACGATGTTGATTGCCTTAATCTCCAGTCTGCTGTACCTGTATTCCAAATTGAGTTTTATAGTGCGTTACTTTCTGTATGTGCTCCCTGTTGCACTGTTTATCCTTTCCGGGCCCTGGTTTAAGATTGTTGTGGTACTGTGCGGTGTAACAATGGCTTATGAAATGATGAAATATCTGGTCACGACTTTAACCTGGTATTCGTACTCAGCACTGACGTCGACTCTATACTTTGGAACCCATAACTCGGAAACTATTAGCAATTACACCTATTGCCTGTTTTCGTTAGGGAGCCACTCTGTGAAGGGGACAGGGGAAGACATGTTTCCCTACCTGTTCACTCTCCCTTTCTCCTTCACCACCACCCTCTTATCCCCTGAGCTAGTTACGGTGGTTCTCCGAGATGTTGAATATCCTTGGGATACTCAGACCAGCCTGCTCTTGTTGTTATGTCTCCTGAATGCGCTTCAGATTTTGTGGAGGGTTAAACAACTACTTAGGAATCTCATCCGGAGATCTGTCTTGAGGCGGGATAGTTGCGAGTGGCAGGGAGTGTGGGAGGATATGGGCAGGTTTCTAGAGCAGTGGTCACCTCCAGTGTTTTGGACATTCACCCCTGAACAACTGCAAAATCCTAAAAAGCTGGCAGAATGCTTGAAAAAAAGGTGTCATGACTCTGGCAGTTCCAAAGTGACACAAATCACTGTAGCGTGCTGGGGTCTGGCTTGTGCCTATCGAGCTGCAATTGATGCTACTAGCAACCTAGCTCCAGCTCCTGCAGCCGCTCCAGCTCCAGCTCCTGCAGCC
The DNA here is from genome assembly GCF_040182565.1 of Anser cygnoides. NCBI lineage: Eukaryota > Metazoa > Chordata > Aves > Anseriformes > Anatidae > Anser > Anser cygnoides. The sequence continues at coordinate 9,656,729 of NC_089911.1, forward strand.
GCTCCGGCTCCTGCAGCCGTTCCAGTTCCAGCTCCTGCAGCCGCTCCAGCTCCTGCAGCCGCTCCAGCTCCAGCTCCTGCAACCGCTCCAGCTCCAGCTCCTGCAGCCGCTCCAGCTCCTGCAGCTGCTCCAGCTCCAGCTCCTGCAGCCACTCCAGCTCCAGCTCCTGCAGCCGCTCCAGCTCCAGCTCCTGCAGCCGCTCCAGCTCCTGCAGCCGCTCCAGCTCCAGCTCCCGCAGCCACTCCAGCCCCTGCAGCAGCTCCAGCTCCTGCAGCTGCTCCCACTCCTGTGTCTGGATCAGAGAAACGAGCTGTAGCAGTGCAAGTTGACCCCGCAGAGGGTATTCCAACCCCTGTGGCAGACCCTGTGTCTGGATTAGAGAAACGAGCTGTAGCAGTGCAAGTTGCCCCTGTAGGCAAGGTGAAGAAATGGTATAGAGACTCAGGTCGTTTAGAACGCAAACAGTCTTCTGCTAAGTCTGGGCATAGTGAAGACGAGGCTGGGCCATCAAAGGTGCAGGAGACTGAAGATGAGGATGAGGATGTCGAAAAATCAACAGTAACTACCCGGACTCTACACCAGCCATCAAAGGTGCAGGAGACTGAAGATGAGGATGAGGGTGTCGAAAAATCAACAGTAACTACCCGGACTCTATACTTGCGTGAGCTACGAGATGTGCGAAAAGATTTTGGTCGCTGTATAGGCGAGCAGCTTGTCACCTGGCTGCTCCGGTGCTGGGACGCTGGAGCCAATTATGTGGAATTAGAGGGCAAGGAAGCCAGGCGGCTGGGATCCCTTGCTAGGGACGCATGCATTGACAAAGCAATTGGAGATGGAGCACGATCTCGCAGCCTCTGGAGGCGTCTCCTGTCAGCTGTGCAGGAAAGGTATCCCTTCAAGGAAGAACTTGTATGTCTACCAGGCAAATGGACCACCATGGAGAAGGGAATTCAGTACCTGAGGGAATTGGCCGTACGGGAAGTAATATATAAGGACCTAGACGACGCACAAACATCCGCAGATCCAGATGCAGTCCAGTGTACACCACCTATCTGGCGGAAGTTTGTACGGAGTGCACCATCATCATATGCCAGCTCATTGGCAATAATAGCCTGGAAAGCGGAGGAGAATCCCCCAGTGAATGAAGTGACTAAATTACTCCGGCAGTACGAAGGAAATCTCTCCTCTTCCCTACGGGCCTGTGTCTCGGCTGTGGAGAAACTCTCTGAAGAGGTCCACCAACTTAAAGAGAATTTATCTTCCCCTCCACCTGAACGAACCAGTGTCCACCAGCTAAAAGAGAATACTTTGGAGAAACTTTCTGAAAAGATCCACCAACTTGAAGAGAGATTATTTTCCTCCCCACCTGTACAAACCAGTGTCTCAGCTATTAGGGGTAAACGTTCATCTATGCAAGGAAGACAATATGGTGGGCACACACACCGCGCCACCCTGTGGTTTTACCTACGTGACCATGGAGAGGACATGAGAAAATGGGATGGAAAATCTACTGCGACCCTAGAGGCACGGGTACGTGAATTGCAAAGGAAAACAAGTGGGAAAAAGGAATTCTCTGAAAAGTTTGCTGCTCCAACTTCCAGCAAGCAGTCCTTTAGACACAGAAACGAAGATTCTGACCAGGACTAGAGGGGCCCTGCCTCCAGCCAGGGGGAGGAAAGGGACAATCGAGTTTATTGGACTGTGTGGATTCGATGGCCTGGCACGTCAGACGCACAGAAGTATAAGGCTTTGGTAGACACCGGTGCACAATGTACTCTAATGCCATCAAGCTATAAAGGGCCAGAGCCCATCTGTATTTATGGTGTGACGGGGGGATCCCAGCAGTTAACTGTATTGGAGGCTGAAGTGAGTCTAACCGGTAATGAGTGGCAAAAGCACCGTATTGTGACTGGCCCAGATGCTCCGTGCATCCTTGGCATAGACTATCTTAGAAGAGGATATTTCAAGGACCCAAAAGGGTTCCGCTGGGCTTTTGGCATAGCTGCCTTGGAGACAGAGGACATTAAACAGTTGTCTACCTTGCCTGGTCTCTCAGAGGACCCTTCTGTTGTGGGGTTGCTGAGGGTTGAAGAACAGCAAGTGCCGATCGCTACCACAACTGTGCACCGGCGGCAATATCGCACCAACCGAGACTCCCTGAGTCCCATCCATAAGCTAATTCGTCAACTGGAGAGCCAAGGAGTGATCAGCAAGACTCATTCACCTTTTAATAGTCCCATATGGCCAGTGCGAAAGTCTAATGGTGAGTGGAGACTAACAGTGGACTATCGTGGCCTGAACGAAGTCACGCCACCACTGAGTGCTGCAGTGCCGGACATGCTAGAACTCCAGTATGAACTGGAATCAAAGGCAGCCAAGTGGTACGCCACAATTGATATCGCTAATGCATTTTTCTCCATCCCTCTAGCAGCACAGTGCAGGCCACAGTTTGCTTTCACTTGGAGGGGAGTCCAATATACTTGGAATCGGCTGCCCCAGGGGTGGAAACACAGCCCTACCATTTGCCATGGACTGATCCAGTCTGCGCTGGAGCAGGGGGAAGCTCCTGAACACCTGCAGTACATCGATGACATCATTGTGTGGGGTGACACTGCAGAAGAACTTTTCGAGAAAGGGAAGAAAATAGTCCAAATCCTTCTGAAGGCCGGTTTTGCCATAAAACAGAATAAAGTTAAAGGACCTGCACGAGAGATCCAGTTTTTAGGAATAAAATGGCAAGATGGACGTCGCCAAATCCCAATGGATGTGATCAACAAAATAACAGCTATGTCTCCACCAACTAGCAAAAAAGAAACACAAACTTTCCTAGGTGTCGTGGGGTTTTGGAGAATGCATATTCCAAATTACAGTCTGATTGTAAACCCGCTCTACCAAGTAACCCGTAAGAAGAATGCTTTTGAATGGGGCCCTGAGCAACGACAAGCCTTTGAACAAATTAAGCAGGAAATAGTTCATGCAGTAGCCCTCGGGCCAGTCCGAACAGGACCAGATGTAAAGAATGTGCTCTACACCGCAGCCGGGGAGAATGGTCCCACCTGGAGCCTCTGGAAGAAAGAACCTGGGGAAACTTGAGGTCGACCCCTGGGGTTTTGGAGTCGGGGATACAGAGGATCTGAAGCCCGCTATACTCCAACTGAAAAGGAGATATTGGCAGCATATGAAGGAGTTCGATCTGCTTCGGAAGTGGTCGGTACTGAAGCGCAGCTCCTCCTGGCACCCCGACTGCCGGTACTAGGCTGGATGTTCAAAGGAAGGGTCCCCTCTACACATCATGCAACTGATGCTACATGGAGCAAGTGGGTTGCACTGATTACTCAGCGGGCTCGAATAGGAAACCCCAGTCGCCCAGGAATCTTGGAGGTGATTATGGACTGGCCAGAAGGCAAATACTTTGGGATATCATCAGAGGAGGAGGTGGTCCGTGCTGAAGAAGCCCCACTGTACAACAAGCTACCGGAAAATGAGAAGAAATATGCCTTGTTCACTGACAGGTCCTGTCGTATTGTGGGAAAGCATCGGAGATGGAAAGCTGCTGTATGGAGTCCTACACGACGAGTTGCAGAAGCTGCTGAGGGAGAAGGTGAATCGAGTCAGTTTGCAGAAGTGAAAGCCATTCAGCTGGCTTTAGATATTGCTGAACGAGAAAAGTGGCCAGTTCTCTATCTCTATACTGATTCATGGATGGTAGCAAATGCCCTGTGGGGGTGGTTACAGCAATGGAAGCAGAACAACTGGCAGCGCAGGGGCAAGCCCATCTGGGCTGCGGCATTGTGGCAAGATATTGCTGCCCGGGTAGAGAACCTGGTTGTAAAGGTACGCCATGTAGATGCTCATGTGCCCAAGAATCGGGCTACTGAAGAACATCAAAACAACCAGCAGGTGGATCAGGCTGCTAAGATTGAAGTGGCTCAGGTGGACCTGGACTGGCAACATAAAGGTGAATTATTTATAGCCCGATGGGCCCATGACACCTCAGGCCATCAAGGTAGAGATGCAACATACAGGTGGGCTCGTGATCGAGGGGTGGACCTGACCATGGACACTATAGCACAGGTTATTCATGACTGTGAAACATGTGCTGCAATCAAGCAAGCCAAACGGTCAAAACCTCTTTGGTATGGAGGACGATGGCTGAAATATAAATATGGAGAGGCCTGGCAGATTGATTACATCACACTCCCTCAAACCCGCAACGGCAAGCGCCACGTACTTACAATGGTGGAAGCAACCACCGGATGGCTGGAAACATATCCGGTGCCCCATGCCACCGCCCGGAACACTATCCTGGGCCTTGAAAAGCAAGTCCTGTGGCGACATGGCACCCCAGAGAGAATTGAGTCAGACAACGGGACTCATTTCCGAAACAACCTTATAGACACTTGGGCCAAAGAACATGGTATTGAGTGGGTGTATCACATCCCCTATCATGCACCAGCCTCTGGAAAAGTTGAACGATACAATGGACTGTTGAAGACTACACTGAAAGCAATGGGTGCTGGGACATTCAAAAATTGGGATACACATTTGGCAAAGGCCACCTGGTTAGTCAATACCAGGGGATCTGCCAACCGAGCTGGACCTGCCCAATCAAACCTGTTACGCACTGTAGAAGGGGATAAAGTTCCTGTAGTGCACGTAAGAAACATGCTGGGTAAAACAGTCTGGGCTACTCCTGCCTCAGGAAAAGGCAAACCCATTCGTGGAATTGCTTTTGCTCAGGGACCTGGATGCACTTGGTGGGTAATGCAAAAGAATGGGGAGGTCCGGTGTGTACCTCAAGGGGATTTGATACTGGGTGAGAATAGCCCATGAGTTGAATTGTAGTATGTTAATTATTATATAATACTGTATGTCATCACTACCATGATTGCTATAAATCATAGATGAAAATGGTGATTAATTAGAATGCATTGGAAAGAGTGTAACCTGAGCATGACATAAATGGTATGGAATAAGGGGTGGATATCTGTCCTGGTTCCAGTTAGGACAGAGTTAATTTTCCCTCCTAGTAGCTGGTAGGGTGCTATGTTTTGGATTAGGATGAGAAGAGCGCTGATAACATGCTGATGTTTTAATTGTTGCAGAGCAGTGTTTACACCAGGCCAAGGACTTTTCGGCTTCTCGCTCTGTCCTGCCAGCAAGCAGGCTGGGGGTGCAGCAGGAGCTGGGAGGGGACAGACCCAGGACAGCTGACCCAAACTGGCCAAAGGGGTATTCCATACCATCTGACGTCATGCTAAACAATATATAGGGGTGGCTGGCCGGGGTGGGGGGCCGGCTGCTCGGGGATAGGCTGGGCATCGGTCAGCGGGTGGTGAGCAATTGCATTGTGCATCACTTGTTTTCTTACACATTATTATTATTAATACTATTATCATTATCACTATTATTATTATTATTGTTATTATTATATTCCTGTCTTAATAAACTGTCTTTCTCTCAACTCACCGGCTTCACTTTCCCGTTTCTCTCCCCCATCCCAGAGAGGGAGGGGGGAGGGTGAGCAAACGGCTGTGTGGTGTTTAGCTGACAGCCGGGTTAAACCACAACAAGCCGTCAGGCCGGGTGCCGAGTAAAGCGCCCCATGGTCAAAAAACCCAAAATTTCTGTGATGGCACCAGCCTCTGAGCCACGTGTTAATCAGGTGAGCTTTCCGTGTCCTCTCCGTACTCCTCCCTGCTACTGCAGGGATAGATGAAAACACCACCTGTACTCCCGCTCCACCCACTAACCGTCCCAGTCCCCTAAAGTCCTGTTTGATAGCCTTCAGGCTTCTCTCATCAATATCATCACTGCCAGCCTGGACTATCAAAAGAGGGTAGTAGTCAGAGGGGCAAACCAGGTTGGGAAGCTTCCTGGCAACATCCCTGACCCTGGCCCCAGGGAGGCAGCAGACTTCCCTACGTGTGGGGTCAGGCCGACAAACAGGGCCCTCTGTTCCCCTGAGAAGGGAGTCACCTACTACAATCACCCTTCTTTCTTTCTTGGTGGAGGCAGTCTTGAGGCATGGAGTCAGCTTCCTCACCCTAGGCATCCTCCTGGGTAGACTTTCTACCTCGTCCTCACCCACTGGTCTCTCAAGCTCCAGGGCCTCAAATCTGTTACGTAAGGGCACCTGGGAAGGTGGGGCTGGTAGGGGGGGGCGTTGCCTGAAAGGTCGATCAGGGACCTGTCTCCATACCTCCTCAACTTCTAGGTCCCCTCCCTCTGCCCGACAGCAACAGGGCAGGGGGTCCATCCCCATTTGGGATGTCTCACCCTGGTACCTCTCCTTCAGGCCCTGCAGGGAGTCACTCCACCAGTCTATCTCCCGCTCCCACTCCCTAATAGCCCTCAACCTCTCCACCTCCTCTTTGAGTTCTGCCACCAGGCGGACCAGGTCATCCACCTGCTCGCACCTCACACACACGGTGCCTCTGCCTCCCTCAGATGGCAGCAACAGGCTCAGGCAGTCCCTGCACCCAGAGACCTGAACTGCCGCATTGTTGAGCAGGCAGTCAGTCTGGGTGGCCACAGACTTTCTAGAGAGAGTACTCTGCCTGGTGAAGACCATCGCAGCCCGGCTAGCGGTCGACAGCCGTTAAAGATGTTGTTCTTATGGGCGGGGGGAAACTCTGCCCTCTCTGCTCGCCCTGCCTGCGCGAACTGCCGCGCGAACTGCCGCGCCCACCCTTCTGACGCGCCACGCCCTGTTTGCCCGCCCTGGTCGCCGCGCTCCCTAGGGGCTGCTTTTGAACAGCCGGGGAGGGGGCGCTTCTGGCTCCGCCTACGCCTCGTCAGCCTCCCTCGTGGGGGCTGCCGGGTCCTGGTGGCTCCCTCGAGCGGCCTCGATGTCGGAAAAAAAGCCCTGCCTGTCCCGATCCCCTGCTCCGCTGCAGAACGCGTCTGCCCCGGAGCCGATCGCCTCGGCAAGGAGAAAATATCCTTTTGGTCAGTTTAGGTCAGCTGACCTGGCAGTGTCCCCTCCCCACCTCTTACCCATCCCCAGCCTGCTGGCTCTTGAGGGGTTGGAAGGAGTCCTGATGCTCTGCCAGTACTGCTCAGCAGTACCTGATGCTCTGCCAGTATTGCTCAGCAGTAGACAAAACACTGGTGTTATACCAATGCTGTTCTAGCTACAAGTGCAGAGTACAGCACTGTATGGGCTACTGCAGGGAAAGTTAACTCCATCCCAGCCAGACCCAGTACAATTACACAGTGACTTCAAATTATTCTTAACTAATCATTTAACCTGAGGAAAAAACAGAAACACATTCTGGAGACCTAGCAATAGGAGTATATTGGTTACCCATGAATATTCAAAATACTCAAAAGATACTGTAATTATTACATTTCTTAGGGAAAGAAGGGGGAGGTACCATTCCTGATATCATCCACAAACTGACTTGCAGAGGAGAAAAAAAAGAGAATGTAGATGATAATATTCTCCAAGAGACTGTTCCCAAAGGACAGAGATGGGAACATGTTGCCCAGAGAAGTTGTGGATGCCCCATCCCTGGAGGTGTTCAAGGCCAGGTTGTATAGGGCCCTGGCAAACTGATCTAGTGGGTGGCATCCCTGCCCATGGCGGGGGGGTTGGAACTAGATGATCTTTAAGGCCCCTTCCAACCCAAGCTGTTCTATGATTCTACGATTACTAAACGAGCTAACTTCTGCTTCCATTGTTTCTTCTTAGCTATAGGGGTGACTGATATCATCGAGGGTTGGCTCTCTGGTTTAGCCACAGTATCTGTTGTTTTGTTGTTCTATAGAGAGACCTTCTCTTTCCCTTGTGGGTGCTTAATAGTGTTGAATAGTGCTTGGTAGGCATAGTCCAGGCCTCAGCACCTAGCAGTGATTTGCGTCTCTCTATCATTGCCAGGGTCAGGGCATAGTTCTTTCAAACATTCTATCAGCTCTTTAGCATTCTGCCCTTGTTCAAGGGTGGAGACCCAAAGCACTGGAGGTGCTCACTGTTCTAGGTGCCTGCCCATATCCTCCTCCACACCTTGCAACCCATGACCACACTGCCTTGGGGCAAATCCCCGACTAGTATTCTTAAATAGTCATTTAACTTTAGGAAAAGCTGGAAACACATTCTGGAGACATAGCAATAGGCATATGTTGGTTACCCAAGGTCGTTCAAAGTACTCAAGAGCTATTGCACCTGGCCTGTAGAAAAATAAGGGGTAGTTACAATTTCTTATTTGCTCCCCCAATTGGCTCCCATGGAAGGAAAGGGAGAAAGTGTATTTGTTAATTGTCTGTAAGAGATGGTTCCTAAAGTATAGGGATGACAGCAATGCAGGGCCCAAATTAGGCTCAAGGCCAGTGTTTTACAGCACAGCAGAATGAAAAAGCCAAACACAGCCTTTAACACGCTCTCAAACCTGATACTGTATTGGGTTTACATGGCAAGGATTTGGTAGAGGGGGGCAGCAGGGGTGGCCTCTGTGAGAAGAGTCCAGAAGCTGCCCCATGTTAGATAAGGGCCAGTTCCAGCCTCCTTCAGGATCCGACCTGAAGGAGGCTACAGCCTATGGAAAGCCCCCGCCGGAGCAGACTTTGGGCCAGACCTGTAGCCAGTGGAGAGGAGCCCATGCAGGAGCAGGTGATCTGACAGGAGCTGCTGCCCGTGGGGGACCCACGCTGGAGAAATTCGCTCCTGATGGATAGACTGCGTGGTACAGACCCATATTTGGAGCAGTTCTTGAGGAGCTGCTGCCTGTGGAAAGCCCACGCAGGATCAGTTTGGGAAGGACTGTATCCCATGGGAGGGACCCCACATTGGAGCAGGGGAAGAGAGAGACCGTGAAGGAGTGGTGGAGATGAAGTATTACAGACTGATTGTAACCCCCATTCCCCGTTCCCCTGCACTGCTCAAGGGGAGGATGTAGAAGAGGGTGGATGGGGGGAAGGTGTTTTTAGTTTTGTTGTTGTTGTTGTTGTTTGTTTGTTTGTTTCTCACTGCTTTAGCTTGTTAGTAATAGGTAATAAATTTCATTAATCTCCCTATGCTGAGTCTGTTTTCCCGTGACAATAATTGTTGAGTGATCTCCCTGTCCTTATTTCAACCCTTGAGCCCTTTTCATTGCATTTTCTCCCCCTTTTCCCTTTGAGGAGGGGGAGTGAGAGAGCAGTTGTGGTAGAGCTCAGCTTCCCAGATGAGTAAAACCACCACAGATATATAGCAAAAGAGGGAACATGGCACAGCTCACATAAAACAGGGTCACACAAAACAACATTGAGAGCAAATCAGTCAACATTGCAACAAGTAACTGTTAAATAGATATAATAATTATAAGTTCTATCTAATGTGCTCTGGGCAAATCTATTGTTATCTCAAACCTTCAGGCCCCACGTTGGGTGCCAAAAAGGACTGTTGTGGTTTTATCCTGGTAGGCAGCTAAACGCTTCCACAACTGCTCTCTCACTACCCCTCCTCAAAAGAAGAGGCAGGGGAGAAGAAAGTATGCTGGAAAGAAAAAAAAAAAGGGCAAAAAAAAAAAAAGCTCACCAGTTGAGATAAGGTTAATTTAATTACTAATTACTTAATTATTTAATTTAACTGCCAAATCTTGCTGGCCTACCTTTGCACTTCAACAGGCATGTAGCTACCAAAGCTCCTCCAGTGATATCTGCCACCAGTCCTTTACTTGTCAAACCCTTGTCTCTCATTGGTAAACCCAAGTATTTTGGCTGTTAAATTCTTGATTTTCTCTGCTGATCAGGCCCAGGATTACCACCTGTAAAAATCTGCTAACAAGTACATTTCATGTACATCATATACCACTGGAACATATGTTTGTAGTACAATTCACAGAAGCTGTATCGAATGCATGGTCAGATCCATATCTTGTATCTATGTAGCATGCCTGTATATTAGATCATTTAGCATATGATATTCACAAATTTGGCACCACAGGAACTTGTTACCTTTCATTTGACTTCCTTCTTCATTAGAAACACCTTTAATCTAGAAGTCTACCTAGGCAGGCTGTGGGCACCTCCCTCACTGGAGATTTAAAAAAAAAATCAGCTTAGACAAAACATCTCCCAGACTTGGTCTTGCCTCACTGCAAGATGGACTAGAAAATTTGTTGAGGTTCCTTTTAATCTGACATTTCTTGGAAAGTATCAGTTGCTCTACGACACTGGATAGAGAAATGTGAAAATACTGGGTAAGTTGCTAGACCTTCCCACTTCTACATTATTTCTTTAATGCAAAGGGTTTATAAAAATATTTAGTTCTGGGAGGATCTCCTTTTCCTGTACACCACTACAGCTCTGATGGGGTATGATCTTTACTACAAAAATTATCATGGCAATCCAAAACTCCATAGGAAAGATAAAGGACCCTCATGGCAGGTGAGAATGTGTGTGTTTGTATGTGTATATAATTTATTGCACATATATGCAGGGGATCATCCCAATTCTATGGAATGTAATCTGTAAGATGCCCCACTGCATATATTTAACGTTATTGGTGTGAGTAGTGTTGTGGTTTAACCCGGCTGACAGCTAAACACCACACAGCCGTTTGCTCACCCTCCCCCCTCCCTCTCTGGGATGGGGGAGAGAAACGGGAAAGTGAAGCCGGTGAGTTGAGATAAAGACAGTTTATTAAGACAGGAATATAATAATAACAATAATAATAATAATAGTGATAATGATAATAGTATTAATAATAATAATGTGTAAGAAAACAAGTGATGCACAGTGCAATTGCTCACCACCCGCTGACCGATGCCCAGCCTATCCCCGAGCAGCCGGCCCCCCACCCCGGCCAGCCACCCCTATATATTGTTTAGCATGACGTCAGATGGTATGGAATACCCCTTTGGCCACTTTGGGTCAGCTGTCCTGGGTCTGTCCCCTCCCAGCTCCTGCTGCACCCCCAGCCTGCTTGCTGGCAGGACAGAGCGAGAAGCCGAAAAGTCCTTGGCCTGGTGTAAACACTGCTCTGCAACAATTAAAACATCAGCATGTTATCAGCGCTCTTCTCATCCTAATCCAAAACATAGCACCCTACCAGCTACTAGGAGGGAAAATTAACTCTGTCCTAACTGGAACCAGGACAGATATCCACCCCTTATTCCATACCATTTGTGTCATGCTCAGGTTACACTCTTTCCAATACATTCTAATTAATCACCATTTTCATCTATGATATATAGCAATCATGGTAGTGATGACATACATTATTATATAATAATTAACATACTACAATTCAACTCATGGGCTATTCTCACCCAGTATCAAATCCCCTTGAGGTACACACCGGACCTCCCCATTCTTTTGCATTACCCACCAAGTGCATCCAGGTCCCTGAGCAAAAGCAATTCCACGAATGGGTTTGCCTTTTCCTGAGGCAGGAGTAGCCCAGACTGTTTTACCCAGCATGTTTCTTACGTGCACTACAGGAACTTTATCCCCTTCTACAGTGCGTAACAGGTTTGATTGGGCAGGTCCAGCTCGGTTGGCAGATCCCCTGGTATTAACTAACCAGGTGGCCTTTGCCAAATGTGTATCCCAATTTTTGAATGTCCCAGCACCCATTGCTTTCAGTGTAGTCTTCAACAGTCCATTGTATCGTTCAACTTTTCCAGAGGCTGGTGCATGATAGGGGATGTGATACACCCACTCAATACCATGTTCTTTGGCCCAAGTGTCTATAAGGTTGTTTCGGAAATGAGTCCCGTTGTCTGACTCAATTCTCTCTGGGGTGCCATGTCGCCACAGGACTTGCTTTTCAAGGCCCAGGATAGTGTTCCGGGCGGTGGCATGGGGCACCGGATATGTTTCCAGCCATCCGGTGGTTGCTTCCACCATTGTAAGTACGTGGCGCTTGCCGTTGCGGGTTTGAGGGAGTGTGATGTAATCAATCTGCCAGGCCTCTCCATATTTATATTTCAGCCATCGTCCTCCATACCAAAGAGGTTTTGACCGTTTGGCTTGCTTGATTGCAGCACATGTTTCACAGTCATGAATAACCTGTGCTATAGTGTGCTATAGTATAGAGATAGAGAACTGGCCACTTTTCTCGTTCAGCAATATCTAAAGCCAGCTGAATGGCTTTCACTTCTGCAAACTGGCTCGATTCACCTTCTCCCTCAGCAGCTTCTGCAACTCGTCATGTAGGACTCCATACAGCAGCTTTCCATCTCCGATGCTTTCCCACAATACGACAGGACCCATCAGTGAACAGGGCATATTTCTGCTCATTTTCCGGTAGCTTGTTGTACAGTGGGGCTTCTTCAGCACGGACCACCTCCTCCTCTGATGATATCCCAAAGTATTTGCCTTCTGGCCAGTCCATAATCACCTCCAAGATTCCTGGGCGACTGGGGTTTCCTATTCGAGCCCGCTGAGTAATCAGTGCAACCCACTTGCTCCATGTAGCATCAGTTGCATGATGTGTAGAGGGGACCCTTCCTTTGAACATCCAGCCTAGTACCGGCAGTCGGGGTGCCAGGAGGAGCTGCGCTTCAGTACTGACCACTTCCGAAGCAGATCGAACTCCTTCATATGCTGCCAATATCTCCTTTTCAGTTGGAGTATAGCGGGCCTCAGATCCTCTGTATCCCCGACTCCAAAACCCCAGGGGTCGACCTCGAGTTTCCCCAGGTTCTTTCTGCCAGAGGCTCCAGGTGGGACCATTCTCCCCGGCTGCGGTGTAGAGCACATTCTTTACATCTGGTCCTGTTCGGACTGGCCCGAGGGCTACTGCATGAACTATTTCCTGCTTAATTTGTTCAAAGGCTTGTCATTGCTCAGGGCCCCATTCAAAAGCATTCTTCTTACGGGTTACTTGGTAGAGCAGGCTTACAATCAGACTGTAATTTGGAATATGCATTCTCCAAAACCCCACGACACCTAGGAAAGTTTGTTTCTTTTTTGCTAGTTGGTGGAGACATAGCTGTTATTTTGTTGATCACATCCATTGGGATTTGACGACGTCCATCTTGCCATTTTATTCCTAAAAACTGGATCTCTCGTGCAGGTCCTTTAACTTTATTCTGTTTTATGGCAAAACCGGCCTTCAGAAGGATTTGGACTATTTTCTTCCCTTTCTCGAAAAGTTCTTCTGCAGTGTCACCCCACACAATGATGTCATCGATGTACTGCAGGTGTTCAGGAGCTTCCCCCTGCTCCAGCGCAGACTGGATCAGTCCATGGCAAATGGTAGGGCTGTGTTTCCACCCCTGGGGCAGCCGATTCCAAGTATATTGGACTCCCCTCCAAGTGAAAGCAAACTGTGGCCTGCACTGTGCTGCTAGAGGGATGGAGAAAAATGCATTAGCGATATCAATTGTGGCGTACCACTTGGCTGCCTTTGATTCCAGTTCATACTGGAGTTCTAGCATGTCCGGCACTGCAGCACTCAGTGGTGGCGTGACTTCGTTCAGGCCACGATAGTCCACTGTTAGTCTCCACTCACCATTAGACTTTCGCACTGGCCATATGGGACTATTAAAAGGTGAATGAGTCTTGCTGATCACTCCTTGGCTCTCCAGTTGACGAATTAGCTTATGGATGGGACTCAGGGAGTCTCGGTTGGTGCGATATTGCCGCCGGTGCACAGTTGTGGTAGCGATCGGCACTTGCTGTTCTTCAACCCTCAGCAACCCCACAACAGAAGGGTCCTCTGAGAGACCAGGCAAGGTAGACAACTGTTTAATGTCCTCTGTCTCCAAGGCAGCTATGCCAAAAGCCCAGCGGAACCCTTTTGGGTCCTTGAAATATCCTCTTCTAAGATAGTCTATGCCAAGGATGCACGGAGCATCTGGGCCAGTCACAATACGGTGCTTTTGCCACTCATTACCGGTTAGACTCACTTCAGCCTCCAATACAGTTAACTGCTGGGATCCCCCCGTCACGCCATAAATACAGATGGGCTCTGGCCCTTTATAGCTTGATGGCATTAGAGTACATTGTGCACCGGTGTCTACCAAAGCCTTATACTTCTGTGCGTCTGACGTGCCAGGCCATCGAATCCACACAGTCCAATAAACTCGATTGTCCCTTTCCTCCCCCTGGCTGGAGGCAGGGCCCCTCTAGTCCTGGTCAGAATCTTCGTTTCTGTGTTTAAAGGACTGCCTGCTGGAAGTTGGAGCAGCAAACTTTTCAGAGAACTCCTTTTTCCCAATTGTTTTCTTTTGCAATTCACGTACCCGTGCCTCTAGGGTCGCAGTAGATTTTCCATCCCATTTTCTCATGTCCTCTCCATGGTCACGTAGGTAAAACCACAGGGTGGCGCGGTGTATGTGCCCACCATATTGTCTTCCTTGCATAGATGAACGTTTACCCCTAATAGCTGAGACACTGGTTTGTACAGGTGGGGAGGAAAATAATCTTTCTTCAAGTTGGTGGATCTTTTCAGAAAGTTTCTCCAAAGCATTCTCTTTTAGCTGGTGGACACTGGTTCGTTCAGGTGGAGGGGAAGATAAATTCTCTTTAAGTTGGTGGACCTCTTCAGAGAGTTTCTCCACAGCCGAGACACAGGCCTGTAGGGAAGAGGAGAGATTTCCTTCGTACTGCCGGAGTAATTTAGTCACTTCATTCACTGGGGGATTCTCCTCCGCTTTCCAGGCTATTATTGCCAATGAGCTGGCATATGATGATGGTGCACTCCGTACAAACTTCCGCCAGATAGGTGGTGTACACTGGACTGCATCTGGATCTGCGGATGTTTGTGCGTCGTCTAGGTCCTTATATATTACTTCCCGTATGGCCAATTCCCTCAGGTACTGAATTCCCTTCTCCATAGTGGTCCATTTGCCTGGTAGACATACAAGTTCTTCCTTGAAGGGATACCTTTCCTGCACAGCTGACAGGAGACGCCTCCAGAGGCTGCGAGATCGTGCTCCATCTCCAATTGCTTTGTCAATGCATGCGTCCCTAGCAAGGGATCCCAGCCGCCTGGCTTCCTTGCCCTCTAATTCCACATAATTGGCTCCCGTGTCCCAGCACCGGAGCAGCCAGGTGACAAGCTGCTCACCTATACAGCGACCAAAATCTTTTCGCACATCTCGTGGCTCACGCTGGTATAGAGTCCGGGTAGTTACTGTTGATTTTTTGACATCCTCATCCTCATCTTCATCCTCCTGCACCTTTGATGGCCCAGCCTCGTCTTCACTATGCCCAGACTTAGCAGAAGACTGTCTGCGTTCTAAACGACCTGAGTCTCTATACCATTTTTTCACCTTGCCTACAGGGGCAACTTGCACTGCTACAGGTCGTTTCTCTGACCCAGCCACAGGGTCTGCCACAGGGGTTGGAATACCCTCTGCGGGGTCAACTTGCACTGCTACAGCTCGTTTCTCTGACCCAGCCACAGGAGTGGGAGTGGCTGCAGGAGCTGGAACTGGAGCGGCTGCAGGAGCTGGAGTGGCTGCGGGAGCTGGAGCTGGAGCGGCTGCGGGAGCTGGAGCTGGAGCAGCTGCAGGGGCTGGAGCAGCTGCAGGGGCTGGAGCAGCTGCAGGGGCTGGAGCAGCTGCAGGGGCTGGAGCGGCTGCAGGGGCTGGAGCGGCTGCAGGGGCTGGAGCGGCTGCAGGGGCTGGAGCTGGAGCGGCTGCAGGGGCTGGAGCTGGAGCGGCTGCAGGGGCTGGAGTTGGAGCGGCTGCAGGGGCTGGAGTGGCTGCGGGAGCTGGAGCTGTAGCGGCTGCAGGAGCTGGAGCGGCTGCAGGAGCTGGAGCTGGAGCAGCTGCAGGAGCTGGAACTGGAACAGCTGCAGGAGCTGGAGCGGCTGCAGGAGCTGTCACTAGGTTGATAGTAGCATCAATTGCAGCTCGATAGGCACAAGCCAGACCCCAGCACGCTACAGTGATTTGTGTCACTTTGGAACTGCCAGAGTCATGACACCTTTTTTTCAAGCATTCTGCCAGCTTTTTAGGATTTTGCAGTTGTTCAGGGGTGAATGTCCAAAACACTGGAGGTGACCACTGCTCTAGAAACCTGCCCATATCCTCCCACACTCCCTGCCACTCGCAACTATCTCGCCTCAAGACAGATCTC
The DNA here is from genome assembly GCF_040182565.1 of Anser cygnoides. Classification (NCBI taxonomy): domain Eukaryota; kingdom Metazoa; phylum Chordata; class Aves; order Anseriformes; family Anatidae; genus Anser; species Anser cygnoides. The sequence continues at coordinate 9,672,746 of NC_089911.1, forward strand.
CGGATGAGATTCCTAAGTAGTTGTTTAACCCTCAACAAAACCTGAAGCGCATTCAGGAGACATAACAACAAGAGCAGGCTGGCCTGAGTATCCCAAGGATATTCAACATCTCGGAGAACCACCGTAACTAGCTCAGGGGATAAGAGGGTGGTGGTGAAGGAGAAAGGGAGAGTGAACAGGTAGGGAAACATGTCTTCCCCTGCCCCCTTCACAGAGTGGCTCCCTAACGAAAACAGGCAATAGGTGTAATTGCTAATAGTTTCCGAGTTATGGGTTCCAAAGTACAGAGTCGACGTCAGTGCTGAGTACAAATACCAGGTTAGAGTCGTGACCAGGTATTTCATCATTTCATAAGCCATTGTTACACCGCACAGTACCACAACAATCTTAAAGCAGGGCCCGGAAAGGATAAACAGTGCAACAGGGAGCACATACAGAAAGTAACGCACCATAAAACTCAATTTGGAAAACAGGCACAGCAGACTGGAGATTAAGGCAATCAACATCGTGACTAGCAACTATTAAGCAGGTCCAATACTTATACCAATTTTAGTTTAACACACTCTGGTCAAATTTGTCGATATCTCAACCCTTCGTGCCCCACGTTGGGCGCCAAAAGGGCTGTTGTGGTTTAACCCGGCTGACAGCTAAGCACCACACAGCCATTTGCTCACCCTCCCCCCTCCCTCTCTGGGATGGGGGAGAGAAACGGGAAAGTGAAGCCGGTGAGTTGAGATAAAGACAGTTTATTAAGACAGGAATATAATAATAACAATAATAATAATAGTGATAATGATAATAGTATTAATAATAACAATGTGTAAGAAACAAGTGATGCACAATGCAATTGCTCACCACCCGCTGACCGATGCCCAGCCTATCCCCGAGCAGCCGGCCCCCCACCCCGGCCAGCCACCCCTATATATTGTTTAGCATGACGTCAGATGGTATGGAATACCCCTTTGGCCAGTTTGGGTCAGCTGTCCTGGGTCTGTCCCCTCCCAGCTCCTGCTGCACCCCCAGCCTGCTCGCTGGCAGGACAGAGCGAGAAGCCGAAAAGTCCTTGGCCTGGTGTAAACACTGCTCTGCAACAATTAAAACATCAGCATGTTATCAGCGCTCTTCTCATCCTAATCCAAAACATAGCACCCTACCAGCTACTATGAGGAAAAATTAACTCTGTCCTAACTGGAACCAGGACACCCAGGGACACCATGGGGGTTGGCGGCACCGTGGGTGTCGGGGGCAAACGGCTCTTTCTGCTTCAAGCTGAGACAAGGGTCCAGCCCCTTTTGTCTTGTGGGCAATCAAGCCCTCTGTACTGCATGTGATCAGCTGGGTCACCTACTACCCCTTGTAGGGACTTCGGAAGGGGCTGCTGAGCATCAGAAGGGGCAGGTTGACACCTCCTATCCGTCTCCCTCAGAGACTCCCAGGAGCCCCTCAGGCTGCAAATTTCTCACTGCAGCCCAGCCACCTGCTTGAGGAGTTCCTTGAGCAGGGCACACCTGCACCCATGACAGCCCTCTCTTCCCTCAGGACCCAGGGTGGGCCTCCAGATTCCGGAGCTCCCTGCAGTCACCTGTCTGGACTGCTACTTCCCCTCTCAGGGGATCCACCTGAGTGCCCACATGAACCCAGAGAGGCATCATCTCCTCCGTTTGGGTTGCTGCCTCAGCCTGGCTGCTGCAACAGGTGCTCACCAGGGTGAATTCTAGGTGCAAAGAGGCAGAGTTCCCCGACGAGAGGAGGGGAGGGGAAGAGAACGGGAGGCAGGAAAGGGAGGAGAGGATCCACCTCGCACTCCTCCCTGCCCCGCGCAAACTGCCTGTACTAACTACCAAGCCGGTCCTGTTTGCAGCGCTCTCGCATCGCGGCGCTCCTTAGGGACTGCTTTTATAGCGCCAGGGGGTGGGCTGCTATCACCCCTGGCTCCGCCCTCAGCACGTCAGCGCCCGCGGCGGCACAAGCACATCTCCTGCCTGCTCGGGGGGGGGGGGGGGGGGGGGGGGGGGGGGCGGGGCGGGGCTGCGGCTCTGACCAAGCGGCTCTGTGCCTCGTTATTGGGGGGGAGGGGATTAGAGGTTGGATCCGTTCGTCTCCCTGCCAGGAGCCCTCGCTGCAGCCGATCCGCGCGAGGTCCTCGTGAAAAAAATAAGGGCCTTGGCAAATTGGGTAAGTATAAAAATGGATGTATTCCAATCATTTTTCCCCAATTTAAATTTCAAGCATTGCAAAAAGAACGTCTTTTCCTGTTGGCCAGTTGCTCCTATTACATTTACAGACTCAGCGCTTTTCCAGAATCAATTTTTGAATTAACACAGAAAGAAGCTGCTGTATCCAACAAAAAAGTCCATGCCTCTCTCTTTGTTCCCTAGGTTCCCGTCATTCCTGCTCTGACTGTTGCAAGTTTATCCTGCAACCTAAGGCAATCTTTTTTTTTTTTTTTTTTTTTCCCCCAATGTCCTTCCTTCTTGCAGTACGCATGCTGGTTCTGTCCTAATGTTCCTCTAAACCCTCCTAAAGTCCTCTCTTTACCTTTCTCAATTCCCCCTTCCCTCCCCCCCTTCTCTCTTTCTGTTCTAGTGCAGCCACTGTTAGCCTTATCTAAGGTGATAGCCGTGGCTATCACCTTAGATAACTTCTGTCCTTCGCGTCTTCCCTATTCCTAAATACTTTACACGCTGCATTCAATAACTTTTCTGGGTTTCCCAAGTCTTGTTCCTCCAATTTCTGTAATTTCTTTCTTATATCAGGGGCCGATTGCCCTAGAAAGAGGCTAGCCAATTGCATCCGTTCGTCTTCCGAAGCTGGGTCCAGATTGGTATATTTTCTCATTGCATTTCAAAGTTGGGCCAAAAATTCCGCAGCGGTCTCTTTCAGACCTTGCTGGATACTATACAGGGTTGAATGATTTATAGCTTTTGGAACCACGTTCTCAATTCCCAATTTAATCTGATTTCGGTATTTACATAACTGTTCATAATTTACGGGGTGATTAGGGTCTCAGTGGGGGTCGGTCAGGGGAACGCAATCATCTACAGTTCCCTGAGTGGTCCCATTGGCAATCTGAGCTTGCACATGAACTCAGGCTGTTTTAAGAATTAGCTGTTTTTCTGTTTCCATCATCTCCCTCAATATTAGATCAATGTTTCCCCAGTCTGGATCCTGATTTTTTTTTTCTTCTCTCTATTAAATCCACCATTGGTTACAATACTTAGTTACGGTCTTACAATTAACGTTTCTTCCATGTGGCCCACCAATGTCCTTCCAATGGGCCAAGATACAACCCAGAGGGGTCTTTTTATTAATAGTACTCAAAGTTCTTCCCATTCTGATGTCTTTTCTCAATCTCTTACACTTCATCCGTCTCTGGCTGTATTCCTCGCGGAATAGCAGAACTGCGGATCGGGACTCCGCACTTGCTTCTCAGCGATGCTGCTTCTCACTCACACAGCACAATCACGCAATCACACAAAGAGGCCTCTTACACTTCTCACTCAAGCAACACAGAATAGCAATCACTACTATAAATAGTGTCACTTATTACAACAAATTTCCCAGCATAAATCATGATCCGTTAAGTGTTTTCCGTTATTCAATGTCAAGAACATGTTCAGAGTCAAAGTGCCAGAAAAAATCCAAAACTAAACAAAGTTAAAACAACGTACCAACGAAATCACACCCAGTAACTAGTAGTACAGCACCCAACGTAGAACGTCTTCTGTGCTTTACAGGTACCTTCCAAAACAACGGTACACCAATCAAACAAAATTCCAAAAAGAATACCTTTGCAAAAGATGGTCCTTGTCTGTCCCCATGGTGAGCCAGCTGAGGCGAGGAGTCCCTCCAAGAATTTTCTGGGGCACGCCTAGAGAGTCCCATGTCTCCGTGGCTCCCGCAGCCGAACAGAGAGTATCCCACCTGGGTCGCCAAACTGACACAGTGCTAACTCAATAACCAAAGTTATTAAGCAGGTATTAAAATGGTCAAAAAATGGAGCACAGGAAGTTCCGCACCAACATGCGAAAGAACTTCTTCATGGTGAAGGTGATGGAGCACTGGAACAGGCTGCCCAGGGAGGTTGTGGAGTCTCCTTCTCTGGAGATATTCAAGGCCCATCTGGACGCCTACCTGGGCAACCTGCTCTAGGGAACCTGCTTTGGCAGGGCGGTTGGACCCAATGATCTCTCGAGGTCCTTCCAACCCCTACAATTCTGTGATTCTGTGATTCTTTATTACAGCACCGGGTGGGTGGGGGATCGCATAACACACACACCAAGGGTTACTGGCAGTGTGCTTATATTAGTGGGATAAATATGTATTCATTTCATTTCCCATAAGTCTCTTGCATATTCATCAGATCTCCAAAGAATCATTAACATAGGTTCCGTCTCTATTCGTACGCATACTGGAGTCCTTGGGTGGTCGTCCAGGGTACTCTGTTGGTCTTTTGCTGAAGGCCAGAAGTCTTCCCTGCTGCTAATCTTCTGGCCTTTCCTGTCTTGGACAGACCTCAGCAGTCAAGCCAGTCCTTGCTGGTTCCATTATGTATGCATACAGTCTTTTACTCCCTTATCTCTGGAGTCGTTAACACGCAATTATGTTAGCTAAAACCTACAGAATCAACATCCTTTATCTTGTTCCTTGTCTCACATTCTTGCTAACATTCTGAGATGTAGAACTTCAGTTTTGTGGTAGGGTGTTCACTGATAACTAATGAATGCATGTTAACTAATATTTTTATAATATAGCTATAATAGGCTGATCTAAAACAGCAATGGTTATACCCAAACAACTGTGGGGAACAAAAATGAATCAGCTCTAAGTAAGAGACTCTAAGTAAGAGACTCTAAGTAAGAGACTGCTAAAAGCAAAGGTTAAAACAGCTACTGAGGAATGTGAACTATGTTGTGAGGAGTTGGTTAAATATTTGTTCTGATAGCAATAGGTATGGATGGTGGGGAGAAATGATTCATTTCAGTTAAGACTGCGTGACTGGAGCTGCTGCTCTTTTGTGTGGTCCTGTTGGAAACCTTAGAGAAGAAGGATTTAAGCAGTTCATGTCTGAACAGATTTTTGAGGTCTCGGAGTGATGAAATATTCTTTTGATGTTTTATTCTTCCTTTGTTCTGGGAACAGGACTTTTACATAAAGAAGAAATACCAGACCTTGCTACTTAGTCTTTTTTTTACTACCTGAAGATGCCTGACCCTACTAGCTTAGTCATATTGATGTTAGGTTTGAATTTTTGTTTCTTGAATGCTTATTTTTCAGAGGATGGAGTTCACTTCTAGTTTTAGTTCATACTGTGAGAAACAAAGTTGTGGTTTTGCAGTAGAATGTGTTTTTGCATTGGAAAATTCCACTAACCTTGCATGTTCAAAAGTGATTGTGTGGCATAGCAGTGGGGAGTATGTTACGCAGATAAGGGGAAGGTCCCACTGTCCCAAAATCAGGAGGATAGCTAAGAAAAACAGGACAAGCAGTGCAAAAGCAGGAAAAACAAACAAACAAAAAAAATGCAGGCCCTCTAGGCTCTAGAGAAGAAAGAAAAATAAAAGGAAAACGAGAAATTAATGGTTGGTCAAATCAAATTGTACATATATGGATGCCCGCCATTGCAATCAAGAATAAAATAGCTTCACAGAAATCCCTGTCTGAGAAAATTATTGAGGTATTTCTCACAATTTGGGGGCTCATCCAGGATCTTGTCGCCTACTGGAGAGTTCTTGCCATCATGGACGGGAAGGTGCACCCCCCTGATTTCAGCAGTCCCGTCGGGGGTGGTGGGTTGTCTCGGGATGGCTGACAAAGAACCAAAACTGTTAAACTGAAGACAGGTTCTCTGAAGGACTAGGGAGAAGGGAGAACAGTAGGTACAGGTACAATTATTGAAAGAGACCCAATAATTCCATGCACTGACCAAGGTAAGGCAAGCTTTAGTGTATTGCCTGGGGGGTTCGGGGAGACTTCTGTGTGGAGTGTGAATGAGACGCACTTTTAGTGCGAAGCGAGTGTGGAGTCCCAATCTGCGGTTCTGTGGTCCTGTGAAGGGTGCGGCCAGAGACAGACGAAGTGAAACATAGAGTGAAAGAGAGTCTCGGGGAATTAGGAGCCTTTAGGTGTATGGTAACCTGGGCACAGTAAATTGTTTGGCAGTGTGACCCACCTCTCTCCTTATCTTAGATACAGGCGTGTGGTACCCCTATGGGCGGTGAAGTCCACAGCAGCACATCAGGAAGAGATGGGGAATAAGGGCTCCAAGGAACAGCAGAATGGTGATGGAGACCCCAGAATTGTGCCTAAAGATAGTCCTTTGGGAAGAATGATAAGGAATTGGAAAAAAAAAACCCAAAAACAGGAAAAAAAAACAATTGTAAGATATTTTGTAATTGTCTGGCCTAAAGAGCCAATAAAAGGAACTTCAGTATTCTGAATACGAGTCTGATGAAACTTCAGGCAAAAAATTTATATGTAAACAGTAAGACTCCTTTTTCAGAAAAGGAGTCAAGTTATGCTCCCTATAATCCTAATATTGCACCGGTGGCAGCAGCAGCCACTCCAGGAAGGGAGACAGGGCCTGCAATTAACACTGTCCCTGGAGAAGGAGTGCACTCTAGGCTCTGGCAAGAATTAGAACAACCTAGAAGAGATACTGAGAATTTCGCCTTCCCTGATACTAGCAGTACTAACACTCCTATGTATCCTCTTAGGGAGGTCCCAGTGGGAGAAGGACAAATAGGTTATGTGAACTTCCCCCACCTTCCCAGCAGAGCGGTTAGGAGTTTTAAGAAGGAAATGAACTCTTTAATTGAGGACCCTACAGGACTAGCAGAACAGTCAGATCAGTTTCTAGGGGGTAATTTGTATTCCTGGGGGGTAATGATGTCAATCTTGAGTATGTTATTCCCTGGAGAAGAATGTTCAGGAGGGGAATGATTAGGCGGGCATCTATGTAAGAATGGTAAAGAACCAATGCCCCCCCCCCCCCTCCAACTGGGAGTAATTCCTATAGAGCAGAAATATCCGCTTATCCAACTGCAATAATAACAACCAGCAAAACAGAAATCATATGAGAGACTTAGGGTCAGAATGAGTGTCCTGGTTCCAGTTAGGACAGAGTTAAGTAGCTCATAGTAGCTGGTAGGGTGCTATGTTTTGGATTAGGATGAGAAGAGCGCTGATAACATGCTGATGTTTTAATTGTTGCAGAGCAGTGTTTACACCAGGCCAAGGACTTTTCGGCTTCTCGCTCTGTCCTGCCAGCGAGCAGGCTGGGGGTGCAGCAGGAGCTGGGAGGGGACAGACCCAGGACAGCTGACCCAAACTGGCCAAAGGGGTATTCCATACCATCTGACGTCATGCTAAACAATATATAGGGGTGGCTGGCCGGGGTGGGGGGCCGGCTGCTCAGGGATAGGCTGGGCATCGGTCAGCGGGTGGTGAGCAATTGCACTGTGCATCACTTGTTTTCTTACACATTATTATTGTTAATACTATTATCATTATCACTATTATTATTATTATTGTTATTATTATATTCCTTATATTCCTTATATTATTATATTCCTGTCTTAATAAACTGTCTTTATCTCAACTCACCGGCTTCACTTTCCCGTTTCTCTCCCCCATCCCAGAGAGGGAGGGGGGAGGGTGAGCGAACGGCTGTGTGGTGTTTAGCTGCCAGCCGGGTTAAACCACAACAGTCCTTTTGGCGCCCAACGTGGGGCCCGAAGGGTTGAGATATCGACAAATCTGACCAGAGTGTGTTAAACTAAAATTGGTATAAGTATTGGACCTGCTTAATAGTTGCTAGTCACGATGTTGATTGCCTTAATCTCCAGTCTGCTGTACCTGTATTCCAAATTCAGTTTTATGGTGCGTTACTTTCTGTATGTGCTCCCTGTTGCACTGTTTATCCTTTCCGGGCCCTGCTTTAAGATTGTTGTGGTACTGTGCGGTGTAACAATGGCTTATGAAATGATGAAATATCTGGTCACGACTTTAACCTGGTATTTGTACTCAGCACTGACGTCGACTCTATACTTTGGAACCCATAACTCGGAAACTATTAGCAATTACACCTATTGCCTGTTTTCGTTAGGGAGCCACTCTGTGAAGGGGACAGGGGAAGACATGTTTCCCTACCTGTTCACTCTCCCTTTCTCCTTCACCACCACCCTCTTATCCCCTGAGCTAGTTACGGTGGTTCTCCGAGATGTTGAATATCCTTGGGATACTCAGACCAGCCTGCTCTTGTTGTTATGTCTCCTGAATGCGCTTCAGATTTTGTGGAGGGTTAAACAACTACTTAGGAATCTCATCCGGAGATCTGTCTTGAGGCGGGATAGTTGCGAGTGGCAGGGAGTGTGGGAGGATATGGGCAGGTTTCTAGAGCAGTGGTCACCTCCAGTGTTTTGGACATTCACCCCTGAACAACTGCAAAATCCTAAAAAGCTGGCAGAATGCTTGAAAAAAAGGTGTCATGACTCTGGCAGTTCCAAAGTGACACAAATCACTGTAGCGTGCTGGGGTCTGGCTTGTGCCTATCGAGCTGCAATTGATGCTACTAGCAACCTAGCTCCAGCTCCTGCAGCCGCTCCAGCTCCAGCTCCTGCAGCCGCTCCGGCTCCTGCAGCCGTTCCAGTTCCAGCTCCTGCAGCCGCTCCAGCTCCTGCAGCCGCTCCAGCTCCAGCTCCTGCAACCGCTCCAGCTCCAGCTCCTGCAGCCGCTCCAGCTCCTGCAGCCGCTCCAGCTCCAGCTCCTGCAGCCACTCCAGCTCCAGCTCCTGCAGCCGCTCCAGCTCCAGCTCCTGCAGCCGCTCCAGCTCCTGCAGCCGCTCCAGCTCCAGCTCCCGCAGCCACTCCAGCCCCTGCAGCAGCTCCAGCTCCTGCAGCTGCTCCCACTCCTGTGTCTGGATCAGAGAAACGAGCTGTAGCAGTGCAAGTTGACCCCGCAGAGGGTATTCCAACCCCTGTGGCAGACCCTGTGTCTGGATTAGAGAAACGAGCTGTAGCAGTGCAAGTTGCCCCTGTAGGCAAGGTGAAGAAATGGTATAGAGACTCAGGTCGTTTAGAACGCAAACAGTCTTCTGCTAAGTCTGGGCATAGTGAAGACGAGGCTGGGCCATCAAAGGTGCAGGAGACTGAAGATGAGGATGAGGATGTCGAAAAATCAACAGTAACTACCCGGACTCTACACCAGCCATCAAAGGTGCAGGAGACTGAAGATGAGGATGAGGGTGTCGAAAAATCAACAGTAACTACCCGGACTCTATACTTGCGTGAGCTACGAGATGTGCGAAAAGATTTTGGTCGCTGTATAGGCGAGCAGCTTGTCACCTGGCTGCTCCGGTGCTGGGACGCTGGAGCCAATTATGTGGAATTAGAGGGCAAGGAAGCCAGGCGGCTGGGATCCCTTGCTAGGGACGCATGCATTGACAAAGCAATTGGAGATGGAGCACGATCTCGCAGCCTCTGGAGGCGTCTCCTGTCAGCTGTGCAGGAAAGGTATCCCTTCAAGGAAGAACTTGTATGTCTACCAGGCAAATGGACCACCATGGAGAAGGGAATTCAGTACCTGAGGGAATTGGCCGTACGGGAAGTAATATATAAGGACCTAGACGACGCACAAACATCCGCAGATCCAGATGCAGTCCAGTGTACACCACCTATGTGGCGGAAGTTTGTACGGAGTGCACCATCATCATATGCCAGCTCATTGGCAATAATAGCCTGGAAAGCGGAGGAGAATCCCCCAGTGAATGAAGTGACTAAATTACTCCGGCAGTACGAAGGAAATCTCTCCTCTTCCCTACGGGCCTGTGTCTCGGCTGTGGAGAAACTCTCTGAAGAGGTCCACCAACTTAAAGAGAATTTATCTTCCCCTCCACCTGAACGAACCAGTGTCCACCAGCTAAAAGAGAATGCTTTGGAGAAACTTTCTGAAAAGATCCACCAACTTGAAGAAAGATTATCTTCCCCTCCACCTGAACGAAACAGTGTCCACCAGCTAAAAGAGAATACTTTGGAGAAACTTTCTGAAAAGATCCACCAACTTGAAGAGAGATTATTTTCCTCCCCACCTGTACAAACCAGTGTCTCAGCTATTAGGGGTAAACGTTCATCTATGCAAGGAAGACAATATGGTGGGCACACACACCGCGCCACCCTGTGGTTTTACCTACGTGACCATGGAGAGGACATGAGAAAATGGGATGGAAAATCTACTGCGACCCTAGAGGCACGGGTACGTGAATTGCAAAGGAAAACAAGTGGGAAAAAGGAATTCTCTGAAAAGTTTGCTGCTCCAACTTCCAGCAAGCAGTCCTTTAGACACAGAAACGAAGATTCTGACCAGGACTAGAGGGGCCCTGCCTCCAGCCAGGGGGAGGAAAGGGACAATCGAGTTTATTGGACTGTGTGGATTCGATGGCCTGGCACGTCAGACGCACAGAAGTATAAGGCTTTGGTAGACACCGGTGCACAATGTACTCTAATGCCATCAAGCTATAAAGGGCCAGAGCCCATCTGTATTTATGGTGTGACGGGGGGATCCCAGCAGTTAACTGTATTGGAGGCTGAAGTGAGTCTAACCGGTAATGAGTGGCAAAAGCACCGTATTGTGACTGGCCCAGATGCTCCGTGCATCCTTGGCATAGACTATCTTAGAAGAGGATATTTCAAGGACCCAAAAGGGTTCCGCTGGGCTTTTGGCATAGCTGCCTTGGAGACAGAGGACATTAAACAGTTGTCTACCTTGCCTGGTCTCTCAGAGGACCCTTCTGTTGTGGGGTTGCTGAGGGTTGAAGAACAGCAAGTGCCGATCGCTACCACAACTGTGCACCGGCGGCAATATCGCACCAACCGAGACTCCCTGAGTCCCATCCATAAGCTAATTCGTCAACTGGAGAGCCAAGGAGTGATCAGCAAGACTCATTCACCTTTTAATAGTCCCATATGGCCAGTGCGAAAGTCTAATGGTGAGTGAAGACTAACAGTGGACTATCGTGGCCTGAACGAAGTCACGCCACCACTGAGTGCTGCAGTGCCGGACATGCTAGAACTCCAGTATGAACTGGAATCAAAGGCAGCCAAGTGGTATGCCACAATTGATATCGCTAATGCATTTTTCTCCATCCCTCTAGCAGCACAGTGCAGGCCACAGTTTGCTTTCACTTGGAGGGGAGTCCAATATACTTGGAATCGGCTGCCCCAGGGGTGGAAACACAGCCCTACCATTTGCCATGGACTGATCCAGTCTGCGCTGGAGCAGGGGGAAGCTCCTGAACACCTGCAGTACATCGATGACATCATTGTGTGGGGTGACACTGCAGAAGAACTTTTCGAGAAAGGGAAGAAAATAGTCCAAATCCTTCTGAAGGCCGGTTTTGCCATAAAACAGAATAAAGTTAAAGGACCTGCACGAGAGATCCAGTTTTTAGGAATAAAATGGCAAGATGGACGCCGTCAAATCCCAATGGATGTGATCAACAAGATAACAGCTATGTCTCCACCAACTAGCAAAAAAGAAACACAAACTTTCCTAGGTGTCGTGGGGTTTTGGAGAATGCATATTCCAAATTACAGTCTGATTGTAAACCCGCTCTACCAAGTAACCCGTAAGAAGAATGCTTTTGAATGGGGCCCTGAGCAACGACAAGCCTTTGAACAAATTAAGCAGGAAATAGTTCATGCAGTAGCCCTCGGGCCAGTCCGAACAGGACCAGATGTAAAGAATGTGCTCTACACCGCAGCCGGGGAGAATGGTCCCACCTGGAGCCTCTGGCAGAAAGAACCTGGGGAAACTTGAGGTCGACCCCTGGGGTTTTGGAGTCGGGGATACAGAGGATCTGAAGCCCGCTATACTCCAACTGAAAAGGAGATATTGGCAGCATATGAAGGAGTTCGATCTGCTTCGGAAGTGGTCGGTACTGAAGCGCAGCTCCTCCTGGCACCCCGACTGCCGGTACTAGGCTGGATGTTCAAAGGAAGGGTCCCCTCTACACATCATGCAACTGATGCTACATGGAGCAAGTGGGTTGCACTGATTACTCAGCGAGCTCGAATAGGAAACCCCAGTCGCCCAGGAATCTTGGAGGTGATTATGGACTGGCCAGAAGGCAAATACTTTGGGATATCATCAGAGGAGGAGGTGGTCCGTGCTGAAGAAGCCCCACTGTACAACAAGCTACCGGAAAATGAGAAGAAATATGCCTTGTTCACTGACGGGTCCTGTCGTATTGTGGGAAAGCATCGGAGATGGAAAGCTGCTGTATGGAGTCCTACACGACGAGTTGCAGAAGCTGCTGAGGGAGAAGGTGAATCGAGTCAGTTTGCAGAAGTGAAAGCCATTCAGCTGGCTTTAGATATTGCTGAACGAGAAAAGTGGCCAGTTCTCTATCTCTATACTGATTCATGGATGGTAGCAAATGCCCTGTGGGGGTGGATACAGCAATGGAAGCAGAACAACTGGCAGCGCAGGGGCAAGCCCATCTGGGCTGCGGCATTGTGGCAAGATATTGCTGCCCGGGTAGAGAACCTGGTTGTAAAGGTACGCCATGTAGATGCTCATGTGCCCAAGAATCGGGCTACTGAAGAACATCAAAACAACCAGCAGGTGGATCAGGCTGCTAAGATTGAAGTGGCTCAGGTGGACCTGGACTGGCAACATAAAGGTGAATTATTTATAGCCCGATGGGCCCATGACACCTCAGGCCATCAAGGTAGAGATGCAACCTACAGATGGGCTCGTGATCGAGGGGTGGACCTGACCATGGACACTATAGCACAGGTTATTCATGACTGTGAAACATGTGCTGCAATCAAGCAAGCCAAACGGTGAAAACCTCTTTGGTATGGAGGACGATGGCTGAAATATAAATATGGAGAGGCCTGGCAGATTGATTACATCACACTCCCTCAAACCCGCAACGGCAAGCGCCACGTACTTACAATGGTGGAAGCAACCACCGGATGGCTGGAAACATATCCGGTGCCCCATGCCACCGCCCGGAACACTATCCTGGGCCTTGAAAAGCAAGTCCTATGGCGACATGGCACCCCAGAGAGAATTGAGTCAGACAACGGGACTCATTTCCGAAACAACCTTATAGACACTTGGGCCAAAGAACATGGTATTGAGTGGGTGTATCACATCCCCTATCATGCACCAGCCTCTGGAAAAGTTGAACGATACAATGGACTGTTGAAGACTACACTGAAAGCAATGGGTGCTGGGACATTCAAAAATTGGGATACACATTTGGCAAAGGCCACCTGGTTAGTCAATACCAGGGGATCTGCCAACCGAGCTGGACCTGCCCAATCAAACCTGTTACGCACTGTAGAAGGGGATAAAGTTCCTGTAGTGCACGTAAGAAACATGCTGGGTAAAACAGTCTGGGCTACTCCTGCCTCAGGAAAAGGCAAACCCATTCGTGGAATTGCTTTTGCTCAGGGACCTGGATGCACTTGGTGGGTAATGCAAAAGAATGGGGAGGTCCGGTGTGTACCTCAAGGGGATTTGATACTGGGTGAGAATAGCCCATGAGTTGAATTGTAGTATGTTAATTATTATATAATAATGTATGTCATCACTACCATGATCGCTATATATCATAGATGAAAATGGTGATTAATTAGAATGCATTGGACAGAGTGTAACCTGAGCATGACATAAATGGTATGGAATAAGGGGTGGATATCTGTCCTGGTTCCAGTTAGGACAGAGTTAAGTAGCTCATAGTAGCTGGTAGGGTGCTATGTTTTGGATTAGGATGAGAAGAGCGCTGATAACATGCTGATGTTTTAATTGTTGCAGAGCAGTGTTTACACCAGGCCAAGGACTTTTCGGCTTCTCGCTCTGTCCTGCCAGCGAGCAGGCTGGGGGTGCAGCAGGAGCTGGGAGGGGACAGACCCAGGACAGCTGACCCAAACTGGCCAAAGGGGTATTCCATACCATCTGACGTCATGCTAAACAATATATAGGGGTGGCTGGCCGGGGTGGGGGGCCGGCTGCTCGGGAATAGGCTGGGCATCGGTCAGCGGGTGGTGAGCAATTGCATTGTGCATCACTTGTTTTCTTACACATTATTATTGTTAATACTATTATCATTATCACTATTATTATTATTATTGTTATTATTATATTCCTGTCTTAATAAACTGTCTTTATCTCAATTCACCGGCTTCACTTTCCCGTTTCTCTCCCCCATCCCAGAGAGGGAGGGGGGAGGGTGAGTGAAAGGCTGTGTGGTGTTTAGCTGCCAGCCGGGTTAAACCACAACAATGAGAAAGTATTCGGGGTACTTACGTATTGCTGACGGGCTGGAGCAGTGAGAAACAAAGAAACAAGCTGAGGGCACCTTCCCCCATCCACACTCTTCCACCTCCCCGCCCTGAGTGGTGCAAGGGGTCCAGAGTGGGGGCTGCAGTCGGTCCATGGTGCTTCATTTCCTTTGCTCCTTCACGGTCACTCTCTCCCCTGCTCTGGCATGGGGGTCCCTCCCACAGAATCACAGAATCACAGAATCATCTAGGTTGGAAGAGACCTCCAAGATCATCTAGTCCAACCTCTGACCTAACACTAACAAGTCCTCCACTAAACCATATCACTAAGCTCTACATCTAAACATCTTTTAAAGACCTCCAGGGATGGTGACTCAACCACTTCCCTGGGCAGCCCATTCCAATGCCTAACAACCCTTTCGGTAAAGAAGTTTTTCCTAATATCCGACCTAAACCTCCCCTGGCACAACTTTAGCCCATTCCCCCTCGTCCTCGTCCCACCAGGCACGTGGGAAAATAGACCAATCCCCACCTCGCTACAGCCTCCTTTAAGGTATGGAGAGTGATAAGGTCGCCCCTGAGCCTCCTCTTCTCCAGGCTGAACAATACCAGCTCCCTCAGCCGATCCTCGTAAGACTTGTTCTCCAGACCCCTCACCAGCTTCGTTGCCCTTCTCTGGACTCGCTCGAGCACCTCCATGTCCTTCTTGTAGTGAGGGGCCCAAAAGTGAACACAGTACTCGAGGTGTGGCCTCACCAGAGCCGAGTATAGGGGCACAATCACTTCCCGTGTCCTGCTGGCCACACTGTTTCTGATACAAGCCAGGATGCTGTTGGCCTTCTTGGCCACCTGAGCACACTGCTGGCTCATATTCAGCTGGCTATCAACCAATACTCCCAGGTCCTTCTCTGTGTGGGAATGGAAATGTTGTTTTTGCAGTGTTACATTGTATAGAAGGAAGGAATGTGGTATTGAAATATGCTTGCAGTGATAAGAAAGCTTAACAGAAAACCTTGTAAAATGCAGACAGCCGGACTCCTTAGAGCAATTAGGTGAAAATCACGGTGTCAAGTCAAATCAGATAAGTGATGAAACATTACCACTTCAAACAGTAAAAAAGTCAAAAGAAGCTTGAAATTTAACAGGCCAGCAACTGAAGGCCAGGCATTGTCTGTGAAGCATCAGATAGATTGTGAACCTGGATTACCCAGTCAATGGGGAAACAGGGGAGGGTCCTGTCATCAAAAAGTATATAAACTGTGTTTTGGAACTAGTGGGTGCGCTCTCCTGCTTGTGGGGCGCCCGCCATTGCAATCGCGAATAAATTACTACTTCACTGAGATCCTCGCCTGAGCCTAAGTTATTGGCTGCAGAGTGTTTCTCACAATTTGGGGGCTCGTCCGGGATCCAGTCACCTACCGGGGAGCCCCACCGCCGCAGCAGCAGGAAGGCATGCCCCGCTGATTTCAGCGGTCCTGTGCATTGACGGTGGCGGTTCTGCGGAGAGCTGACAGAGGGCCCGAGAGTGATTAAAGAGGCAGGATCCGTGAAGTAGTGGGGAAAAGGAAGAAGGTAGGCACTCAGGGTTTTAAGAATTGATCCGGTAACTCTGTGCACAGACCAAGGTAAGAAATATTAAGTATTGCCTCGGGGGTCGGGTGAGACTGTGTGATGTGTGATGTGTGATTGAGACGTACTTTTGTACAAAGCGAGTGTGGAGTCCTGATCCGCGGTTCCGTAGCTCCGCGAGGGGCACGGCCGGAGACGGACGAAGCGTGAGATAAGGGAGAGAAAGGAAGAGTCTCGGGAAATGTGGTGTGCGGTAAGCCTTGCACGGGGTAGTGCTCGGAAGTACACCAGGGAAATTTGGTGTGCGGTAAGCCTTGCACGGGGTAGTGCTCGGAAGTACACCAGGGAAATTTGGAGTGCGGTAAGCCTTGCACGGGGTAGTGCTCGGAAGTACACCAGGGAAATTTGGTGTGCGGTAATCCTTGCACGGGGTAGTGCTCGGAAGTACACCAGGGAAATTTGGTGTGCGGTAAGCCTTGCACGGGGTAGTGCTCGGAAGTACACCAGGGAAATTTGGTGTGCGGTAAGCCTTGCACGGGGTAGTGCTTGGCAGTACACCAGGGAAATTTGGTGTGCGGTAAGCCTTGCACGGGGTAGTGCTCGGAAGTACACCAGGGAAATTTGGTGTGCGGTAAGCCTTGCACGGGGAAGTGCTTGGCAGTACACCAGGGAAATTTGGTGTGCGGTAAGCCTTGCATGGGGTAGTGCTCGGAAGTACACCAGGGAAATTTGGTGTGCGGTAAGCCCTTGCACAGGGAAGTGCTTGGCAATACACCAGGGAAATTTGGTGTGCGGTAATCCTTGCACGGGGTAGTGCTCGGAAGTACACCAGGGAAATTTGGTGTGCGGTAATCCTTGCACGGGGTAGTGCTCGGAAGTACACCAGGGAAATCTGGTGTGCGGTAAGCCTTGCACGGGGTAGTGCTTGGCAGTACACCAGGGAAATTTGGTGTGCGGTAATCCTTGCACGGGGTAGTGCTCGGAAGTACACCAGGGAAATTTGGTGTGCGGTAAGCCTTGCACGGGGTAGTGCTTGGCAGTACACCAGGGAAATTTGGTGTGCGGTAATCCTTGCACGGGGTAGTGCTCGGAAGTACACCAGGGAAATCTGGTGTGCGGTAAGCCTTGCACGGGGTAGTGCTTGGCAGTACACCAGGGAAATTTGGTGTGCGGTAATCCTTGCACGGGGTAGTGCTCGGAAGTACACCAGGGAAATTTGGTGTGCGGTAAGCCTTGCACGGGGTAGTGCTTGGCAGTACACCAGGGAAATTTGGTGTGCGGTAAGCCTTGCACGGGGAAGTGCTTGGCAGTACACCAGGGAAATTTGGTGTGCGGTAATCCTTGCACGGGGTAGTGCTCGGAAGTACACCAGGGAAATTTGGTGTGCGGTAAGCCTTGCACGGGGTAGTGCTCGGAAGTACACCAGGGAAATTTGGTGTGCGGTAATCCTTGCACGGGGTAGTGCTCGGAAGTACACCAGGGAATCTGGTAAACTCATAGGTGTGCGGTAGCTCTTGCACGGGGAAGTGCTTGGCAGTACACCCCCATTTTCCAGGATAGGAAAAATGGGAAATATGAGTTCCAGGGGACAGGGAGATATCCCTGGGGGAGTGCCTCCCGACTGTCCTTTAGGAAGGATGTTGAGAAATTGGAAGAATAACCCCAAAACTACAGAAAAAGATAGGAAGAAAATGGTTAAATATTGTGTATCAGTCTGGACGAAAGAACCAATTAAAGGAGCTGCAGTATTTTGGCCAAAACACGGGTCTGACAAAGATTGGGTATGTCAGGCCTTAAATTTTTATGTTAATAACAAATTTCCATTTTCGGAAGAAGAATCGGAGTATGCAGCTTGTTGGATACAAGGAATAAATTTGGTTTTGAGCAAAAATCAGAATAAAGAGGGAAAGAAAAAGGAAGAGACAAGTGATAAATGGGACCTTCTGGATAACTTACCTCCTCCTTATAACCCCCAAGTTGCTGCAGCAGCAGCGGCTGCTGTAGCAGTTCCTCCGAAAGAAGAGACAGGAACTATAGATAACATTAGCTCTGGGAACAGGAGGTACCCCAAACTGGTAAAAGAATTAGAACAAGGTAGAAGAGGTACTGAGAATTTTGCCTTCCCTGATACTAACAGCGCTAACACTAACTGTGTATCCTCTTAAGTGAACTTCCCCCCCTCCTTACCAGCAGAGAGGTTAGGAGTTTCCTAGGACCTAACTTATACTCTTGGGGAGGGGGAATTATGTATATAAATATGCTGTTTACAGGGAAAGAAATGGGAATGATCAGGAGGAGAGCTGCAATACAAAAATGGGAAAGAACTCATCCTCCAGGACCAGGGGTAATACCGGCAGGGCAGAAATAACCACTTGCCGATCCTGGCTGGAAGAATAATAGTGTGCAACACAGAAATCATATGAGAGACTTGGGGTCAGAATGAGAAAGTACTTGGGGATGAATCCTGAGGACCCGGTATCCCAAGGGCTCTTGAAAGTTCATTTTGTGATTGAAGCCTGGCAAGATGCACAGAAGATGCTCCAGAAGGTGGGGGGGATGTAGTGAACAGTCACTGGGGGGCCCTCCTGTGGGAGGCCCTGAACGTGTGTGTCAAGAGGGGAGATGAGAAGGAAAAGCAGAGAGTGAAACTAATGGTATTGACAGTGTAGCAGGTAGTGAGGCAGAGGGTTGGAGAAAGAGGAAGAAAATCTTCAGGGGGAGTCAGGGCCAGGATGGAAAAGAGGGGAAGAGAGATGAAGGAATGGCAGGCAAGGAAAGCTACCCGTGTTGTGGCCTGAATCTTAGCAGGGACAGGCTTTGATAGGATGTTTTAAGTGTGGGCAGGCTGGCCACTTCAGGTAGGAATATCCGGAGTGGAAGAAGGAGGAGAGAAGGAAAATGGGATGAGGGAGAAAGGTATGGAATTAAGTTGGCTAATGACTGAGACTTTGGAGAAAGTACAGGCTGGAGAAAGATAGGAAGAAGTGTTAAAAAGGGTTATTAAAGGTGTTAAAGGTGTGGTATGTATTGTTTGACAGAGCTGTTTTTTTTGAATGAGTTGGGAAAGTTGAATGAGCAGGGAAAGAGGATGTAGGCACTATCTAAGTAACAGTCTAGAAGTTTTGGTATATTTGCTGTGGTGTTTGGTCAGTTTCCCAAGTATCGAGAAGGGGCGGGGGCGGGGGGGGGGGGCAGCATGCTCCACCAGGGGCCTCTCCACAGGCCGCAGGGGGCTTCGGCTCCGGCGCCTGGAGCGCCTCCACCCCCTCCTTCTGTGCTGACTTTGGTGTCTGCGGGGAGGTTTCTCGCTCCTTGCTCTCCCAGCTGCTGTTGAGCAGCAGGTTTTTGTTTGTTTGTTTGTTTGTTTTCGTGGATGTGCTCTCACAGAGGCACGGACTGTGTTGCTCATGGCTTGGCTCTGGGCAGTGGTGGGCCCCTCTGGGGCCGGATGAAATTGTCCCTTATCTGCCACAGGGTGGTTTCTGGATTCTCCTCGTGGGGGCTGCCACTGCAGCCCCCTCCCGAACCTTGCCATCAAACACAATACACAGGGGCAGCTAGGTCATTACTGGCCTGTAAAATATCAGGGATTAAATTAACTAATGAAACCCTAACAAGTGATGGGGGTAGAAGGGGCTGGGATAACAGTGCCACCTTTGGGGGATACCAAGCTGAGACTAGGGGATAAAATGATCTCTGGGCAATTATTGTATGTACCCAAGGCAGGGACTAACTTGTTGGGAAGGGATTTGATGATGAAATTGGGCATTCAAATAGTAAATTGTTAGACTGGAATAACAGTGGTATTAATGGAGTGCTCTCAGGCCCTGAGAGCAAAGATATATTCACCTCTGACTGGAAAGACTCTGAAGTGGGGGCGGAAGCAACAATACATATGGACAGTTTTACCTCAGGGGTTTACAGGGCCTCCGATTAATTTGGGCAAAGTTCTAGAACAGATTTTGGAGCAATTCCAACCTCCCAAGGAGGAATTTCTGTTACAAAATGTGTATGATCGTTTATTGTCAGGACAGGAGAAAACAGTTGTGAAGGAAGCTACTAACAAGCTATTCAACTTTCTGGGAAAGCAGGGCTTGGGAGTATTGAAAAATAAATTACAATACGTAGAAAGAGAAGTCAGGTATTTAAGGCATCTAATGTCTGAGGGAAAACTGAGAATAAATCCAGAGAGGATTCAGGGAATTGTTGAAAACTAAGAAAGAACTAAAAAGTTTTTAAGAGAGATTTCTTTAAGGAATCAGGAGCCACGAAGCCTGAGGGAAAATGGATACTCCCTGATGGGAGAGAAATGCTGAATAAAGCACCAAGGAGGCAAATATGATGTTTTACATCAAGAGAGTCATTGGGAGATGCAAGCAATGTGTGATGTTGTGCTAAGAAAGTATGTCTGTGTAGGAATACACACTTTAGTGAAGCAAATATGCAGAGGATGTACCATATGTCAAAAGGCAAATAAAAAGGTCATTTGTAACTAACCTAGAGGGGGACGGGAGCCAGGGATTCGACCTTTACAAAGTATACAGGTAGACTTTACTGAGTTACGTAAAGGAGGGAGATTTAAGTACTTGTTTGTCCTAATTGACCACGTGACTGGATGGGTGTAAGCTTTCCCCTCTGTATCTGCCACTGCAAACACGGTGGCTAAGGTATCACTGGAGCAAATAGTCCCTAGATATGGGATAGCTGAAAACATTGATTCAGATCAAGGAAATAATTTCACTTCACAAGTACTGCAAGGGTTAATGCAGGCCTTAGAGATTGAGTGGGATTTTCACACCCCCTGGCACCCCTCCTCTTCTGGGAAGGTGGAGCGAATGAACCAGACATTAAAGAAGCAATTAACTAAATTAGTGTTAGAAACCCAACTTCCTTGGGTAAAATGCTTACCTTTAGCACTCCTCCAGGTTCAAACAGCACCAAGAAAGGATATAGGAATATCACCATATGAGATGCTGTTCGGATTACCCTATCTGGGCAGAAGGGATGAGATACCACAATTCGAAACAAGAGAGTTTTCTTAAGAACTGTATTCTGGGGTTGTCCTCTTCTTTGTCATTTCTCAGGACCCGTGGGAAATTGGGTCCTGATTCAGACCTGGAAAGGATCAACTCCGGCCCGAATGGGAAGGACACTTCCAAGTACTACTAACCACTGAAACAGCCATAGGAACTGCAGAAAAAGGTTGGACTCACTATACTCAAGTGAAGGCATCCGTCGACCCTAGTACCTGGGAAGCTGTTCCTACAGAAGACTTGTTGGAAGCTGAAATCGAAGAGAAAAATCTCATAGTGGACTCTGAGCAGGATAAGAGCTTGCAATTGTAAACTAACCTTTTATTTTCACAGGTAACTAATGAGTGTGACTTGTGCTTGAGAGAAAGGACTGGCCTATAGTGAACTGAAGTGTTCCCAAGGGGGGTTTGTTATGGTAGTAGTGTATATCTTATTCTTTGTATTGATAATTATTTGGAAACCTAAGGTTTAAAAATAATGACAGGGAAAAATCAATTATTAATTTTGTTTTTAGTGATTGTAGGCCTCAGAGAAAGTCTTGGTCAATTGGCAACTTGGAAAAGGCATGACCAGATAATAGTAAGATGGGATACCCCATAAAAATATGGGTGAATGTGACAGAGGGTTATGTACCGCAATCTGTCATGTTTGATGCTTGTGAGGTGTTAGCTTGTGGAGATTTAAATGCCCAACGACAATTGAGCAGAGGGAACAAATAACTGGTAGAGACCCAACAGCCAGATTGAGAATAGCTGTATGGAAACGATCCTCTATTGCCATCAGAGAAAGGGAGAAACTCAAGGAGAAAACAGGAGAGAAAACAGGAGGCCCTCTTTGAAATGCGGCAGTTCAAACATTTGAGATTGAAACAGGGTATGGGGATGTGAATGCCTGGATAGAATGGGTCAAATATACTGTCCAGAGTCTCAACCATAGCAATTGCTATGCTTGTGCCTCGGGATGACTGATTGCCCAGATAGTGCCCTGCCCATTGGGGTGGACCAAGGATTCCCAGGGAATGCGATGTATGATTGCATTGTACCAAGAAAAGACTGCCTGGGGAAATGAGGCCTGTAAGTCTCTCTCTTTGCTATTCCCTTCCTCGCATGATAGCAATATCAGGGTTCCCCCTGTATTCTCCACAGCTATAGGTAACCATACAGCTTGCCTCTCACGGCAGGGTGTGAGTGCTACCCGGCATCTGGGAGAATTTGCCTTGTGCACGAGGACCTTGAATGCTACCGAGGACTTGATGGGAAACTATTCAAGAGTTGAGATCCCTAGGGCAGATCTCTGGTGGTACTGTGGAGGGAAGATCTTACGGTCCACCCTACCATCTAACTGGGGAGGCACTTGTGCACTTGTTCAATTAGCTATACCCTTCACCCTGGCATTTGAAAGCGAAACATCACAAATACCCAGAAGAAGTAAAAGAGGCTTAGGAATATCATTTGATGATAGAGTATACATAGATTCTATAGGGGTGCCTAGAGGAGTTCCTGATGAACAGGAAGCCAGGAATCAAATTGCTGCAGGGTTTGAGTCACTGTTCTGGTGGGTAACAATTAATAAAAATGTGGATTGGATTAATTATATCTATTATAATCAGCAGAGATTCATAAACTATACAAGAGATGCGATAAGAGGAATCGCTGAACAACTAGATGCCACCAGCAAAATGGCTTGGGAAAACAGAATAGCATTAGATACGATTCTTGCGGAGAAAGGTGGTGTGTGCGTGATGCTGGGCAACCGTTGTTGTACTTTTATCCCTAACAATACTGCCCTGGATGGCACAGTAACTAGAGCATTGCAAGGGCTTACCACCCTTGCCAATGAATTGGCAGAAAACTCAGGAACAGACACTTCCATCACAGGATGGTTGGAATCTTGGTTTGGTAAATGGAAAGGAATGGTAGTGTCCATATTTACATCCTTGATTGTAGTAGCAGGAGTTTTGACAGCCATTGGTTGTTGCATTATCCCCTGTGTAAGGGGACTTGTCCAACGGTTAATTGAAACTGCACTTTCGAAACAAATGACCATGGATCCACCACCCTACTCAGATAAGATGATGATATTAGAGGAAATGGAAAGCAAAGAAAGTGAAGAAGAGGAAGACATCTACCAAATTACACCTTAGAGCAAAATTTTGCAAAAATCAACAAATTATAAAAAGAGAAAAGGGGGGAATTGTGGGAATGGAAATGTTGTTTTTGCAGTGTTACATTGTATAGAAGGAAGGAATGTGGTATTGAAATATGCTTGCAGTGATAAGAAAGCTTAACAGAAAACCTTGTAAAATGCAGACAGCCGGACTCCTTAGAGCAATTAGGTGAAAATCACGGTGTCAAGTCAAATCAGATAAGTGATGAAACATTACCACTTCAAACAGTAAAAAAGTCAAAAGAAGCTTGAAATTTAACAGGCCAGCAACTGAAGGCCAGGCATTGTCTGTGAAGCATCAGATAGATTGTGAACCTGGATTACCCAGTCAATGGGGAAACAGGGGAGGGTCCTGTCATCAAAAAGTATATAAACTGTGTTTTGGAACTAGTGGGTGCGCTCTCCTGCTTGTGGGGCGCCCGCCATTGCAATCGCGAATAAATTACTACTTCACTGAGATCCTCGCCTGAGCCTAAGTTATTGGCTACGGAGTGTTTCTCACATCTGCCAGGCAGCTTTCCAGCCACTCATCTCCCAGCCTGTAGCGCTGCTTGGGGTTGTTGTGCCCCAGGTGCAGGACCCGGCACTTGGCCTTGTTGAACTTCATACAGATAGCCTCAGCCCATCGGTCCAGCCTATCCAGATCCTCCTGCAGAGCCTTCCTACCCTCGAGCAGATTGACACTCGTGCCTAATTTGGTGTCATCTGCAAACTTGCTGACGGTGCACTCGATCCCCTCATCCAGATGATCGATAAAGATATTGAAGAGAACTGGTGTGGGAGTGTGGCCATGGGGGTCAACAAGCCCCATGGTTGGTGATAACATCGGACTCTTAACGATGAGGCCATCAGGAATGTAAAGAGTTTTGAGGGAGCAAAGAAGGGTGATTCAGGAGATGCCATGCCGTCTAGGGTTGCTTGTTCTCCAGCCGTTAAAGCATGGAAGTTGCTGGGTGTTTGCTGTTGCCGGGCAAAGTTGTTGACCAATGAAGAGGTAGTGGAAAAGTACTGCTGTGGGGCGAATGGTATAAGAAGGGAGCCTGTCCTGAATAAGGGATAGAATGAAGTTGTGCCCTCACTCTGAGAGATGAAGTTACGCCCTCAGTAAGAGAGAGTTGAAGTTATGTCATCAATAAAGTAGTAGCAGTTACTGATCCTGAAAGAACCCTGGTGTCCGTGTGGTCATTTCGCCACAAACTGGCCCTAATACTGAGCCCTGGGGGACTCCACTAGTGACCGGCCTCCAACTGGATTTAACTCCATTCACCAGGACTCTTTGGGCCCGGCTATCCAGCCAGTTTTTAACCCAGCGAAGCGTATGCCGGTCCAAGCCATGAGCAGCCAGTTTCTTCAGGAGAATGCTGTGGGAAACGGTGTCAAAAGCCTTACTGAAATCAAGGTAAACCACATCCACAGCCTTTCCCTCATCCACTAAGCGCGTCACTTTGTCATAGAAGGAGATCAGGTTCGTCAAGCAGGACCTGCCTTTCATAAACCCATGCTGACTGGGCCTGATCGCCTGGTTGCCCTGCAAGTGCCGCATGATGACACTCAGTCTGCTCCATGAGCTTCCCTGGCACTGAGGTCAAACTAACAGGCCTATAGTTTCCCGGGTCTACCCTCCGGCCCTTCTTGTAGATGGGCGTCACGTTTGCTAGCCGCCAGTCGACTGGGACCTCCCCTGATAGCCAGGACTGCTGATAAATGATGGAAAGCGGCTTGGTCGGCTCTTCCGCCAGTTCTCTCAGTACCCTCGGGTGGATCCCATCCGGCCCCATCAACTTGCGTACATCTAAGTGCTGTAGCAGGTCGCCAACCACTTCCTCGTGGATTATGAGGGCCACATGCTGCTCCCCATCCCCTTTCACCAGCTCAGGGTACTGGGTATCCAGAGAACAACTGGTCTTGACGCTAAAGCCTGAGGCAAAGGCGGCATTAAGCACCTCAGCCTTTTCCTCATCTCTTGTCACTAAGTTTCACCCCTCATCCAGTAAAGGACGGAAATTCTCCTTAGTCCTCCGTTTCGTGTTTATGTATTTATAAAACCATTTTCTTTTATCTTTAACAGCAGTAGCCAGATTGAGCTCCAGATGAGCTTTGGCCTTTCTAATTTTGTCCCTGCAAAGCCTTACAACATCTTTATAGTCCTCCTGAGTGGCCCGCCCTCTTTTCCAAAGGTCATAAACCCTCTTTTTTTTCCTATGCTCTAGCCACAGCTCTCTGTTCAGCCAGGTCGGTCTTCTTCTGCGTCAGCTCATCTTTGGGCACGTGGGGGGGGACAGACCGCTCCTGAGCCTTTAAGATTTCCTCCTTGAAGAGTGCCCAGCCTTCCTGGACTCCTCTGCCCTTCAGAACTACCTCCCAAGGGACTCTGCCAACCAGTGTCCTGAACAGCTCAGTCTGCCCTCTGCAAGTCCAAGACAGCAGTTTTACTGTTCCCCCTCCTGACTTCGCCAAGAATAGAGAACTATACCATTTCGTGGTCACTCTGCCCAAGACAGCTCCTGACAACCACATCTCTCACCAGTCCGTCACTGTTTGTGAACAGAAGGTCTAGCGGGGCACCTCCCCCAGTAGGCTCACTAACCAGCTGAATCAGGAAACTATCTTCCACGCTCTCCAGAAACCTCCTAGACTGCTTCCTCTAAGCTGTATTGTATTTCCAGGATACGTCTGGGAAGTTGAAGTCCCCCACAAGAACAAGTGCTGACGATTTCACAACTTCTGCCAGCTTCCTGTAGAACTCTTCATCCGTCTCCACATCCTGGTTTGGTGGTCTATAACAGCCCCCCACCAGGATGCCTGCCTTGTTGGCCTTCCCACTGATCCTAACCCATAGGGACTCAACCTTATCATTCCCAGCCTGGAGTTCCACAACATCAACATCAAAAGATTCTCTAATGTAGAGAGCCACACCACCACCCCTTCTGTGCTGCCTGTCCCTTCTGAAGAGCCTATAGCCAGTCATTGCAGCACTCCAGTCATGGGAGTGGTCCCACCACGTTTCCGTGATGGCAACCAAGTCATAGCTTGCCTGCTGCACGATGGCTTCCAGCTCCTCGTGTTTGTTGCCCATGCTGCGTGCATTAGTGTAGATGCACTTCAGCTGGGCCATTGCCCTCTCCACCGGCCCTGACTTTGTTCCCCCTGGCACACCTCTAACGAGCCTTATTTCATCCCCGTCCCCCTTCTTACCTAGTTTAAAGCCCTGCCAATGAGCCCTGCCAGCTCCTGGGCTAGGATCCGTTTTCCCCTTAGATAGGTGGGACCCACCTGCAGTTATCAGGCCGGGTGCCGAGTAAATCTCCCCGTGGTCAAAAAAAACAAAACTTCTGTGTTGGCACCAGCCTCTGAGCCACGTGTTTATCAGGTGAGCTTTCCGTGTCCTCTCTGTACCCCTCCCTGCCACTGTAGGGATGGAGGAAAACACCACCTGTACTCCCGCTCCATCTACTAACTGCCCCAGTCCCCTAAAGTCCCGTTTGATAGCCTTCAGGTGGGGGTGCCACCCCTGCTGGGCTGGTCCTGTGTTGGTTTCTCCATAGGCAGCGGTTCTTTGGTAGCTGCTCCATGTGTGGGTCTGTGCTGTAGGATCCGTTGGGAGCGGGTTGCACCATCTTGGGACCTGCATGGGCAGCAGATCCCCCCCCGATCACCTGCTCCTGCATTGGCTTCTCTCCACGGGCTGCACTGTGGAGTTCTGCTCTGCCATGGTACACCATGGGCTGCGAGGGGGGACAACAACCTGCTCCATCATGGCCCTCTCCACGGGCTTTGGCTCCAGCACCTGGAGCACCTTCTCCTTCTCCTTCTTCACTGACCTTGGTGTCTGCAAGGGTATTTCTCACTCCTCACTCTCCCAGCTGCTGTTGTGCAGCAGTGTTTCGTTTTGGTTTTGTTTTCTTCCAGCTGAAACTGGCCCTTTTCTGACGTGGGAGCTTTTGTATTCTTCTCACAGAGGCCACCACTACAGCCCCCCACTACCAGAACCTTGCCATGTGAACCCAATACACTAGGGCAGCTAGGTCATCGTTGCCCTGCAAAGTATCAGGGCTTAAATTAACTAATGAAACTCTAAAAGGTAATGGGGGTAGAAGGGACTGGGATAACAGTGCCACATTCTGGGGACACCAAGCTGAGACTAGGGGATAAAATGATCAATGGGCAATTATTGTATGTACCTGAGTGTGGGAGAAGAATTCGCAGGGAGCTTTGTGCTGTTTTGTGGGAAAGGAATTCGCAGGTGGCTTCATGCTGTTTCACACGTCCCTGAGTTAATGAGGAAAACAGCGGTAGAACCAAAAACTTGAGCAAGGACGAGATAAAGTAAATTGGCTACAGTGTTAAAGATGAGCTTTGGGCAGTAGCCAATTGCTGGCTGGCTCAAGGCGCGTCTGAGGGTCTCTAACCAATTGTAAGACAGATTCGGGTGCATGGACAGCGTGTGGGGCTACGGGAAAAGTATATGTAGTGGTGAAAAATGGCAATAAAGGTCCTGCTGTTGAAGAGCCATCAGCTGTCCGTGTCGTGCTTGCCTTCAATTGGTGACCCCGACATGATCAGGAAGGAGCAGCGCTGTACGAGAGTCTGAACGGAACCCAGCCAAACGGATCAAGCTCGCAGCTGGACTGCAGCTTCGACCCTGGGACATCACCTGGAGGACAGGTGAGCGTCTGGGCATTAATCATGGGAGCTAGCCTTTCGGCAGAGGAAGAGGCTATAGTGAAATTACTAAAGCAACTCCTAATAGACAGGGGAGTAAAATATGATCCGTTTAAGATAAAGCTATTATTGAAAATTTTGCAAAAACAAGGGTTCCCCTCAATGGCTTCTACAGTATTTGATGTAAAAACTTGGGACCAAGCGGGGGAAAAAATATGGGAAGCAGCATCCAGTGGGGATACTAATGCTGCTGAGGTGATGACTACGTGGTGGCTGGTGACAGAGACTTTAAGATCGTGGCAGGCAGAAAAGGAAGTACAGAATGCCGCTGCCCAGGCAATAACAGCAGCCGAACCGAGATCAGAGCCTGCAAGGTCACCAGAGCACTGCAATTTGATAGACCTGGGGGATGACAAGGAAGAGGGCCGCGGACCGCCGCCGCAGAGCCCCTCCCCGCTGCCGCCGCAGAACCCCTCCCCGCTGACCCCCTCGGCTCCCGCCTTGCTTGCCCCTGATAATGCCTCTCTGGGAGCCCGAGCTTTCGACCCGCGGGAACGATGGGAGCTGGTGCGCCGAGAAGTGCTAAAAGACGGGGACCCGGTGGGAATGGCTTTCCCGGTGCAGGTGCGACCCAACGGTCCAAATGAATATAATGCCTTCCAATGGGATCTAATTAAGGAATTGAGAAAGACTGTGACTACATATGGATTACATGCACCATTTACTCAGTCATTGTTAGAAAACGTTATGACTGGTCACTTGCTGGTGCCGTACGATTGCCGTCAGATAGCCGCGATGATTTTAACGCCAACACAAAAATTACTCTGGGAGCAAAAATGGAAAGAAGCGTGCGAATTGGCCGCCCTGCGTAACCTGGACCGGCAGCCCGGCGACCCCCTCCGGGGAGCCGGGATCCCACAGTTGATGGGGACTGAGCCGTTATTTGATCCGAGATTGCAGGCTAGGCTCAACGATGCCATCTTGCGGCAGTCCGCGTCTCTGGCCTTCCAGGCTATGTTGAAGTTGCCTGAAGTTGGAAAAGTCCAGCCATCATTTACCAGCATTAGGCAACAAATTACCGAGCCTTATATGCAATTCATTGATAGATTGCGAGACGCTTTGGACAAACAAATTGACAACCGCGAGGCCAAAGAGGTCCTTATACTAAAACTGGCAGTGCAAAATGCAAACACAGACTGTAAGAAAATACTCCAAGCCCTGCCTGCTAATACTACACTGGTACAAATGATAGAGGCTTGCAATCGAGTCGGATCCATAGAACATCACACTGCCGCTTTGGCCGGAGCTTTTGCTGCTGCGCTTAAAACCGGGCGAAAACGGTGTTTTCGCTGTCGAGCCACGGGGCATTTTGCCACCGAATGCCCACAGCGAGGAGCGGGGGGGGGAACGCGGTAACTCTGCCCCTCCCACTGTTTGCCCACGGTGCGGCACGGGATGGCACTGGGCTAGCCAGTGCCGTTCGACGCATAATGCAGAGGGACAACCTTTACAACCGCGGCAGGGAAACAGGAAGCAGAGCGCGGGGCGGGGCCGCGCGATGACACAAGTGCCCCGGCCCTCCTTCGTGGGCGGGCCGTCCTCGCGGAAGTCACCGCCCTGGGCGATGATGACTACCGGGCTGCGACCGCAGCCGCCCACTGCTCCAGCGATCCCGTCCACTACGTCACCGTGGATTCCCTCACAGCCAGAACCTGAGGAAGCGCCGGATTAGATGTTTCCACAGTAACGAGCTGCACCCTTTGGGACACTCGGGTCCGCAAAATACCTCTAAACGTAAAGGGACCAATAGGGAAGGGATGCAGCCCCCTCTTGCTAGGGCGGTCTAGCACCCCACTAACGGGTCTTTTTGTACTGCCTGGAGTAATCGATGCTGAATATGAAGGAATAATACAAGCAATGGCATGGACTCCTTTGACTTGCGGAAAACGGACTCCACAATCAGTAAGATTGTGAAGTAGGTATGTTTATTCAGCGCTGGGCAGCACGGGGGGTAGTCCCGCCAAAGTCGTGCGTGCCTGACGCGGCAACTTGCCTTGGTTATATGCAGTAAAGAGTTACATATGCATGAAGTTTCACAATACGCCTATACATACTCATAACCTGTCCCTGCTTCGTATTAAAATTAGTTCCAAGGAGTCATTTCCATAAACTCCTCCCACCTGCGCTTGCGCAGTGTATTCTGGTGGTGGTCGTCGGGGGTCGTGGGGATGAAGATTGATGACTCTTCCTCATCACCGCTAGTTGACCTCTTGTCTCTGCGCAGACTCAGTTGCTTCTTGGATCTTGTCCATCCACAGGACCAGTTTCTACCAGTTTCTTAAGATAGGCTCACTCTCTTATTAAGAGACTGACCTTGGTAAAGGGGCCCAAGGCTTCTTGCTTTAATTAATTTGCACAAGCACCATAGTTAGTAAAGACACTAAGTAGGATCCTAGTTTCATGCCGTCAGCACTCTATCTCTACTTGATAAGATTCCCCTAACTCCCTCTCTCAGTCCCCCCTTTTCTAAAAAGTTAGTAAATTCTTTTACTATTTCTAGGTTCAATATAGTGTTTCTCTATCTAACACTCCTTCAAAGTATCTGTTAGACTCCAGTTTCCGTCTGAGTTGGTTCTTTTTCTACTCGCTGTAGGAGTTTCCCGTACTCTTAAAACACCATAAGATACATCGGATCACTACACAAAGAACCATGAACAAAACCACGACCACGATTACTGTGATAAACAACTGTTTCAACCAGGTTAGGTTTGGCAACCAGGAAGTCAATTTTTCTACCAAGTCTGTAAATCCCCAGGACGTGTCATCCTGAGCTACTGCATGCAAAATTTTATTCCTTTCCCAAATCTTCTCCAGGTCGGTCTCAATCTGTTTTTGTTTGTTAACATATACACAGCAAGTTTGGTTTATGATTGTACACAGTCCTCCCTCCTTGGCTAAAAGCATATCTAATCCCATCCTATTCTGAAGTACTACTTTGTGTAGGGAGGAAATTTCTTCCTGTAATGCCGAAAGAACATCAGCTGTGGTATTTTCAATAATTTCTAATGTGGCTGAGATATTATAGGTTTTTCTATTTCACTTATTCCCAGGGATGGAATCAACCACCTTACAAAACTATGGAATCCCGTGGGTCTCATCACGAGGGGGTTATTCGGAACAGTACGTGTTTGTCTCCATAAGGTCCGGACTATTCCCGGAGGTGGTTTAGTGAATATACCCCCTCGAGGGCTAAGATAGCCCCCAATACAATGACCCTTCCAATTTAAGGGTAAGCTTTTCCTAGCACGCCCATCTCCACATAGGCAATAGAATCCTTTTTGTAGCTTGCAAATTTGCATGAGAGAATTGAGGCTGTGAGATCCTGAGTTCGTATCCTTTTTATCAGCACATATTGTGACACCTACACCATAATCTCTAATTTTAGTAAGATTAAAAGTTCCTACATATTCTGCCATACTACAGTTGTCAGGTTCCTGGGCTAAATAACTAAGTGGACCTATACCTATGCATGAGGTTTTATCATTTAAGCATCTCGTGTATACGTTAACATTTTCGTGTGGGAGTAGTTCAAATCTCTCCCCTAGATGTTCACGATCATCCTTGCCAAATGGACATGTTCCATTTCTTGGGTACGCAAAGGTCAATGTCCAATTCATACTGCGTATGCCCCATACGGGGAATTCTAGGTTGCCTCTAGGCAGCACTGTGCACACCCAACAGTCAGAAAGGTTGAAACTATCACTCACTGCCTGGGTGAGTTTCACATAGGTATTGTGCACCCACTGTTCAGTTTCCTTGACCAATGATACCATTAAGACTGTGAGAAATGTAACCTTCCAGGTTGCACCTGAGTAACCTTCCATGGGGTCTTGGGTGCCTTTTTCACTCTGGTGTGATAGATCCAGGCATTCTGCTCCTTGATTCTTGTCGCTGTGACCTGGAACAGTCCTTCCCGCTGTGGTTTCAAGGTCTTCTCTGCAAGAGACTTTACATACACATAATCTCCAGGTTGTATATTGTGCACTGGTCCATCTAACCCTCTACCCCAAGTCCCACTCACATGCTGTCCAATTTCATCGAGCTGTTTACCTAAGGCCACCATATAGGAGGTCATAATTTCATCCCCAGCTTGCATGGATATCCCTCTTTGTATTCCATAGAGTCATCCATATAAGATTTCAAAGGGGCTTAACCCTTCCTTTGCCCTTGGTATACGCAAAAGGGCTAAAGGAAGAGACTGAGGCCAGACCAAATTTGCATCTTCTCCCAGTTTCACAATTTGCTGTTTGATTAAGTGGTTCATTTTTCTACTTGGCCACTCGACTGAGGGCGATATGAAGTTGCCAGTCTGTACCCAAATGGCGGCTAATTTCTTGTACCACTCTTGAGATAAAGTGTGGTCCCCTGTCAGAGGATATAGTTGCTGGAACTCCAAAATGTGGTATTATTTCTTGTATCTTAATTACCTCCCGAGCCTTGGCTGTTCTAGTTGGGAATGCTTCTGGCCATCCTGAAAAGGTGTCAGTTAATACCGATAAATACTGATACCCCCCTTTTCTTGGGAGTTCAAAAAAATAATTTGCCACTGTTTGGAGCTTGATTACTTTTATACCTGTCTAACAATGGTATACAAATTAGGCCCTATCCATTTTCTATTTAAAAACTCTTATACTACTTCAGCTCCCCAGCATGTTTTATTATGTTCTACAATTACCATTCAATTTAATATGATATCACAATTCTCCCATCATTTATTTACATTAAACCTGCAGGTAACATTTTCCATTTACATCTTAGAATATTATACTTCATTTTCTGAAGCTTTTGTTAATGCCTGATTTTCTGTTCTTGGTACTAGTGCCAAAATTTGACTCTCAGGGGCCCGTTCTGCCACCCCTTTGGCTCCTGCATCAGCCAATCTATTTCCCTCTTCAATATCAGTATCCCCTAGTTGATGTCCTTTAATGTCAACTTTAGTAGGCAGGTATACTGCTTGGAGTAATTTCAGTATCTCTTCTGCATGTTTAATTGAGGAAGATAAAAGTCCTCTCTCTCCTTCCAAATTGCCCTGTGTGCATGCACCACACCAAAGGCATATTTCAAATCTGTCCAAATGTTTGCCAGCTCAAAAGCTCTTATCAAGGCGATGATTTCTGCCTTTTGGGCTGATGTTTGTTACCGCATATCCTGTGAGGCGAAGTCCGTGGCGGACGAAGCTGCTGCCATCTGTATACCAATCCTCCGCATCTTCTAGGGGTGTATCCTTTAGGTCTGGTTAGCTGGAGTATACAGTGTCCATGGTCTTGATGCAATCATGAATGGGTAATCTGGAAACTCTGTTACTAAGGAAAGAGGCTGGGTTCACAGTATTAGTGCCAAAAAACATTTAGTAAACTAATAGTCCATTATACACATTCCTTTTCTTCTTCATACTGCAACAGTGTCCCCTTTTCCCGAAGGGGACTTTCAAGCTTCAAGATCACAGGCTAGTTGTTTCCCGAATATGGTGGGGCTATTCTTGAACCCCTGTGGTTCTTTCTTTCTTTCTAGGCTCACACTCTTATTAAGAGACTGACCTTGGTAAAGGGGCCCAAGGCTTCTTGCTTTAATTAATTTGCACAAGCACCATAGTTAGTAAAGACACTAAGTAGGATCCTAGTTTCATGCCGTCAGCACTCTATCTCTACTTGATAAGATTCCCCTAACTCCCTCTCTCAGTCCCCCCTTTTCTAAAAAGTTAGTAAATTCTCTAAAAGTTAGTAAATTATTATATTCTCCTAACTCCCTCTCTCACCTTCTCCTGCAATGCTCATACCCAAGGGGACTAGAATTGCACAGTTAATACTATTTAAAGCCATAGTTCCACAAGCAGAGACGCGTGACTGACACGACGCGGGGTTTGGATCGGTGGGACTCCCATCAGTTTTTTGGGCCTCGGCCATCACCATTAAGAGACCTACACTGACCCTAACACTTCATCACCCAAAGGCCAACCCCTCAAGTGCACAAATAACCGTATTAATGGATACCGGGGCAGATGTCACAGTAATTGCTCTTCAGGATTGGCCCAAAGGTTGGCCGTTAGATTCCACCACAAAAGGCCTTGTGGGAGTTGGTGGTGTCTCCGATACTTTTCAGAGCCGGTATATGCTTACCATTAAGACTCATGAAGGCTCACTCTATAACATCCGGCCATATGCTGCCCTCATACCTGTCAGTCTCCTGGGGAGGGATGTGATGGGACAGGGTGAGTTCACTCTGAGCTTTCCGGAAAATTTTCAATAGCGGCCATTGACGAGCGACCGCGCATGAGACTCACCTGGAGAACTGATACTCCAGTGTGGGTGAATCAATGGCCGCTTCCTGCGGAAAAGGTCGCTGCTCTCCAAGAACTTGTCCAAGAACAGTTACAATTGGGACACATTACCCCCACAACCAGCCCCTGGAATTCATCTGTGTTTGTTATTAAAAAGAAAAGCAGGAAATGGCGATTACTTCACGATTTACATCAAATAAACAATGCAATGGAGGACATGGGAGCTCCCCAGCCTGGATTACCTTCTCCTGCTATGATCCCTTGAAATTGGAATATAGTAATTATTGATTTAAAGGACTGCTTCTTTACTATTCCACTTACTTCACCCTGCTGATGCTCCTCAATTCGTGTTCTCGGTCCCCAAAATCAGTAAGACCGAACCAATGGATAGGTATCATTGGACTGTGCTGCCTCAAGGGATGAAAAATTCCCCAACAATTTGCCAAACATACGTAGCAGGAGTGCTACGCCCCGTATGCAAGCGATTCCCGCACGTATACATCTATCATTATATGGACGACATATTGCTCTCCAGTCCGACAGAAAACTTAACGCAAGAAGTACTGCCTGCTCTATGGCAGGAGTTCCAGACATGGGGATTACAAATCGTGCCGGAAAAAATTCAAATGGAGGCGCCTTGGAAATATTTAGGCTGGAAGGTACTGCAGCACAGTATTCAACCCCAAAATGTAGCCATTACAATGGAAATTCGCACGCTCAATGATGTCCAGAAGCTTATAGGGAATATAAATTGGATAAGGACGCAATGCGGAATTGACAACCATACACTAGCACCCCTGTTCGAGTTGTTAAAAGGGGACACTGATATTAATGCGCCCTGCCGCCTGACTAATGAAGCCAGGGCAGCACTAAACCGTATAGAGGAGAAGATCTCTGCCCAATAATGCCAGCGGCAAGCAGAAAATTTACCCATTCAGCTCTACATATGCAACCAGAATCCACAACCTTTAGCTATTATTGCGCAATGGGACTCCAATGCAACAGACCCGTTGCTGCTATTAGAATGGGTGTTTCTACCCCACCAACCGACAAAGACGCTTGCCACCCGCATTGAAATGTTTTCAGATTTGATTAGGAAGGGTAGAGAACAAATTATAGAAATGGCCGGAGAAGAGCCAAAATCCATTATCATTCCGATAGTTAAAGACTATCTTGATTGGTGCCTCCAGAATAGCTTAGAGCTACAATCAGCCCTTTCGGGTTTCAAGGGTCAACTTGATATACATCTCCCATCTCATAAAATGCTTACTTTTTATAATAATGTACAGGTTGAGGACAAGCCACTATATTGATGGCACCCAGTCCAAGGACAAACAGTATTCACAGTCGGGTCAGGGAGAACAAGAAAAGCTGTAGTCGTGTGGGAACAAGGAGGCCACTGGCAACATGTGATAGAAACAATACAGGGCTCCCCTCAGATAGTAGAATTACATGCGGTAGCAATGACATTCAAGCAACGGGACCAGGCTCCACTAAATATTGTCTCTGATTCATATTATGCAGTAGGAGTAGCACAACGAATTGAAAGATCTCAGATCAAACACACCCAGAACGAGGCACTATTCTTAAAATTTAAAGAGTTATTATTTCTTGTAGAGCACCGTACCCACCCTTATTGCGTGATCCACATTAGAAGTCATACGACACTCCCGGGATTCTTTACAGAAGGAAATGCCCGGGCCGATCAATTGACTAACATTGCATTCCAAGTCCCAGTGCCAAATACATTGTCCCAGGCTCATTTATCACATCAATTCTTCCACCAGGCTGCAAAGGCATTGTCCAAACAGTTTGCCATCCCCATAGGAGATGCTAAGCTTATAGTACAGACCTGCCCAGATTGTCAAAAATGATCAGGCCCACTGACTACAGTTAATCCTAGGGGCCTCTCTTCTCTTCAGCTTTGGCAAACTGACGTTACTCACATTCCCGAGTTCGGGAGGCTAAAATACGTTCACGTGTCCATAGATTCTTTTTCGCATGCGCGCTGGGCCTCTGCGATGACGGGCGAAACAAGCCGTCATGCACAGGCGCATTTCTGTGCGGCCTTCGCCGCCCTCGGAATCCCTAAAGAAATAAAAACTGATAATGGCCCAGCTTATGCAAGCTGCTCTACGCGACTTTTTTCCCATACCTGGGGTATCACTCACAAGACAGGCATCCCACACTCACCCACAGGACAAGCAATAGTAGAACGTGTTCACCGCACATTAAAGGACTTATTGGCTAAACAGAAAAAGGGGGAGACACAGGAGACCCTGCAGAATAGATTAAACAAAGTGGTATATGTCATGAATCATTTGACACTACCTTTTCAATACAAAGAAATACCACCTATAATTAAGCATTTTAAATCAATGGAATCAGGACTAACATCCATTCCAACAGGAAAAGCAATGGTTATGATGAGAAATCTGGATACTGGGGGGTGGGAAGGACCATATCCCCTAATAACCTGGGAGCGAGGGTACGCTTGTGTTTCCACAGGGCAAGGACCACGATGGGTGCCAGCTCGTGGCATGCGACCATGATTGGGACCATCATCCTCGTCCACCTCTGCAGCTTCGGTGCCTCCTGGGTCTCAGTCCAGCCCAGACTGTGGGTGACCCATTCGGTGATAATCTGGAGCTGATTAATACAGCAGTGCACTAAAGGTTAGATGGGAGGAGGTTCCTGGATCTGGTGGAGCCAATGAAACGACCCATCTACAACATGTCTGGTGGGGAACCCAGCAGATAACAAAGACTGGACTGTCTACTTACTGCAAACGCCCCTAGAGCCACAGGAATTAGATATCCTGAGATGTGTAACAGTAATAGCATGTGTAAGATTTAATTGCTCAAGAAAAAAAAAATAAGGTCAATGCCACACTTGCTCCTTATTGCAATGCATCTCTTTGCTGTCATTATACAAACTATAATAGCATCCTTCCTTGCGCCAGGAGCCGCTCTGCTCGGCTGTGGGATTGACTGTGGAACGGACGCCCCTAGGTGCACCCCGAGCATTTTTTCCTCGGAGGGGTCTCCACTCTCAGCCGCTCACCACGGGAGTAGACAAGGACCTCCTGAAGCTGTGGACAAATTATTTTAAGTGATATTTTCTTGTGGTATGAATGAGAAATGCAAGAGGCCTCTTTGCGTGATTGTGTGATTGTGCTGTGTGAGTAAGAAGCAGCATCGCTGCGAAGCAATATCCCTAGCGCTTAGTGGCTTGTTGACTGATGTAGATTCTAGTAGGCACGCTACTTTACAATTGTAGTTCTGCATGTGATTTTTCACCCTGTTGCTTATTGTACCTTGCTTATTGCAGTGTCTGCGGTGATTGATAGAAAAATCTATAGAAAGTGTTTGGTTGATTGAAAATAAAAAAGGGGGAATTGTGGGAGAAGAATTCGCAGGGAGCTTTGTGCTGTTTTGTGGGAAAGGAATTCGCAGGTGGCTTCATGCTGTTTCACACGTCCCTGAGTTAGAGATAATGAGGAAAACAGCGGTAGAACCAAAAACTTGAGCAAGGACGAGATAAAGTAAATTGGCTACAGTGTTAAAGATGAGCTTTGGGCAGTAGCCAATTGCTGGCTGGCTCGAGGCGCGTCTGAGGGTCTCTAACCAATTGTAAGACAGATTCAGGTGCATGGACAGCGTGTGGGGCTACGGGGAAAATAAATGTAGTGGTGAAAAATGGCAATAAAGGTCCTGCTGTTGAAGAGCCATCAGCTGTCCATGTCGTGCATGCCTTCACCTGAGGCAGGGACTAACTTGTTGGGAAAGGATTTGACAATGAAATTGGGCATTCAAATAGTAAATTGTTAGACTGGAATAATGGTGCTGTTAAAGGGATGCTCTCAGACTCTGAGAGCAAAGATATATTCGTCTTGGAGTGGGAAGACCCTGAAATCGGGCGGAAGCAACAATACAGATGGACAGTTCTACCTCAGGGATTTACAGAGTCACTGAATTTATTTGGGCAAGTTCTAAAACAAATTTTGGAGCAATTCCAACCTTCTCAGGAGGCATTACTGTTACAATATGTGGATGATCTTTTGTTGTCAGGACAGGAGAAAACAGTTGTGAAGGAAGCCACTTACAAGCTATTCAACTTTCTGGGAAAACAAGGCTTGAGAGTATTGGAAAATAAATTACAATATGTAGAAAGAGAAGTCAAGTATTTAAGGCATCTAGTGTCTGAAAGTA
Organism: Anser cygnoides; assembly: GCF_040182565.1. Lineage (NCBI taxonomy): Eukaryota > Metazoa > Chordata > Aves > Anseriformes > Anatidae > Anser > Anser cygnoides. The sequence goes on from NC_089911.1 coordinate 9,711,015, forward strand.
CCCTCCCCACTGGAAAAGCAGATATTTAGTGGAAAAGAGTTTTTAAGGAATTTAAGGAATTTAGTGGAATATGTTTTTAAGGAATTATGAGCCACAGAGTCCAAAGGAAAATGGATACTTCCTGATGGGAGAGAAATGATGAATAAAGCGCTAATGAGGCAAATATTAACTGTTTTACATCAAGGGAGTCATTGAGGAATTTAAGCAATGTGTGACGCTGTGCTATGGAAATATGTATGTGTCGGAATACACATACTCTGGCTAAACAAGTATGCAGGAGTTGTGTAGTATGTCAAAAGGTAAATAGGAAAATTATCCGCAGTCAGCCCAAAGTGGGGCGAGAACCAGGAATTCAACCCTTCCAAAGTGTGCAGGTAGATTTTACAAACTCCTCAGAGTAGGTAGATTTAAATACTTATTAGTCTTGGTTGATCACTTGTCAGGGTGGGTGGAAGCTTTCCCTTCAGTATCTGCTACTGCGAGCTTGGTAGCTAAGGTAATTCTAGAACAGATAATTCCCAGGAATGGAATTGTTGAAAATATTGACTCTGATCAAGGAACTCACTTTACATTACAAATATTGCGAGGACTAATGTGGATTCTAGGAATTAAATGGGAATTTCACAGTCCTTGGAATCCTTCCTCTTCTGGAAGGGTGGAGAGGATGAACCAGACAGTAAAGAAGCAACTGACTAAGTTCTGGAAACTCGGCTCCCCTGAACAAAGTGTTTACCTTTGGCACTTCTCCAAATTCAAACACCTCCAAGAAAAGATGTGAGAGTTTCACCATATGAAATATTATTTGGATTGCTGTACATGGACAAAGGGAATGAATTACCTCAAAATAAGACAAAAGATGCTTTTCTTAAAAACTATATACTTGGGCTGTCATCCTCTTTGTCATCTCTCAGGACCTGTGGATTGTTAACTCAAACCCCACCCTTGGAAGCCCCGATCCATCCATCCTGAGCAGGAGACTGGGTTCTGATACAGACATGGAGAGAATCGAAGCTACAACCTGAGTGGGACAGACCATTCCAGGTACTCCTGACTACTGAGATGACAGTAAGAACAGCTGAGAAATGGTGGACTCATTGCACTCATTATACCCAGGTGAAGGCATCAGTTGACCCTGAGACCTGAGAGACTGTTTCTATAGGAGAACCTTTAAAATTAAAAATTAGGAGGAGGTGTGAATCGTGGTTGTAAACTAACCTTTAAATTCTCCTTAGGAAAAAATTATGAATACCACATGTAATTGGGGAAAAAGAGTTGGATTACATAGAGTGTTCCCAGGCTATTCTGTTTTTTATAATAATATGTATATCATTCTTCATACTGATGGAAATTCAGGGGGCAATAATACTGACCCTGGGTGTGGAAATGTTACCTGTGAGGTAGGGAATTATCCATACTATACCAAATATGGTAGCTACAGGAATGCTAATATATATAATGCACACCAGATACAACATGGGAATCATCCTGTAACTGGCTGGCCAGTCCTGAACGGCCAGGGGTAATATTGGCTATGTGGTAATAGGGCTAGGAAGGTGTTGCCCCCAGGGTGGAAGGGAGCTTGCACCCTGGGGGCAATAATTCTAAATGGAACTATTACTGAAGACATACAAAGCCAAAGCTCCCTTGGGACCCATAAACACAGAATTAAGAGGAATCCAGCTAGTCCTGTAGTGAAAAGGAACAGGGCATTTCACAGTTTTGTGAGGTGGTTTAACACTTGGTTAAGTGTGAGTGAATTAGAAAAAGCTATTTTGATATCTCAGCTGTAATCAAAGAATTAGAAAACAACACTCTGGATGCCATCTGGGCACTGCATGAGGAGGTGACAAGTCTGTCAAAGATGGTATTCCAGAATCTAATGGTACTGGATTTATTACTGGCGTTTCTACACTGAGTCTGTTTTGCCCATGATGATAGTTGTTGAGTGATCTCCTTGTCTTTATCTCAATCCTTGAGCCCTTTTCATCATATTTTCTCCCCCTTTCCCTTTGAGGAGGGGGAGTGAGAGAGTTGTCGTGGTGGAGCTCAGCTGCCCAACTCTGTAAAACCACCACAAGGTTCCTTCCAACCTCAACTATTCTGTGATACTGTCCCGCACGGCATCCTTTGGGACAAATTGTCCAACTGTGTATTGAAGAGGTTCACACTATGCTGGGTAATGAGCTGGCTCAACTGTAGAGCTCAAAGAGTTGTAGTGGATGGGGCTACATCTGGCTGGCAGCCAGTCACTAGCTGTGTTCCCCAGGTCTCAGTTCTAGAGCCAGTCCTATTCAAAATTTTTATCAATGATCAGGATGCAGGAGTGGAATTCATCCTCAGCAAGTTTTCAGATGATACTAAACTGAGAGGTTCTGTTGACTGCCTGGAGGGACAGGAGGCCTTGCAGAAGGATCTAGATCCATTGGAGCACTGGACAATCATCAGTGGCATGAAGTTCAGCAAAGATAAATCCAGGGTTCTGCACCTGGGATGAAGTAATGCTGGACACAGGCACAGCTTGGGAGACGAGTGCCTAGAGAGCAGCTCAGCTGGTCTCTAGGGGTGATCTGGGGGTGCTGGTCGACAACAGGCTGAACATGAGTCAGCAGTGTGCCCTGGCAGCCAAGAGGGCAAACTGAATTTTGGGATGCATTAAACACATCATAGCCAGCCAGTAAAAAAAGAGGTGATCCTCCCAGTATATTTAGCATTGTTCACAGAGTCATAGAATCATAGAATATCCCGAGTTGGAAGGGACCCACAAGGATCATCAAGTCCAACTCCTGGCTCCACACAGGTCTACCCAGAAATTCAGACCATATGGCTAAGAGCATAGTCCAGACACTTCTTAAACTCCAACAGGCTTGATGCTGTGACTACATCCCTGGGGGGCCTGTTCCAGTGTGCAACCACCCTCTCGGTGAAGAACCTTTTCCTGATATCCAGCCTGAACCTCCCCTGTTGCAGCTTGACTCCATTCCCTTGGGTCCTACCGCTGGTCACCAGAGAGAATAGATCAATGCCTGCCCCTCTGCTCCCTCTCGTGAGGAAGCTTTAAACTGCGATGAGGTCTCCTCTCAGCCTCCTCTTTTCCAGGCCAAACAGACCAAATGACCTCAGCCACTCCTCATACATCTTCCCCTCTAGGCCCTTCATCATCTTTGTAGCCCTAAGGTTGTTGCAACCTCACCTTGAATATTGTGTGCAGTTCTGATCTCCACAATATAAAAAGGATGTTAAGGTCCTTGAAAGTGTCCAGAGGAGGGAAAGAAAGCTGGTAAAAGCACTGGAAGGCATGTCCTATGAGAGAGTCTGAGGACACTTGGGTTGTCTAGTCTGGAGAAGAGAATGCTCAGAGGCAACCTCATTGCTCTCTACAACTTCCCGAGGAAGGGAAGTGGAAAGGGAAGTGCCGATCTCTTATCCCTGGTAACCGATGATAGGTTGCTTTCCTCAGCAACCACCTTGACAGATGGGGCCAAAGTCATTCCCAGGTCTTATGGTTATTTTGGAGAAAGCTTATGGAATGGGAAGATAACTGTTAAGAGAAAGAGAATAGAATCATAGAAGCATAAAATGGTTTGGGTTGGAAGGGACTTTAAAGATCATATAGTTCCATCTCCCCTGCCATGGGCAGGGACACCTTCCACTAAAGCAGGTTGCTCAAAGCTCCATTCAACCTGGCCTTGAACACCTCCAGGGATGCGGCACCCAGAGCTTCTCTGGGCAACCTGTTCCAGTGCCTCACCACCCTCATAGTAAAGAATATCTTCCTTATATCCAACCTAAATCTTCCCTCTTTTAGTTTAAAGCTATTACTCCTTGTCCTTTCACTATATTCCCTGATAAAGAGTTCTTCCAGGCTTTCCTGTAGGCCCCCTTGTAGGTAATGGAAGGCTCCAGTGGAGCCTTCTCTTCTCCAGGCTGAACAACCCCAACTCTCTCAGTCTTTATTCGTAGGAGAGGTGATCCAGCCCCTTGATCATTTTTGTGGCACTCCTCAGGACTTGTTCTAATATGTCCACGTCCTTCTTGTGCTGGGGGCCTCAGAGCTGAATGCAGTACCCCAGATGGAATCTCATGAGAGCAGAGTAGAGAGGCAGAACCACCTCCCTCGACCTGCTGGCCATGCTTCTTTTGATGCAGCCCAGGATACGGTGGCTTTCTGGGCTGGAAGCGCACATTGCCGACTCACGTTGAGCTTCTCATCAACCAACACCCCCAGATCCTTCTCATCAGGGCTGCTTTCAATCCATTCTCTGCCCAGCCTGTATTTGTGTTGGGATTGCCCCAATGCAGATGCAGGACCTTTCACTTGGCCTTGTTGAACTTTATGAGGTTTGCACAGGCACACCTCTCAAGCCTGTCAAGGTCCCTCTAGACAGCTTCCCTTCCCTCCAGCGTGTCGACTCCACCGCACAGCTTGGTGTCATCGGCAAACTTGCCGAGGGTGCACTTGATCCCACTGTCCATGCTGCCGACAAAGTTGTTAAACAGCACCGGTCCCCCCCATACCGACTCCTGAGGAACAACATCGTTACTGATCTGTACTTGGATATTGAACTGTTGACTGTAACTCTTTGAGTGCGACTATCCAACCAATTCCTTACCCGCTGAGTGGTCCATCCATCAAATCCATGTCTGTCCAATTCAGAGACAAGGATATTGTACAGGACAGTGTGAAATGCTTTGTGCAAGTCCATGTCCGTTGCTCTTCCTCTATCCACCAATGCTGTAACCCCATCATAGAAGGCCACCAGATATGTCAGGCATGATTTGCCCTTAGTGAAGCCATGTTGGCCGTCACCAATCACCTCCTTATTTTCAACGTGCTTTAGCATGGTTTCCAGAAGGATCTGCTCCATGATCTTGCCAGGCACAGAGGTGAGACTGACTCACCTGTAGTGTGAGAAAAACCTCAATAATTTTCTCAGACAGGATCTTCTGTGAAGCTATTTTATTCACGATTGCAATGGTGGGTGTCCTGCAAGCAGGAGCGCCCAGCAAAAGTATATCATAACCTTATATCCCCTATTACCCGATGCTTGATTCCTCCCGTTTCCTCATTGGCTGAGTACTACAGGTTCACAAGCTACTCGATGCCTTTCTATACCTTCTTCACAAAATCATTGAAGGAGGGGAGAAGGTGCTCCAGGTTCTAGTGTCTTGGGTCTACATGGCAAGAATTGCTCTAAAATCTGCTCTAAAACATGCCCAAATAAATTTGGTGATTCTGTGAACCCCTGAGGTAAAACAGTCCATCTATATTTTTGTTTCTGACTTGTTTCAGGGTCTTTCCACTCAAAGGCAAATATGTTTCTGCTCACAGGGTCCAGTGGACAGGGTCAAAAGGCATCTTTTAAATCTATCACACTGAACTACTTATGCTCATGTGGGATCTTGCTCATCACAATGTATGGATTTGGAACCACAGGGTGGCGCTTCCGCACTATCTCTGTATTTTTTCTTAGATCCTGTACCAGTTGGTAAGAACCATCAGCCTTTCTTACTGGCAGGAGTGTTAAAAGGAGAGATGCATGGTTCCAATAATTCATCTTTAATCAATTCTCTTATTACTGATTTAAGACCATTTTGTCCCTCAGCTGAAATACGGTATTGCTTCTGCTTTATTGCCTCATATCCTTCCTGTATATCTATCTTTAGGGAGGTAATATTAATTCCTCCTCTATTTCCCTCCTTGACCCAAACTATGAGGTCTACTTCTTTTTCATCATCTTCTGTCAATAACTTCATTGATACCGTTATTCCCACCTGACAACTTAATATTTGAATACCCAATTTCATCATCAAATCCCTCCCCAACAAATTAGTCTCTGCCTCAGGTACATACAGTACTTGCCCAGTGATTGTTTTATCCCCCAGTCTCACTTTGGTATCCCCCAAAAGAGGCACTGTTATCCCCATCCCTTCTACCCCTGTCACCCTTAGGATTTCATCAGTTAATTTATGGGCCAGTGATGATCTATCTGCCCCAGTATCTACTAAAAATACAACTTCTTCTTCAGTAGGTCCCACCACTAAATTTATCAAGGGCTCTCAGTGGGACCAGCTTTCTGAGAAGCCCTGACTCCCCTATTCTGAATTTATAACAGCTGTGGTGACCAGCTTGACCACACTTGAAACATCTTCTTTGTCCCTGTTGTAATTTAGACTGCAACACAGGTAGCTTCCTCTGCTTATCATTCTTTCATCTCTCTTCCTCAACCTTCCACCCTGGGTCCGACTTATCCTGACAATTTCTCCCTTCATCTCCAATCCTCTGCTTCATTACCTGATTCACTGTGGATATCATTAGTTTCACTCTCTGTCTTTCCTTCTCCTCTCCCCTCCTGACATAAACCTTCAGGGCCTCCCGCAGGAGGGTCTCTAGTGGCTGTTCACTCCATCCTTCCATCTTCTGGAGCTTTTTCTGTATGTCCAACCAGGTTTTAGTCACAAAGTGTACTTTCAAAAGCCCTTGGGCTAGAGGGTCCTCAGGAATCATCCCCGAGTACTTCCTCATTCCATCCCTCAGTCTTTGCAGAAAGTCATTAGGGAATTCATCCTTTTGTTGTCAGATTTCAAATGCTTCAGTAAAATTCTGGGACTTTGTTACTGCTTCCCTAATCCCCATTATTATGTCCCTTAAGTCTCTCATATCGGCAAGTGGATATTTCTGCTCTACTGGAATTGCTCCTGGTCCGGGGCGGGGAGGGGTGGTTAGGTGCACTCTTAATTAATCCCCACTCTTCTCCAGTGAATAACATACTCAGGATTGAAATCATCTCTCCCCAGGGATATAAATTAGGCCCTAGAAACTGATCTAAGTGTTCCTCTAGTCCTATGGAGTCTTCAATTAAAGGTTTAATTTCCTTCTTAAAACTCCTAACCTCTCCACTGGTGATGGGGGGGGGGTCACACAACCTATTTCATATAATCATAGAATCATAGAATCATAGAATGGCTTGGGTTGGAAGGGACCTTAAAGATCATCTGGTTCCAACCATCCTGCCATAGGCAGGGATGCTGCCCACTAGATCAGGTTGCTCAGGGCCTCATCCAGCCTGGTCTTGAATACCTCCAGGGATGGGTGTACTGGGTCGGGCTGGGATGTTAACTTTCCCTGCAGCAGCCCATACAGTGCTGTGCTCTGCACTCGTACCTAAAACAGCAATGGTATCACACCAGTGTTGTGTCTGCTGCTGAGCAGTGCTGGCACAGCATCAGGACTCTCTCTAACCCCCCTAGGGGGTGGGCAAAAATGTGAGAAAAGAAACATCACCAGGGCAGCTGACCTAAACCAACCAAAGGGATATTCCATACCATATGATGTCACACTCAGCAATAAAAGGTGGAAAAAGGAGGAAGAGGGGAGGGGTGGGTTCTCGTTGTGAAAACGTCCGTCCTCCTCCCGAACACCGGCTACGTGCATTGAGGCCGTGCTTCAAGGACGTCGTCAAGCATAGCTCATTTGTGGGAAGCAGAGAGTAATTTCTTTCCTCTGCACTTTCACATAGCCTTTACTTGTTTTGTTTAGTTTTCCCTTTTCCCCCTCCCTTTTCCCCTTTCCTTTTTTTTTTCCCCTTTAGTTAAATTGTTAATTGTTTAGTTAAATTGTTTAGTTAAATTGTTTAATTAATAATAATCTTTCCTTAATAATTATTTTTTCCCTTTAATTAAATTACCCTTATCTCAACCCGTGAGTTGTTCTTTCCTTTACTTCTTCCCCTCCTCATCTAAGGAGGGGGAGTGAGAGAGCGGTTGTGGTGTTCAGCTGCCTAGCACGGTAAAACCACCACAGTCCTTTTTGGCGCCCAACGTGGGGCTCGAAGGGTTGAGATAACAGTAGAATTGATTAAAACGCTTACAACTAACACACTTACTTGCTAGTCACCATGTTCAGTGTCCTGTTAATATTGGCGTGTTTGATCATGTGTCGTGCAATCCATGTCATGTTCTCCTTTCTCCTCTATATCCGATCCGAGAATGTGCTACTATCTGTTTTTTTTTTTAATTCACTGTGCTGCCAAGCACTGGCCTTGAGTTTAATCTGGCATTCAGGCTCTGCACTGCTATCATTTGGGTCTCATGGAAACTATCTTTTAGAGAATATTCAGAATTACACTGCCTTCCTTTCCTCATCTGGAAGTCAGTTTATGAATAATATCAGGAATGGTACCTCCTCCTTCTTTCACAGCGGGCTAATTACAACGCTTTCTGAGTATTTTGAATATCCATGTGTAACCCATATATTGCTATTTCTAATTCTGAATAACGGGTTTCCTCTTCTCTCTAAGATTATTCGATTGTTTAGAAAGCTTACCCGGGAATCTGTCCCGAAAAAGTTTTGTGGCAGGTGGCAAGGTGTGTGGGAGGATATCGGCAGGTACCTGTCACGGGTGTCTCCTCCAATAGTTTTGAACTTCACCCCTGAACAAGTGCAAAATCCTAAAAACCTGATAGAATGTTTGAGAGTCGTATGCCCTGACCCTGATAATGCCAGAGAACGACAGCTTGCAGCATTGTGCTGGGTCCTGGCTTACGCATATCAAACACTGTTTAACATCATCCAGCACCTTGAAGAGAGGGAGGAAGTATCTGAATCTGATGACCAGATAACACATGCTGTGGCTGACCCAGAGGACCAACCGACTATGGTATCAGTCACCCCCATAGTCAAGTCAAAACAATGGAAACAGAAGTCAGCTCGTTTAGTAAGGGAAGAAGCCTCTCCTAAGAAGGAGGGAGAAGGGGAGAAGGCAGGCACCTCTAAAGCAGAGCCATCACAAAAACAGCAGGAAGAAGAGATGGAAATCATAAAGGAATCAGAAACCACTCGATCCCTATCCCTGAGTGAGTTGCGAGAAATACGAAAGGATTATGGTCGACACCCAGGTGAACACATCCTCACCTGGCTGCTTCGATGCTGGGATGCTGGGGCCAATAGCCAAAAATGAGAAGGCAATGAAGCCAAGCAGCTGGGATCCCTCTCTAGAGAAATGGTAATTGACAAAGGAATTGGGAGAGGGACACAGGTTCTCAGCCTCTGGAGGCGACTCCTGGCAGCTGTGAAATAAAGGTATCCCCATAACGAAGATATTGTATATCAAGTAGGCAAGTGGGCCACTATGGATGAAGGTCTCCAACATCTGCGGGAATTAGCTGTGCTGGAGATGATTTATAGTGATTTGGACAATGCCCAGACACCTCAAGATCCCGATGAAGTCCAGTGCACAACATCCATGTGGCGTAAATTGGTGCGGAATGCACCATCATCACATGCCAGTACACTGTCAGGAATTCATTGGGATGAGGGGATGGGACCAACAGTGTATAATCTGTCCTGCCATCTTCAAAAATATGAAGACAACCTCTCTGCTCCGCTACGGGCCTGTGTCTCAGCTGTGGAGAAACTGTCTGAAAGACTTGACCACCTCGTAGAACGAGCATATCCCTCCTCACCCAGATGGAGTGATATTTCAGCCACTAAGAATCAGTATTTTCCTGCTCGAGAGAGAGTACCCAAGACGCACACCACATGGCACCTTGTGGTTTTATCTGCGTGACCACGGGGAAGATATGAGGAAATGGGATGGTGTACCTACTTCAACCCTAATTGCTCGGGTACGTGAACTGAAAGGAAATGCAGCAGCAAGAAGAGGGGCTCCTAAGAAAAATGCTACTCCTGTTGGGCAGTTCCACAGAGGCAGTAGAAGGGCTGATGTTATTCTTGACCCTGATGAAGGGACCTCTGCTTCACATTTGCAAGAATTAAGTGGCAGATACTCCAACCAGGACTAGAGGGGCCCTGCCTCTGGCCAGGTAGAGGAGAGGGATAACCGGATTTATTGGACTGTGTGGATCCGATGGCCTGGCATATTGGAACCACAAGAATACAAAGCTTTAGTGGACACTGGCACACAATGTACCTTAATGCCATCAGGCTACCAAGGGACAGAACCCATCTGTATCTCTGGAGTGACAGGGGGATCCCAGCAATTAACTGTATTGGAAGCTGAAGTGAGTCTAACTGGGAATGAGTGGCAAAAGCATCCCATTGTGACTGGCCCTGAGGCTCCATGCATCCTTGGCATAGACTACCTCAGGAGAGGGTACTTCAAGGATTCAAAAGGGTACCGGTGGGCTTTTGGCATAGCTGCTTTGAGCGCAGAGAAGATTAGGCAGCTGTCTACCCTTCCTGGTCTCTCAGAAGACCCTTCCATTGTAGGATTGCTGAAGGTCGAAGAACAGCAAGTACCAATCGCTACCACAGCGGTGCACTGATGGCAATATCGCACCAACTGGGACTCCCTGATTCCCATCCATGAGTTGGTTCATCGGCTGAAGAGTCAAGGAGTGATCAGCAAGACTCACTCACCCTTTAATAGTCCTATATGGCCAGTGCGAAAGTCTAATGGTGAGTGGAGGCTAACGGTGGACTATTGCGGCCTGAACGAAGTCACACCACCACTGAGTGCTGCAGTGCCGGACATGCTAGAACTTCAGTACGAACTGGAATCAATGGCAGCCAAGTGGTACGCCACAATTGATATCGCTAATGCATTTTTCTCCATCCCTCTGGCAGCAGCATGCAGGCCGCAGTTTGCTTTCACTTGGAGGGGCATCCAACACACCTGGAATCGACTGCCCCAGGGGTGGAAACACAGCCCTACCATTTGCCATGGACTGATCCAGTCTGCACTGGAACAAGGGGGAGCTCCTGAACATCTGCAGTACATTGATGACATCCTCGTGTGGGGCAACACAGCAGAAGAAGTTTTTGAGAAAGGGAAGAAAGTAATCCAAATTCTCCTGAAAGCTGATTTTGCCATTAAACAGAGTAAGGTCAAGGGACCTGCACAGGAAATCCAATTCTTGGGGGTAAAATGTCAGGATGGACGTCGCCATATTCCGATGGATGTGATCAATAAAATAACAGCAATGTCTCCACCAACTAGCAAAAAAAGAAACGCAAGCTTTCCTAGGCCTTGTGGGATTCTGGAGAATGCATGTTCCAGGCTATAGTCAGCTTGTGAGTCCTCTATATCAAGTGACTTGAAAGATGAACTGTTTCGAGTGGGGCAGCGAGCAACAACTGGCCTTTGAACAAATCAAATAAGAAATAGCTCGTGCAGTAGCCCTTGGGCCTGTCCGTACCGGACTAGCTGTGCAAAACATACTTTCCACTGTGGTCAGGAAGCATGGCCTCACCTGGAGCCTCTGGCAGAAAACCCCAGGAGAAACTCGAGGTCGACCTCTGGGGTTCTGGAGCCGGGGCTATTGAGGATCAGAAGCCAATTACACCCCAACTGAAAAGGAGATACTCATGGCATATGAGGGTGTTCGAGCTGCTTCAGAAGTTGTTGGTACAGAAGCACAGCTCCTCTTGGCACCACGGCTACCTGTGTTACATTGGATGTTCAAAGGGAAAATTCCCACTACACACCAAGCAGCCGACGCTACATGGAGTAAGTGGGTAGCGTTAATTACACAGCGGGCTCGAATGGGAAAACCTAATCACCCAGGAATCCTGGAAGAGATCATGGACTGGCCGGAAGGCAGAGATTTCGGAGTGCCGACAGAAGAGGTAACCCGTGCTGAAGAGGCACCACCATATAATGAATTGCCAGAAGACAGAAAGCAGTATGTGTTGTTCACTGACGGATCCCGCCGTGTGGTAGGGAGCCATCGGAAATGGAAAGCTGCTGTGTGGAGTCCCACACGAGGAGTCGTGGCTGCCATGGAAGGGGAAGGCGAGTCACAGATTCACAGATTCACAGATTTCTCTAGGTTGGAAGAGACCTCAAGATCATCGAGTCCAACCTCCGACCTAACACTAAGTACTCCACTAAACCATATCCCTAAGCTCTACATCTAAACGTCTTTTAAAGACCTCCAGGGATGGTGACTCCACCACCTCCCTGGGCAGCCCGTTCCAATGCTTAATAACCCGTTCGGTAAAGAAGTACTTCCTAACATCCAACCTAAAACTCCCCTGTCACAACTTTAGCCCATTCCCCCTCGTCCTGTCACTAGGCACGTGGGAGAATAGACCAACCCCCACCTCTCTACAGCCTCCTTTCAGGTAACTGTAGAGAGCGATGAGGTCGCCCCTGAGCCTCCTCTTCTCCAGGCTGAACAAGCCCAGCTCCCTCAGCCGCTCCTCGTAAGACTTGTTCTCCAGACCCCTCACCAGCTTGGTCGCCCTTCTCTGGACTCGCTCGAGCACGTCCATGTCCTTCCTGTAGCGAGGGGCCCAGAACTGAACACAGTACTCGAGGTGCGGCCTCACCAGAGCCGAGTACAGGGGCACAATCACTTCCCTCGACCTGCTGGCCACACTGCTTCTTATACAGGCCAGGATGCCGTTGGCCTTCTTGGCCACCTGAGCACACTGCTGGCTCATATTCAGCCGACTATCCACCAATACTCCCAGGTCCTTCTCGGCCAGGCAGCTTTCCAGCCACTCATCTCCCAGCCTGTAGCTCTGCTTGGGGTTGTTGCAGCCCAGGTGCAGGACCCGGCACTTGGCCTTGTTGAACTTCATGCAGTTGACCTCAGCCCATCGCTCCAGCCTATCCAGATCCTCCTGCAGAGCCTTCCTGCCCTGTCGAGTCAGTATGCAGAAGTGAAAGCCATACAACTGTCCCTAGAGATTGCCGAAAGAGAAAAATGGCCAGTACTGTATCTCTACACTGATTCATGGATGGTGGCAAATGCTCTGTGGGGGTGGCTGCAGCAATGGAAACAGAGCAACTGGCAGCACAGAAGTAAACCTATCTGGGCTGCTACCCTGTGGCAAGATATTGCAGCTCGGGTAGAAAACCTGGATGTAAAAGTGCGTCGTGTAGATGCCCACATGCCCAAGAGCCGCGCAACTGAAGAACATCAGAACAACGAAGAAGTGGATCGAGCTTCAAAAATTGAAGTGGCTCAGGTGGACCTGGACTGGGGACGTAAGGGTGAGCTGTTTGTAGCTCAATGGGCCCATGAAACATCAGGACATCAGGGGAGGGATGCCACATACAGATGGGCTCGTGATCGAGGGGTAGACTTGACCATTGAGGCCATCACACAGGTTACCCATGAGTGTGCGACCTGTGCTGCAATTAAGAGAGCCATGAAGGTAAAATCTCCCTGGAACAGGAGGAGGTGGCTAGGGTTTCAATATGGCAAATTGACTATATCGGACCACTCCCACAAACCCGCTAAGGTAAACGGCACATACTCACCATGGTAGAAGCAACTACTGGGTGGCTGGAAACATACCCCGTAAACCATTCCACGGCCCGAAACACTATCTTGGGCCTAGAAAGGCAAGTGCTGTGGTGTCATGGTACACCAGAGAGAACTGAGTCTGACAATGGGAGTCATTTTCAAAACAATTTGGTCACCTCCTGGGCCAAGAGGCATGGCATTGAGTGGCTGTATCACATCCCTTATCACCCACAAGCCTCTGGGAAGGCTGAGAGGTAGAAAGGACTGTTAAAGACTATGTTACAAGCATTGGGAGCTGGGACATGGAAACAATGGGACATAAATCTACCAGAAGCCACTTGGCTAGTTAACAACAGGGGGTCTGACAGCCGTGCTGGTCCTGCCGAAAAAAAACCCCTACACACGGTGAAAGGAGCTAAAGTCCCCGTAGTGCATGTAGGGAAGTGGATGGGGAAGGCAGTGTGGGTTGCTCCTGCCTCGGGAAAAGGCAAACCCACTCATGGGATTGTCTTCGCCCAAGGACCGGGGTATACCTGGTGGGTCATGCAAAAGAATGGGGATATCAAGTGCATGCCTCAAGGAGATTTAACCTTGAGCGAAAACTAATCTGTAATCTAAGTTATATGTTGTAGGAAGACGCTGCAGGATCAACGACAGGTCAACTTCGCAAGGAACCGGACAAGTGCAACAAGGACTTGAGCTAAGCTGGTGCTGGCGTCCAGACATCCAACTCCGCCTGCTCTGAGTGACCACTTTGGCAGATGAAGACCAAATAGTCAACAGTTCTTATGAACATTTTCCGAGAAAGACCTATAGAATGAAAAGACATTTCAGTGTGGCCAGGAGGTCTAGGGAAGTGATTGTCCCCCTTTACTCGGCTCTGGTGAGGCCACACCTCGAGTACTGTGTTCAGTTTTGGGCCCCTCGCTACAAGAAGGACATGGAGGTGCTCGAGCGAGTCCAGAGAAGGGCAACGAAGCTGGTGAGGGGTCTGGAGAGCAAGTCTTACGAGGAGCGGCTGAGGGAGCTGGGATTGTTCAGCCTGGAGAAGAGGAGGCTCAGGGGTGACCTTATCACGCTGTACAATTACCTTAAAGGAGGCTGCAGCGAGGTGGGGATTGGTCTATCCTCCCACGTGCCTGGTGACAGGACGAGGGGGAATGGGCTAAAGTTGCACCAGGGGAGGTTTAGGTTGGATGTTAGGAAGAACTTCTTTACTGAAAGGGTTGTTAGGCATTGGAATGGGCTGCCCAGGGAAGTGGTTGCGTCACCTTCCCTGGAGGTCTTTAAGAGACGTTTAGATGTTGAACTTAGTGATATGGTTTAGTGTAGGACTTGTTAGTGTTAGGTCAGAGGTTGGACTAGGTGATCTTGGAGGTCTTTTCCAACCTAGACGATTCTGTGATTCTGTGACATACCTACCCATCTCCGGTCTTCTAGAAGGGCAAGAAGGAGGATCCGGGAAACTACAGGCCAGTCAGTCTCACCTCTGTCCCTGGAAAGGTGTTGGAACAGCTTGTTCTGGATGCCATCTCCAAGCAATTGGAAGAGAAGAAGGTTATGAGGAGTAATCAGCATGGATTCACCAAGGGGAAGTCATGCTCGACCAACCTCATTGCCTTCTAGGATGGCATCACCAGCTGGGTAGATAGGGGGAGAGCAGTGGATGTCATCTACCTTGACTTTAGCAAGGCCTTTGATACTGTCTCCCACGACATCCTGCTAGCAAAGCTGAGAAAGTGTGGGATGGAGATGAGTGGACAGTAAGGTGGGTTGAGAACTGGCTGACTGGCCGAGCTCAGAGGGTGGTGATCGGCGGCGCAGAGTCCGGCTGGAGACCTGTGACTAGCGGTGTTCCCCAGGGGTCGATGCTGGGTCCGGTCTTGTTCAACATCTTCATCAACGACCTTGATGAGGGAATAGTGTCCGCCCTCAGCAAGTACGCCGATGACACAAAGCTGGGAGGAGTGGCCGACACGCCAAAGGCTGTGCTGCCATTCAGCGAGACCCGGGCAGGCTGGAGAGATGGGCAGGAAGAAACCAAATGAGGTTTAATAAGAGCAAGTGTAGAGTCCTGCACCTGGGAAGGAGCAACCGGATGTATCAGTACAGGCTGGGGGACGACCTGCTGGAGAGGAGCTCTGAGGAGAAGGACCTGGGGGTCCTGGTAGATGACAGGTTGACCATGAGCCAGCAGTGTGCCCTGGTGGCCAAGAGGGCCAATGGGATCCTGGCGTGCATTAAAAGGAGTGTGGCCAGCAGGTCAAGGGAGGTGATCCTCCCCCTCTACTCTGCCCTGGTCAGGCCTCACCTGGAGTACTGTGTCCAGTTCTGGGCTCCCCGGTACGAAAAAGACAGGGATCTCCTGGAAAGAGTCCAGCGGAGGGCCACAAAGATGATACGGGGCCTGGAGCATCTTCCCTATGAAGAAAGGCTGAAAGATCTGTTCAGCCTGGAGAAAATTGTATGTTAACATCAAGGACAGGTCGACCCCAAAGATAAGGGAGTAAAAGACTGTATGCTTAGGTAAGGGAACCAGCAAGAACTGGCTTGACTGCTGAAGTCTGTCCAAGACAGGAAAGGCCAGAAGATTAGCAGCGGGGAAGACTTCTGGCCTTCATCAAAAGACCACCAGAGTACGCAAGACGACCACCCGAGGACTCCAGTACACATGCGAATAGGGGCGGGAACCTATGTTAATTATTCTTCGGAGACCTGATGAATACGCAAGAGACTTACGGGAAATGAGATGAATATGTATATATCCCACTAATATACTGGCACACTGCCAGTAACCCTTGGTGTGTGTGTTAGGCGGAGCGATCCCCCCCCACACCCGGCGCCGTAATAAAGAATACCTGCTTAATAACTTTGGTTATTGAATTTTTACTGCGTCAATTTGGTGACCTAGATGGGACCCTCTGTTTAGCTGTGGGAGCCGCTGAGATGTGGGACTCTCTAGGTGCGCCCTGGGAAATTCTTGGAGGTACTCCTCGCCTCAGCTGGCTCACCGCAGGGACAGACAAGGGCCATCTTTTGCAAAGGTATTCTTTTTGGAATTTTGTTTGATTGGAATACCGTTGCTTTGGAAGGTACCTGTAAAGCGCAGAAGACGTTCTACGTTGGGTGCTGTACTACTAGTCACTTGAAGTACATGTGATTAATGGGTGTCACATTAAGGGGTGTAGCCAATTAATCGTTACGGGTCTGGTCAGATTCAGGGTACTGAACTATCACGGTCACAGATTCGCCAATAACGTATTAACTGATATGGGTCCGGTCGGATTCAGAGTACTGAACTATCATGGTCACGGATTCACCAACAACGTAACATGCCCTTACTCTAGTCGCGTTCACTGAGAACTATCACGGCTAGGAACAGTGCAATTAAGTGCAATTTATTACAGCAACAGGTACACAGGTTCTTTGGATTGCTGGTGATAAATTCACTGTCTGCAAAAGCAAGCTAGCATGCATGAAATACACAGGTGCACAGCCTGGAAATCAACGCGTAAAAAGGCACAAAGACTTTATAGAGAGTTCTAAGTTTCCGCGGAGACACCTGGTATAACCAAGTGTTCAAATCTCACCCAAAGGCATCTGAATGGGGGGGGGAAGAGAGGCTCAGCCTGTTGACTGATCCCAGAAGTCAGGAGGTCCTCGTGATGGTATATTCCCTCATGATGGTATCTCCCCTGACGATGGTATCTTCCCTAACATCCCCTCTCTCTTAAGACAATTTATATTATTTTCTATCTTTTAGGTGGAACTTAAGTGACTCTAGTCAAGCATATCTTAGTTATGACTGATGAAAAGTTTTCTCGCCTTCGTTTAAAGGTATAGGCTCTGAGAAATTCAGAGCGCGTGCTCAGTGAGGGGTGGTCGCACCTTGGAGGCGGGTAGCTTTTGGGATGGAGGTGTGTTTTGGTATTATGATGATATTATAATGAGCAAAAGTTCACTAGAGTACAGCATTTTGTCAAAAACATGACAGGTCGTTGGCTCAGGGTAGCAGAAGTGCAGCTTATCGGTCTCGGTGTGCACAAGAACAATTGAGTCCCCACCTGGCCACAGAGCCTAGCCGCAGTGTCTCCACTCTGCTCTACGGTCCATACTGTTCCTTAGAATCAGCACACTAGGTTCCCCCAGTGTGACAGCATATAAGGTTGGAGGCCTAGGGAAGGCTCAGGTAATGCAGCCATGCCCTACCCTGAAAGCCTCTTCAATGCTGTACATTTTCTTTAAAATGTGAATATTAGTTTTATTTTCCTAGTTACTTTAGGCAATTACACCACATAATCCACCCCATGACTATAGTCACTCAAGCTTCATGACATTCGGAATATGTCAGGGATATCACATACATTCTCGGGATGAGTTTTATGGAGTGTATGTACATTGTGTAGGGATGCTAAACGTTTCATCATAATCCAGACTTTAACATACAATCTAATTGTCATCATAAAGCATAATACAGCGAGCATTAACAAAATGACAACAGGGTGAAGCATCTTGTTGAAGATTCCTGTGGCAGCTGGCGACCATCCACACAAAGTGTCCCACCAATGGTGTTTTTCATCTTTCTTTACTCTTTCCATCACTCGATGTATTTCTTCTTTATCATGATGGACAGTAATCAGTCTTTCATCCATTTTCTCGGACTTGTTTCATCAGCCCCTTTAAGTCTTCATGTAACAGTAATTTCTTCACCAAGGCAAGGTTCATTCCAATAGGAGTAGGCAGCAGATCATGAAGCAGAATATAATTGAATATAACAAGTTGATAAGAGGTGACAGGAGCTGAGTAACTAAAATCACATCCTAGAATTTTGGTAAAGTTACAAACACAAACATTAGAGTGATCACTTGCATTTACAATAGTATTAGCTATGACTATAGAATCACAATGGGTTCTCCTGCAAACACAGACTTTCCCAATATATACAAGTACAGTTTCAAGGGTTTCATTAGGATGTATCTTGAAGTGGCAAATATTTTGTTCAGTGTCAAGACTTGGCCGTCGAATGTGTTACTTTCACAGATGAAGCCTTTTTGTTCACACACAATACATGCATTTACATCAATTGTTTGCCACTTTCCTCCCTTTTGATGGGCCCATACTTTATGCTCCTTAGGATAAAATATAGTTCCATTATGATTGAGTCCTAATGCAATGATTGGATATACATTGCATATGGTGGCATTGCTTATGGTAAGTATAAAGGCAATAATTTTATAATTTTCTGCATAACAGGTAAAGTTGACTAATTGTCACCATGTTTGAAACTCCTTTTCAAATTCTGAAGCATTATCCCAAATCAATTTTTGAATTTCAGTGGGTGAAGTTCTTCCTTCTCCCTCTCTAATAATAGCTGCTGCTACAGACTGTATCCGTAACTGCGCTTGGATGCAGCTCAAGGCAAGGGAGGTATTGCCTTGGGTTTTTCCAAGGGCATTTACAATTAATTGATGATCATTTTCTTCAATTTGTTCCAAATGGTGTAAAATGTCTGATAAGGATGATTTTATTGGTCATTCCAATTACCTTAGGTCATCTGTAGTAGCAGTTATTCTACTCATTAGGACCTCAGCATCTATGCTATTTAATATACCTAATCCTGTTCCCAGTAACCCAGTTGCATCCCATGGCATGCGCCGAGATTGTTTCAGAGAACGTCCATGTAACCATGCTAACCAGCCGGTGTAGGCAGTTTCTCACAAAGGTGGTACATTTTGAGTTGATTTCTGAGATATTAATGTGCAGCGCTAGCTCTACCTTTTTTAGAGACCAGCTAGGGTTAAAGAGAACTTGTTGTTGTCCCACATTTTTAATTCTGTAAGGACCTGTGTGAAGATGGAAGGAGTTAGACTAATGGGAGGCCGAGTTGGTACAGTTTCAAATATCTGCGGGGGCAGAGGCTTCTTATCCTTTGAATTCTGTGCCTCTATAACCCCAAAGACAGTACACAATTTTCGGTTTGGTGAAAATAAAATTGTGACTATAATTTGGTGGTCTGGAAGAATCAGCATAAATTGTCTTAATTTCAGCTGGCCTATTGTAAGTAGATCCGTTAGTTATCCGGCAACTGATTTGTATTGTCTGGCCAGAAGTGGCTTGAAGTTCAGCCATTCTTAGAGAATCATTCCAACTCTAAGTGAATATTAGTTTTATTTTCCTAGTTACTTTAGGCAATTACACCACACTGGTCAAACTTAGGCAAAAGAAGGAACTGCACAGGCAGTGGAAACAGGGCCGTGTGCCCTGGGAAGAGTACAGAAATGCTGTCCGGACGTGCAGGGATGGGATCAAGAAAGCCAAGGCACTGACTGAGCTAAACTTGGCGAGGGATGCAAAAAAATAACAAGAAGGGATTCTACAGGAACATTGGCCATAAAAGAAAGACTAAGGAGAGTGTACCACCTCTGAAAAATGGAGATGGAGGACTGGAAACAACAAACATGAATAAGGCTGAGGTACTTAACAACTTCTTTGCCTCAGTCTTCACTGGCAGTCAGGCTTTCCACATCTCTCAAGACTCCGAACCTCTACGCAGGGGCTGGGGGAGCAGAGTCCCTAACACTGTAAACGAAGAGCAAGTTTGATGCCATCAGGCTACCAAGGGACAGAACCCATCTGTATCTCTGGAGTGACAGGGGGATCCCAAAGGTTAACTGTATTGGAAGCTGAAGTGAGTCTAACTGGGAATGAGTGGCAAAAGCATCCCATTGTGACTGGCCCTGAGGCTCCATGCATCCTTGGCATAGACTACCTCAGGAGAGGGTACTTCAAGGATTCAAAAGGGTACCGGTGGGCTTTTGGCATAGCTGCTTTGAGCGCAGAGAAGATTAGGCAGCTGTCTACCCTTCCTGGTCTCTCAGAAGACCCTTCTGTTGTAGGATTGCCGAGGGTTGAAGAATAGCAGGTGCCAATCGCTACCACAACAGTACACCGGTGGCAAGATCACACCAACTGGGACTCCCTGATTCCCATCCATGAGTTGGTTCATCGGCTGGAGAGCCAAGGAATGATCAGCAAGACTCATTCACATTTTAATAGTCCCATATGGCCAATGCGAAAGTCTAATGGAGAGTGGACTATCTGAACGAAGTTAAGCCACCGCTGAGTGCTGCAGTGCCGGACATGCTAGAACTCCAGTACGAACTGGAATCAACGGCAGCCAAGTGGTACGCCACAACTGATATCGCTAATGCATTTTTCTCCATCCCTCCATCAGCAGAGTGCAGGCCACAGTTTGCTTTCACTTGGAGGGGAGTCCAATACACCTGGAATCGGCTGCCCCAGGGGTGGAAACAGAGCCCTACCATTTGCCATGGACTGATCCAGTCTGCGCTGGAACAGGGGGAAGCTCCTGAACACCTGCAGTACATCGATGACATCATTGTGTGGGGTGACACAGCAGAGGAAGTTTTCGAGAAAGGGAAGAAAATAGTCCAAATCCTTCTGAAGGCCAGTTTTGCCATAAAACAAAATAAAGTCAAAGGACCTGCACGAGAGATCCAGTTTTTAGGAATAAAATGGCAAGATGGACGTCGTCAAATCCCAATGGATGTGATCAACAAAATAACACCTATGTCTCCACCAACTACCAAAACGGAAACACAAGTTTTCCTAGGTCTTGTGGGATTCTGGAGAATGCATGTTCTAGGCTTGTTGGAGAATGCATGTTCTAGGCATGTTCTATTCAGCTTGTGAGTCTTCTATATCAAGTGACTTGAAAGATGAACTGTTTCGAGTGGGGCAGCGAGCAACAACTGGCCTTTGTACAAGTCAAACAAGAAATAGCTCGTGCAGTAGCCCTTGGGCCTGTCCATACCGGACTAGCTGTGCAAAACATACTTTCCACTGCAGCAGGGGAGCATGGCCTCACCTGGAGCCTCTGGTAGAAAACCCCAGGAGAAACTCGAGGTCGACCTCTGGGGTTCTGGAGCCGGGGCTATTGAGGATCAGAAGCCAATTACACCCCAACTGAAAAGGAGATACTAACAGCGTATGAGGGGGTTCGAGCTGCTTCAGAAGTTGTTGGTACAGAAGCACAGCTCCTCTTGGCACCACGGCTACCTGTGTTACATTGGATGTTCAAAGGGAAAATTCCCACTACACACCAAGCAGCCGACGCTACATGGAGTAAGTGGGTAGCGTTAACTACGTAGCAGGCTCGAATGGGGAAACCCAACCAGCCAGGAATCCTGGAAGAGATCATGGACTGGCCAGAGGGCAGGGATTTTGGAGCACTGACAAGAGGTAATTCATGCCGAAGAGGCACCACCATATAATGAATTGCCAGAAGACAGAAAGCAGTATGTGTTGTTCACTGACGGATCCCGCCATGTGGTAGGGAGCCATCAGAAATGGAAAGCTGCTGTGTGGAGTCCCACACGAGGAGTCGTGGCTGCCATGGAAGGGGAAGGCGAGTCGAGTCAGTATGCAGAAGTGAAAGCCATACAACTGTCCCTAGAAATTGCTGAAAGACAATCATAAAATTATAAAATGGCCTGGGTTGAAAAGGACCTTAAAGATCATCTAGTTTCAAACCCCCTGCTCTGGGAAGGGTTGCCAACCGCTAGAGCAGCCTGCCCAGAGCTGCATCCAGCCTGGCCTTGAATGCCTCCAGGATGGGGCATCCACAACCTCCCTGGGCAACCTATTCCAGTGCCTCACCATCCTCTGAGTGAAAACCTTTCTCCTAATTTCTAACCTAAATCTCCCCTGTCTTAGTTTAAAACCATTCCCCCTTGTCCTATCACTATCAACACATGTAAACAGGCGTTCCCCCTCCTGTTTATACGCTCCCTTCAAGTACTGGACGGCCGCAATGAGTTCTCCCCGGAGCCTTCTCCTCTCCAAGCTAAACAAGCCCAGTTCCCTCAACCTTTCTGCATAGGAGAGGTGCTCCAGCCCTCTGATCATCTTAGTGGTCCTCCTCTGGACCCGTTCCAAGAGCTCCACATCCTTCTTGTGCTGGGGGCCCCAGGCCTGCACGCAGTATTCCAGGTGGGGTCTCACAAGAGCAGAGTAGAGGGGGACAATCACCTCCCTCTCCCTGCTGGCCACCCCTTTTTTAATGCAGCCCAGGACATAGCTGGCCTTCTGGGCTGCAAGCGTGCACTGCTGGCTCATGTCCAGCTTCTCGTCCAGCAGGACCCCAAGTCCTTCTCTGCAGGGCTGCTCTCAAGTTCTTCTTCGCCCAGTCTATATAAATACCTGGGATTGCCCCAGCCCAAGTGCAACACCTTGCACTTGGCCTTGTTGAACCTCATTAGGTTCTCATGGGCCCACTTCTCCAGCCTGTCCAGGTCCCTCCAGATGGCATCCCTTCCCTCTATTGTATCCACTGCACCGCTCAGCTTGGTGTCATCTGCAAACTGAGGGTGCACTCAGTTCTATGTCGTTGATAAAGATGTTGAAGATGTCCGCCCCAAGACAGACCCCTGAGGGACACCACTTGTGACTGGCCTCCACCCAGACATAGAACCGTTGACCACAACCCTTTGGCTGCGACCGGCCAACCAATTCTTTATCCACCTAACAGTCCATCCTTCAAATCCATACCTCTCCAATTTAGAGAGAAGAATGTGGTGAGGGACCATATCAAAGGCTTTGCTCAAGTCCAGGTAGATGATATCCATCACCCTTCCTTTGTCCACCGATGCCATCACTCCATCATAGAAGGCCACCAGATTGGTTAGGCAAGATCTGCCTTTGGTGAAGCCGTGCTGGCTGTCTCGGATCACCTCTTTATCTCGTGCATGCCTTAACATGTCTTCCAGGAGGATCTGCTCCATGAGCTTCCCAGGCACAGAGGTGAGGCTCACCGACCTGTTTTTCCCTGGGTCTTCCTTTCTCCCTTTCTTAAAAATGGGAGTAATGTTTCCCTTTTTCCAGTCACCAGGGACTTCACCCGACAGCCATGATTTTTCAAATATGATGGAGAGCGGTTCGGCAACCACATCAGCCATCTCTCTCAGCACCCTGGGATGTATACCATCTGGCCTCATGGACTTATACACATCCAGTTTCCTTAGGCAGTCCCGGACTTGTTCCACTGTCACAGTGGGACAGAATCTGCTCCTCTCACCCTCTCCTTGAGGTTCAGGGTCCTGAAAGACATAGGAAACTTGACCACCAGTGAAGACCGAGGCAAAGCACTTATTGAGTACCTCAGCAGCTAAGCACCATACAGCCATTCACTCACCCTCCCCCCTCCCTCTCTGGGATGGGGGAGAGAAACAGGAAAATGAAGCCTGTGGGTTGAGATACAGTTTATTAAGACAGGAAAAAAAATATAATAATGAAAATAGCACTACTAATAATAATGTGTATTGTGGTTTAACCCGGCCAGCAGCTAAACACCACAAAGCCGTTCGCTCACCCTCCCCCCTCCCTCTCTGGGATGGGGGAGAGAAACGGGAAAGTGAAGCCGGTGAGTTGAGATAAAGACAGTTTATTAAGACAGGAATATAATAATAACAATAATAATAATAGTGATAATGATAATAGTATTAATAATAATAATGTGTAAGAAACAAGTGATGCACAATGCAATTGCTCACCACCCGCTGACCGATGCCCAGCCTATCCCCGAGCAGCCGGCGCCCCACCCCGGCCAGCCACCCCTATATATTGTTTAGCATGACGTCAGATGGTATGGAATACCCCTTTGGCCAGTTGGGGTCAGCTGTCCTGGGTCTGTCCCCTCCCAGCTCCTGCTGCACCCCTAGCCTGCTCGCTGGCAGGACAGAGCGAGAAGCTGAAAAGTCCTTGGCCTGGTGTAAACACTGCTCTGCAACAAATGAAACATCAGCATGTTATCAGCGCTCTTCTCATCCTAATCCAAAACATAGCACCCTACCAGCTACTATGAGGAAAATTAACTCTGTCCTAGCTGAAACCAGGACAGATATCCACCCCTTATTCCATACCATTTATGTCATGCTCAGGTTACACCTTTTCTAATACATTCTAATTAATCACCATTTTCATCTATGGTATATAGAATGTCCACTGAGTTTGCATAGTCCGTGACTGACTTCGGGCTCCATCTGTCACAGCAGTCTTTCAGGGCAGAAGAGATGGTATATGATGTTGGATCGTCATACGCTGAAGCCCGTTCTCATTCCATCACCTCTCTGTGCTTGTCCAATTCTATCAAAATTCATTCATTATTATCTGTGTGGCTGTTACTGTGATACCATTAATAGGACACTGACATATAGCAATCATGGTAGTGATGACATACAGTATTATATAATAATTAACATACTACAATTCAACTCATGGGCTATTCTCACCCAGTATTAAATCCCCTTGAGGTACACACCGGACCTCCCCATTCTTTTGCATTACCCACCAAGTGCATCCAGGTCCCTGAGCAAAAGCAATCCCACGAATGGGTTTGCCTTTTCCTGAGGCAGGAGTAGCCCAGATTGTCTTACCCAGCATGTTTCTTACGTGCACTACAGGAACTTTATCCCCTTCTACAGTGCGTAACAGGTTTGATTGGGCAGGTCCAGCTCGGTTGGCAGATCCCCTAGTGTTGACTAACCAGGTGGCCTTTGCCAAATGTGTATCCCAATTTTTGAATGTCCCAGCACCCATTGCCTTCAGTGTAGTCTTCAACAGTCCATTGTATCGTTCAACTTTCCCGGAGGCTGGTGCATGATAGGGGATGTGATACACCCACTCAATACCATGTTCTTTGGCCCAAGTGTCTATAAGGTTCTTTCAGAAATGAGTCCCATTGTCTGACTCAATTCTCTCTGGGGTGCCATGTCGCCATAGGACTTGCTTTTCAAGGCCCAGGATAGTGTTCCGGGCGGTGGCATGGGGCACAGGATATGTTTCCAGCCATCCGGTGGTTGCTTCCACCATTTTAAGTACGTGGCGTTTGCCGTTGCGGGTTTGAGGGAGTGTGATGTAATCAATCTGCCAGGCCTCTCCATACTTATATTTCAG